>NW_002060944.1:7392734-7889180 GCF_000150275.1 Trichoplax adhaerens | reverse complement strand
TTGAGCTGTATATGGACGAAGGTTAAGCGTCTTAACACCTGATAGCTTGTAGCTATCTAAGTCTGAGAATATCGACATGTATATTTAGTAATGGTATTATACTAATTAATGTACTTATAAAGCATGAATTCTCACTCGTTAATATTGGGATTCACTGTAGAAACCTATTTAAGCGCGTGTGTTTGTAGAATAAAGAAGGTAATTGCTCAAGAAACGGCAAGACTCATATCGTGAAGAATAGTGTAATAATTAGTCAGTTATCTGTGGAGATCAGCCGAGAAATCGAGTTCTCAAATACTTCTCTCATAGAAACTGAAAGTACTGGGAGAAATAACCCAAGTTTTAAGTAACTACACTAGAGTTCTTTACTTTCCTTTGCCACAAGTGAGGGTTGTGACAACGGTTCTTGAAGTTCGATATCCCTTTAATCATGTTATTCATACATAGCCAATTCAATCCCTCAATAGTATTTTTTGAATGAATCTGATCATATTTCACTCTATACTTAGGCATAGCCGTAGTATATATATATTTAAAGCGGCAACAAACTGGAAAGCATTACTTTTCTCTCAATCACAATTTCCATCACTTTATAAATTCTGCAACCATCCAATCCGTCAATCTGTACTCGTTAACAGTATTTATTTTTCTCTTACTTACATTTTGAAAAATAGACAATTTAAGAAATAACGCCAAAACTATAGAATATAAACGTATAACGATGATTATGACGGTTTACTACCACAAAAATAACTATAAATGTACGTAAAATTATTTAAAATTTTTATTCTACAAAATAGAGTGCATCTACCTGAACATGCGGTTCCGATAAATTACGTAAATAATAATAAGTTGGTTCATTTGAAAATTATTATATAGTTACCAAGTATAAGCAGATTATTTCGTAAGGAATTGGCTAATAAGTATTTAACTTTCAGTTCTATACTATACGACTCGTAAGTTAATTTCTGAGATATTGGAAAAAATTCATTTTATCATTGCAATTACTCGGTTAAAAATGAGTTTTTCCATTTCAAGATGTTAAAGAGTTGCAATTATATCAAATTTGAAATTATTTAACTATTGTTATCAGATATAGTACTATATATAAACAAGCTGTTGAGATAAACCAATTTAATGGGCAGAGTAAGACAAAATCGAAAAACGAATTGAGATATGCATATTAATGCCTAGAAAAATACGGCGATCTTACCAGTAGATTTCTAAACTCCTCTAATTCATGTACTATCAGTATAACGATCAAAACAAGACATTTATAGTTAAAGATGGTCTTTAAAACCTTGACAATATCTGCACTTAGCTAGGCAAACCGCCTATCTGAATATCATATAGATATGATTACGGCATAAAATAAAGTTTAGCACCAAATTTATACTTGAACATTTTATCCAGTGTCACGGTGCTAACTCACCGTACCAAAATAAAGCATGCTTTGCGGGTACAATGATATTGTAAGCCGAGGAGATTATGTAACCAGATATAGATTGTAGACGGTACGATTTAAATTGTGATGTATTAAAGGTCATTTATATCTATAGTTGGATTAGTAGTATTCTAAGAGGTGTGTAAAAGCTTGTAGATAAAATCTATTTAAACGATTGGACAAATTAATAAAAGTTAGTTCTTAGTTCCTAAGGTTAAAAGTATAACGGAAATCGAAGGCGTACGAATTATTAAGAGATCGTAGATTAGATCACAACCTTATCTTGTCACACGGGAGTTTGTGACACCAGTTACCTATTATCGTTGTCTTATTATTTAAGATTAAACAGACTTTAAGTGAATTTTAGGCCGTACCTATTTATATCAAATTTACATCGTACAAACTTAATGTCCTCTTACCACAAAATAGAGCAATGCAGATGATGATCAAACTTTGAAATGATGATAGTAACCTTATTTTCATGGCGAAAAGTAACTAGATGGATTTAATAACTAAGAAAAAGCGGATGGGGAAAGTCTTACAGTCGTAGGGAACTGATTAAAAAATGAATAGGATTTTCTCTATTTATATTATAATAAGAAATAACAATTAGAGTTCTGTATTGGAATTGGAATTTATTTATTAATGATAGAATTTAAAAAAAAAATAGATTAAGAAATATATTGTCATAATATCTGTTGCCTTTCAATCATGATTTTGGTATGTTCCGGGATCATAAGATGAACGTCTTCACAAACCATTCTTAAGGCTTCTAGTTTAAACAAAATTGATTCAATGTTAAATAAGTAAAATGCAAAATTTTAATTATGAAATTAAAATATAATGTTCCACATGTACCCACGGTGATATATAATTATACGCATACGCGTATAACATACCAGCTTATTCTGTAGTAAATGACAAAATAAAGCCCTGTGTACATTTCTACTAACGACCGTTTGCAACATCGATATATACAATCAGCTTTAGAGATTGGGGTTAAAGTTGACATTGCTGATTACGGTATAAAGTATTTCACTGACAAATAAGGTAAATGAAGAAAGAAGAAATTTTAGTATTATCTATTTAAATAATATTCTTTTGCGGCATCAATGCGGCTTATAAAATAATAATCATGAGTCTATACCAAAAACAAAAGCGATCCGACTTGCTGTCATCTTTAGATCTGCCCGCATATGATATTATTAGACATAAACAAGTACAGTATTGTCACAAAACAGCTTTGCAACAAGATAACGTAATGTACAATCAATAAGTCAATTCCTTGAACCACGTATCAAGGAACGATATCTGCACTATCAGAAATACTTTTGCTCTACTAGCAGACTACACAAAGACTTAGACGCCTCGTATTTTACGTTAAACACTAAGTTTAAGAATCCTCTTTATTACACGATATACTGCATTGATATACTCTTCCTCAATAGTTCATGAGTCATAGTTAGTATGATTAACTTTGGAATCATTCACTGAATTAAATATTAATTTTAGCTACTGCTCCCTTAATGCAGACAACAGTATTTACGAACATAGACATCTGATGACTAATACAGAAAAGTCAGATTACGATATGTCCTATCACGGACCATTTCCACGATAATTTACAATCTACCATAAGTAGGTTACAATCACAACGATTCGAACTGTAAGTAGATGATTCGCATTCCCTATTATAACTATTAATTTCAGTATGTGTATATGTGTCACTATCATAAAAAGTCAGTGCTATATTAAAACACAGTATATCCAAATTAGAAGTTAACTAAATAAGAATAGGCTAACAGAATTATCCTAATATAGATATTTCTACTCTAATACAGTATATAATACTGTCACAAATGTTGACTATGGCAATTATTTGATATAATTAACTGTTACATTTAAAATTGAAATCATATAACGAAATCAAGAGTTTACTAATCATTTTTCTCAGATTAATTAATCTTGCTTTATTTTTGAATTTACATTTTAAAATAAAAATCAATTTATTTGATAACTTTAATAATTCTTTATTGAATTTATTTTATTATCACTAGATATATATGAATACACCATACCAATATTTGTTACTATTTATGCTTGTGTATTAGCTAGTATGATTGACCTGCTTATACTGAAAGATATAAACCTGATAAACAAGAATAATGATTTTCTATTTTCGTTGATCAGGCACTTTAATTTTAATTCTTTTATTGGAAATTTTCTGCTTCCAGCGATCATTTCCTGATTACTAAATAAATGTGTTCTCGTTCTATCGCTGCAAATAGCAACTATGATTTGATTGACAGTTTAATAATAGTCTTTCAAAATAATTAATTTATAGTTGAAATAGAATCTGCTGATATCATCATCGCTAGGTTGCAATTCTCATTATCATCCGCTTTAAAATGACCACTTTCGTTGAGACATATTGCAAAGTAGTAAAAAAACAAATGTTCGTGCTTATCAATAATTCACACTCTGCCAAATTAATAAAACGTAAAACAAATAGAAAACTTTTATTGTAAATGCACCTGCTGATCGGTACTAAACAATGAAGCAGGTGCTACAAATTATAGGTTAATAAGCATTAATGGTTTAGAGTTAGTTTGTTTAAGTTATCATTCAATTAATAAACAGTAAATGTAAAACAGTGGATTTTTTTACTATGCTTGAATATATTGATACTATGTAGAGGATTAGAATGTTAATCAGGCATGATTTTAAACTAAAAACAAGTGAAACCTATTATAGATAAGCTTTAATAAGGAACTGTGAGATGAAAAGTTTGATGTTATTTGCTAAATTGCAGCTTTCGAAGTGAAAGCAATTACTAGGGTATTTTAGCATCTAAATAATCATCCAGCTATCTATTTCAATTAGCATATTAAAGTTTCTTATTGGTCTTATAAACAACATAGAAAATAGCACCAGCCAATAGCAGTAATCCACAATGGTATCCGTCAATTAATCCATTTGTAATTCGTACAATACCTTAGTGAAATAATTTAACATCGTGATAACATCTTACAACATAGAATTTGCATTGGCCACTACATTAATAAGATACAATTTCAATTCTAACTTTTAATTTTCAGTTAAAGTTACTCACGTAAGTCGTAATCAAGCAATCGAATACCGTTGACTGTCCTGTAATTAAAGATTTTAGTTACTCATGAGCTATAATATGGATTAAGAATATAATATTATTTTATTAGATCTTAATAAATCCTACCATTACAAGATTGCCATTCCAACTGATGTTAAAAAGTATTCATGGTTTTAACATTAGATGCTCGCGTTATCGCGTATTGGAATTTATTAACCATGACATAATCGTAATATAATGCAATCTCTGATCAGACGAAGTCACACTTTAAACTCTGCGACAAAGAAATGTAAGGTAAAAGTCTATAAATAACTACTGACTTTTTATTAAACGTTAAACATATATAGCAAACTACCATAAAGACGGAGCGGAGCATTTATTAGCATAGCCATTTCTACAACTTTTCACACCTTAACATAACTCAAAATTTTCCCATTTATATAGGAACCGTCTAATTTGTAAATAACACTATTATTATTATACCTTACCAGGAGAGACATCTCGAACTGAGATGCTCCTTACATAGCTTTTCTATCAGTAAATATTTTTAACCTATCTCTCATACTTAATCTTAATCTAAGTATGTTGTCTAGTTCACCTATCATTATCCAGAACTTGAATCACCTTCCTACTATCTATACATATAATAACAATCAAAATCAAATACGCAATAAACTATTACAAACAATATCCACGTTAAGGTATTAGTTATCTTAACTAGTACTATTAAACTATCTTAACGGTCAGGTAATACCTTAACAAGATATTATACGAAGTCACGAGGATAAATATTGTCTTGTGTTCGGCTGGTGTAATAATCAGATTGACTCGAATTTAGAGACTGGTCATGATGACAATCTTCTGCCTAATTTGGAATATCATCAGTTCTTTTTTTATTACTGTTGCGAGCTAGGAATAGCCCTAACTTGCAACAAGGATTGAGAGAGTGATTTCTACCCTTTACTACTATTATTTGGAATACCAGATAATTGGTATTCCAGGGCAGATAGGGTTTAACTCAGGGATACCTTCAAGACTTACTAGAAAATCACAATCTAATTTATTGTCGACGAACTCGCCGTTTATATAGGTTTCGGACCTAAAACCAGTTTAGCTACACAAGTCACCTCGTCTATTAGAAATTAACTGAATTAATACCTAAAGAGATTCTATCTGTACAAATTAGATAGAATCTAATCCTATTAAATTTACTGTAACAGTATTAAAATATTGAATGCTTATTATAGTTGAACGGATACATATAAAGCTATCCTATTAAGACATTTCCTCTAAACTTAGGAATTGTACTTTGAACCTTAACAACCATAAAGGCGATGATATAATCCAGTTTAGCTGGTTGGCAATTACTATTTTAGTCTATGTAATCCTAAATTAATGATATGAGCTGTTAACCACTAAAATTACTATTAAGGAGACCGTAAAACATTTCTGAGATATAAACATATATAGAACGTAACATAGAAATAAAGTATAGGTCACGAAGATTACTTTCACGACAGTTACGATGAGATACTATAACTATACGATAGTAATTAATGAAAGTTATTGCAGAATAAAAATGAATTTAAGACCAAATTAATAGTTAAAACAAGTATAATAACAACTTTAAGCTCGAAGATATCAATTTCATTAGCTGTAATCATTTTATAAATATAAACGGAAATCATTTGTTGTTAGTATAATTATTATATTATGCACATGAAATTTTGTTACAACTTATTACTAATTTTTTCATTTTTAATTTTTCGTCAAACTACATTAACGGCACTGATCTTTAGCTGAATATAATTATTACTAGAAAAATTTCTGAATAGAACGATCGAATAATCTAAAATCGTCTGCTTATATTATTTTTTAGTGTTAGCAGCTACAATCAGCATAACCACTTGGTACCAGATTTTACACTCATTCAGATGATTAATCGTAACAAGACTTTACAATGGATCATCGATAATAGTTAATCCAACGCGGCAACAGCTACAGTATTAAAACGTAGATATTATCTCTACCAGCCAAAGTATGATGAACTAATCATAACCTAATATATAAGTTACATATCTATTTTTACTTCTGGCACCAATATTGACTCTATACCCAACTGTACATGATCATCTATACTCAAACATAGAATTTAATTACAGTCTATGACTATGAGCTACTAAATATGCCTTAGATAAATGTGGAAGGCTGCAACACCGTACATCACAATGAACAAAACTAATAATCTACAATCTTATACTAAGTTATGTTACGCGAGGTAGAATTACTAGAACAACAAAGGTAAAATATATTTATTTCATAGCATCTTCTAGTGTCATAACCTTAATCGTGTCATTGTGATACATCATGGAATCTTCTAACACAAATAATTAATCAACGTAAGTAATAAATAGGCAATGGCATCTCATATGTAAGCAGAAATTATTTGTCAATAGTACAAATATTACAGTTGGCACATGAAAATTCATTTTATTATAATTACTAATTTCTTATATTAAACCACCAATTTTTCGTCATCACTGACTACTATACCAGTATTGCCAAAAATTCGGTAAGTTAGAGTCTACCATTGTTTCCAATACTTAAAATTTATTTATGGGGCATTAAAATTTATAGAAATATCAATGAGCCTTGGACACTTTATGTATAATATCATCGCTAACATACTGAAATATTACTCCCTAAGTTAGAGGTAGATCCATAGTTTAAACTTCTGAAATTCGAATCGTCGATCGATCATTAGCTTTTATCGTCATAAATTCATATTGAAATGCAGCTTCATCGGAATTCTCGAAGGCTTTCATTGATTTCGAGCTACTAGGATTATTATCTTGGGCTCTATTTTCACCCGAATAACTATGACCGGTAGCACAAGTCTGATTAGGGCTAGTATCACGAACGGCGCTCGATCATCTATTATGTTAACGTACCATAGTTGGTTTGTTAGCCTGAGTAATTCGGTAAATACATGGAGTAGTAAAATAATTACAACTATATAAGAACGGAGTAAGAGCTGAATTAATTGGTAATGCATGTAAGTTTACAAATTTTAGCTCAAAGATATCAATATTATTAGTAAATAGAACCTTATACACGATTAAATAATAAGGCAGCCATGAAATTAAATCAGTTAATTATGTTGATGGATAGTTTTCTCGCTAATTTTTGGCCTGCTGATGCTGATGTACGTTGTACTGAAATACTACTTTGATATGCTTTTATAAAGACTAAATAGTATAATGCACAAATTGTTAGCCATATACCAGCAGTTAAAAATGTAATAACTAAAATCCATGTTTTAAAATAAGTATTATCTACATTGCTTGGCATACAAATGCTGCTATATTTATAAACTCGATCATTACCAGCAGCATTAGCACTTGTAATAGTAGGTATTCCGACATACAATAGACATGACAACCAGAATAGAATAATTGTAGTTCTAAAACTGTTATACTTATAATTCCGACTTTGATAACGGATCGGATCAACAGTACGTAAGTGGAGATCAATACTAATAAGCAGCATCATCAAGATCGACATAATACTCGATAAACTACCCAAGAAAAAGGCTAATAGACACGGTGTACTCCTTAACCAATTTTCTGAATATTGGCCATAATGATTATGATAAAATTGATTGCATGAAGTTTCAGTCAATTTCTGTCACATATTCAGACTTAAAAGAACTACTGTAGAAAAAAGATGGAAATGTATTTATTTCATAGTTCAAGAATGAAACACAATTTAAATTTACGAGCATTTAAATGTATTTAATGAAGCTTGCAAGGAAGCCAATCAAGTAAGCATCATCAATAGCTGAAATCCTTCCCATATCGCCAGATAACACTAAACAAGTCATGGGATACAGCTTATGAGTCGATGTTTGTCGGGAATTATATAAGCTTACTAACGTTAAAATTTAATGATTTAATCAAAATCTTTCGACAAGAAAAACACATAGTGTAAAGCTTCACTTACAGTATAGAAACGGATCTTTTGCTGCGAGTACTAAACCTTAATATATTATTTAATATGTGATGATGCACCATTCAGAAACAGAAATTATTTACTAATGGTAATTTAAATAGCTAATATCAGCATTAAATACTCATTTAATGCAATTATACATTAATTTTTCGAACTGTATTCTTTTGATGCTGATATATTGCACTAATGGCAGAATCAGTTTAGCAATTTGAAATTTATCATCATTTCTAATCTATAGAAAGTTAGGATTTATTAGCATTTACTGAAATCTTTGTAGGTATCGGCGTGTAATTAAAATATGCAATTATTCTATCTAACCTTATGGGATTTAAACAATCTAATTCTCACAAGATAAATTGTTTAAATCAAGTGAGAATTTAAGAGAGGCTTTCATATCGAGGCTGAGAGTAGTAGAGCAATAATTATAATTACCTAGTAGTATAAATCTATTGCAAAGTGCTCTGAACTCAAATAAATTACATGAGATCCCATTCAGCTCTTAAATAATTTTAACCGATCAATTCAGAGCCACAAAACCACATGTAATCAGGTTAAGATAATTAAACAGAACATTTTTCTCATAGTAGATAAGCAATCCATTCTGCAGTACGAATCTATCTATTTAAGATACCATTTATTTCTCTATTCATGTCCAACGCCGCAAGAATGATGTTGATCATCTTCATATCTACAGTGCATCCATTCGCACAGGCTATGTGGAATACTATAGCTAGATCAACTATTATTAATAATCAACAACGACCAATATCGGCAATTCCAAATTTTATCTGATATAAGCAACGCAATAATATCTAATATTTTGTAGTCCAAATAAATCAGATACTGCAATCAATATTTCTGATATCAGCAAAATAATAAATCTGATATTTTAAATAAACAAATTAGATACAGCAATAAATATTTTCTGATATTAGTAAGGCAATAATATCTAGCATTTTTTAACCAAACAAATCAAATACAGCTACCAATTTTATCAATTATGGGGTTTACTACTAAATAGCGCTTTAAACAATATCATAACCGTTAGGAAATATTCCACTAAAAATAGAAATGAACCCAAAGTTTAAATGATTGAAACTTTAGCCATCGACTGAACATTACTTCTTATCGTCATTACTTTATGACGTGTCTCAGATTGACCAAACTCTGTTAAGGCATTCATTCGTTTTGAACTATTACAATTATTCTGGACTCTATTTTCACCGGAATAACCATGATTAGTAGCAAGAGTTCGATTAGGGCTAGTATCTCGAACTGAAGCAGACGATCTACTACGTTGGCGAACTGTGACTGGTTTATCAATTTGAGCATTTCGGCAAAAACATGGAGTAGTAAAATAATTACAACTATACAAGAACGGATTTAGGGCAGAATTAATTGGTAATGCAAGTATGATTACAAATTTTAGCTCAAAGATATCGATGGTATTAGTACACATGACTTTGAACATGATAAAATAGTAAGGCAGCCATGAAATTAAATCAGTTAATAATATGATGGATAGTTTTCTCGCTAATTTTCGGTCTGCTGATGCTGATGTACGTTGTACTGAAATACTACTTCGATATGCTTTTATAAAGACTAAATAGTATAATACACAAATTGTTAGCCATATACCAGCAGTTAAAAATGTAATAATTAAAATCCATGTTTTAAAATAAGTATTATCTACATTGCTTGGCATACAAATGCTGCTATATTTATAAACTCGATCATTACCAGCAGCATTAGCACTTGTAATAGTAGGTATTCCGACATACAATAGACATGACAACCAGAATAGAATAATTGTAGTTCTAAAACTGTTATACTTATAATTCCGACTTTGATAACGGATCGGATCAACAGTACGTAAGTGGAGATCAATACTAATAAGCAGCATCATCAAGATCGACATAATACTCGATAAACTACCCAAGAAAAAGGCTAATAGACACGGTGTACTCCTTAACCAATTTTCTGAATATTGGCCATAATGATTATGATAAAATTGATCAGCGATCGCAATTATAAACAAATAGATGGACATTAAAAAATCGGCTACAGTTAAATTAAATAACAATAGGCGAAATACTTGCTTCGGTCGACCCTTACATGAATTTTTCCAATGAAAGCAGAATACTAATATATTACCAATAAATGCTACGCCACCTACAATCCAGATATAAAGTCGTAGGGATAGATGAGATAATAAATGCTGACAACTTGATAATAATTCAATAGCTATAGGTTGACATGTTGTTACTTTAGCCGGAACCATACAGCAAAAATAGTCGCGTGTTGTTAGGCTATACTCCAACAGTAATAATATTAAAAGATTTAGTTAGCATTGTAAGCAACAATTATATGTAAAAGCTATTTGCAGTAATATAATAGTCTCGAATAGATCAGATAAAGCCATTAGTCTTGCATAAAAGTGCAAGTTATCATGTTACTGAAAAACCTTACATGTGCATTCCGTAGCTATTGTTTCCTTGTTAAAATTAACTGTTATATCCAAAATACTGATTGTTGTCTTACAATGGAATTATTAATCGACAACAATCTGGTATTTAATCAATCGATATTGTTTACTGTTAAAGAAAATAAGGCTAGCTCCAATAACTAAGAGTGGCTTATAACTAGTGCTAAGGCAGTTAAGTAATTGTTAAAGGATGACTGCAAATAATGAGTCCTATGCTGATAGCTAACAAAATCATAAAGAGTAAGTGCAGTGATCATTGTACGTTTCAATACATGGATTTACAATCGACATATTAGCTATAATCTAGTTATTGAAGTTCATTGCACCAGCAAGATAGAGATTACTATATAAGCAAAACTGGAAAAATAATGAGAATTAATTTGAACTGTACAATTAAAATAGATATCGATATCAATAGATTTGTAATCTACAAATTAACTAGAATCTCGTTCGTTGACGTTTATTGCTCTAGCAAGATAGAGATTGCTATATGTATAAAACTGTTAAAATAAAGAGAACCAATTTAAACTGTATAATAAAATAGACATCTAAACTAATAGATTTATAATCTACAAGTTTACTGTAATCTACTTCATTGACGGTCATTGCAAGATATGGTTTATTATATATAAAAATTGCAAAAATAAGGCGAATGAATCTATTTATACACTATTAAAATAGATTGTATGTAAAAATTGCAATAAAAATAAGTAGATTCGATCTATTCTGTAACATTAAAATAGATATCTATAGTTTAATATAATTCTATAACAATTACCCAGAATTAAACTTACATGGTGGACAATTTTAGAGGCCCATAAAGAGACTGTCCATCGACTGATGTCAGTGGATTGTCTTTCAGTGATCTATCCGTATAGAATTAACATTTCAAAAATCTATTCACATTTAAATCAATTCTTAGGCCAGCACTTACAGAAGTCGAAGATTTGATAACCTTTGCAAACACCTTGAATCTAATACCTTGATGTTTGATCGATCAACATAGCTATTCACAACATATAATATTTAATATATTAGATAGAAAAATACAAACTTTTCGTATTCTATGCTTATGGATATAAAAAATACAGAATAATTAGTTATGCATCAAAGCAAAAATGCATCATATCTGTGTGTATTCAGAAAATGAACTAGGTTTATTATTCAAAAATAAAGCTTTCAAAATTAAAGTGAAATTAAATTGTATCGATATCAAGTTTTACATCATTTCCAACATCGGAGCAAACTTCTGCCAATTATTATTGCAAAAATTTAAGATGGCGTTATCAGATATATTTCTGAAGTGAAATGAGAAACGCTATCAATATTACACCCTTCAGCGTGAGCCTTGCAATGCAAAAATATATTAGCTGCAGACTTGAAATATTATTAATAAAGGAAAATATTCAAAAATACTATTAGCCAAATAATTAAAGCAGTAAAATGTTTTTACCCCTAATTTAGTCTTTATCATCCTTTTTATAAACTTACAATAGCTGTAATTTTAAGAAGCGAACATTCTGCCTATTTGTGATAGTTTTCAACTTATTACCGGAGAGTTGGCTATAATGCAATTAAAACAGTAATTCATATAGAACTCTAAACGTAAAATAATAGCTAGAAAATGATGCCACCAACTCGTTAATTGCTCCATGTAAGCTAAAGGTAGAGCTTACAGTCGCTATTTTAACTATTACAATCTTTTTTTCGACTCATAGTTCTCGCATATTATTATCACTTCCATAAAAAATATCTTCGACATCAAATTCCGTAAGTTGATTATCATTCAAATACCTAAATTATACAATTCGCATTTGCTACAAATTAATGCTTGCTTTTTTTATGCTATAATAGAATTTAAGATTGTAAAGATTCCAAATTGTTGCTCTAGCCAGATATCTAGAACTTAAATAGATGTTTACTGTGAACTGCAATTTTACTACGGTAGACTTCTGTTGCATTGCTTCATAGGTCGAATAATCAAATCAAAGTAGCGTTATGTAAGTGCACCTTAGATGAGTAATTGCATCGATATTTTTATCTGTATTGATTTTTATAATAGCTCTAATATATGTTTGAAACGTAACTTAGTATTGGGATTGTAAACTATTAGCCATATTTAGTACGATATACGATAGCGTAACTTTCTATATTTATATTAAGATAGATTTAGTAGCTCAAAGCTATAAACTGTATTGCAAGATTCTACGCTAGAGCACAGATAAGCACATGCAGTAGAGTGCCGCGTTACTATTAAAGTTAGAGGCAAAAATAGAAATATAATTCATATATCAGGATATTGTTAGTTTACTATACTCTGAATGGTAGAAACATTATCTACGCAAATACTGCAGGCATTTCTAAATTGGATTGCCAATAGTCCTCTGTAAAATGTTATTTCTAATAGTAATCTGAATATATGTAAAATATGGTAAAATGTTGCTATATTTATTGTAACTTTTACCAATTTGAAAGTATATAGAGGCGTCGTCAAGTATTTGTCACTATATAATAGTACATATATAGTAATTCCTAATCTTACCGGCTAAAATTTTTTTAAATCAAGTATTATTTACTCTATCATATAATTATTTCAATCACTTGTTGATTTCTACTTACAAGGCATAAATATAGCCTTCTAGAGATCGTAAACCGTCGCCTGGAAGTTGCCGTAATTTTAAACCACTTAAACCTCTGTAAGTGAGAGTGTATTCGTAAGTATTTGCTACCGTAATTTTATTATATATTCTAGAAATTCTGTGACTCTTTGTAGAAAGTCTAATAAAGATAACTTACAAATACGTAGACCAGCAACGAGACATGTATAATAATATACTTTCTCTTCCAATCCTTCTGAAGTAACGACAAATGTAAAGAGGAAAGATGTTGCCAATCAGGTTTTTTACTTCATCTGCTGGTAAATTGTTATAACTAATGTCTCTAAAACAAAATTGATATCAATAGTTATAAATAAGAAATTATAGAATGAAAAATTGAGATATCAATAAGACTTTGTATAACTAGAAATTTTAAAAATCTATCAATCAAATAGAGTCGCCTACAATCCGATCTCTTTTTTGAAAAAACCATTACGATAAGCCTGCCATAAGTGAGTAAATCCATTTCCACTGATCCCACTACGAAATAAGATTTTCATAATGTAATTATTATCAATTTTGATACCATCTAATTTTAAGAGGGAATTAAATCAATAAAATATTTAATTTTAAGATTGAATCAACGATATATCTCCAATATCCATATTACAAAATCGAGATTTGAAAGGAGAAAATTAAGCACGCTATGAGCCTGCTGTCAGGCCTGTCCTCTCTAACCTTTGCTTATCATACGATCTTACATTACAGTATAGAAATTATGTAACGTCATGGATAAACCGTTATAACTATAATATTGCATAAGTTATCATATCATAACCATGTACAAGTTGCTACAGAAAAGTTATACCGTAATAATTTCATAAACAAGTTCATGACATAAACCATTTTTAAATTAACAGGAAAATAGGTTTAATCTTACAGCCGAGTCAGTTGTAAATCGCGGCGGAATATGCGATAGGCGAATTCAGGAATATTTTGAGCCAGATTGTTAAATCCAATATCCCTGGAATTTAGAAAATATGCTTTAAAATAACAAATTATAGATATGAACCACTAAGATATTAATCGTAGCACAAATGTGAAATATTTTTAGATAATTCATTCTTCTGAAAATTAAATATGCAACATCATTTTATACATGTAAGCCCATGAAACTTACAGCGAACCCAACAGATTTTCAAAAAGTGAATAGCATTGGTCTGATATGAATGTAATATCATTATATGTCAGGTACCTTAACCAGAAAAAATGGTATGCCCGCAAAATGTTAATAAAATGGAGAAATTTATTGCCAATCTACATAGTCCTTTAACATATTATCACAAAAATATATTTATGTCATTTTTACATAGCCTTTAGAGAAATTCGACGTATTTGATGATAATAACGATTGCAGATTAATGATTTTACTCTATTGTGGGTTATGGAGCTAATTTAGAAATAAGGAAAAAATAGTTTAGACAAAAATAAATTAAATATAAGAGTGGAATAAGACACAAATAAAATGAGAGACCTATACTCTAACTAATACCGTCACTTACAAAGTTTGAAGTTTGTAAAGCTGATTAAAAATTGTATCCATTAAGCTTGAAATATTGTTATAATCCAAATAGCTATAAAGATAAATAAAGTAAAAAATTTTATAATAAAGTAAATCTAGGATTGAAAAACGCGAAACAAGGTTACCATCGACTGGTCGATAAACTTACATTGCCGTTAAACTAAGAACAGTCTTAAAATCTCGGCCATGTAATTCATTTATCTGATTTTCCCTTAGCGATCTGCGAGTGAAAAAATCAATTTACTCCAGCTATAACGGACGATTGACCTAGATCATTGCTAACATTAACTGTAAATTTCTTAAACTAATAGAACGTAGAAATGTCAAGTCCGATATTTGATTATGGTCCAGGTATCTTTAAAATAGAAATAAGAAGACTGATTAGACTAGACAGAAAAGTAGAGTCTAAATACTATTGTCTATTACAGTAAATTGTTAGATACTTTGGAAAGCGAAATTTTAAACATTTTATGGTATATATCTAGATCATGTATAAGCAAGACAATTACAGGCGTTGAAGTTGATCTAGTCCGTCAAAAGCATTCTCTTCGATGATGTTGATCTTATTTGATGAGAGATCTCTATTATGCAAGAATTACAATAAATAACGCAAAATCTATATCAAAATGATTTTAGTATGGCCTACATTATTCTATTAAGGGAACAATCCAACTAAAAGATCCATTGATATCAAAATTATCTTACGATTACAATCATAACTATAGATTTCGTATCTAGAATAATGAAAAATGTCCAAATTTTTTATATCTGTGATAGTTGGTGCCACAAAAGAGAAATATATAAAAGTCTCAGGATGGCACAATAAATTGAATAAAAATGAATGGAATGATACTAGCTTGAACTTAAATAGTGCTCACGAATCATAAATTATATGCATGACTTTTCAAGACACTACATTATTTATACAGGATTAGTACTTCCTTAAAATCAATATCGCAGACCAAGAAATGGGCTAAGCTACAACATATTAAGCTATTCATACCCGAAAAATATCTTGCTGAAATTAGCATATTGGGTAAATTAAATAGATTTAAAATGCTAAATGCACAGAACACAAAATATTCACGTTAATACTTGCTGATAACAATCTCTGATGAGTAGTTATAGCTCAATTACTGGCAGTAAGATCCATAGAAATAAATAATTTAAGATTTAAGGAATAGCATGGTCCAAAAAAATGGGTGCGAAAGTAATTCCAGCAGTATTTTATTAAGACAAAAATAAACTAGATTTGATGACCAAAAATAACGTAGCAAGTATAGAAGATCTTTCAAACTTACAGATTAGTAAGGTTTCTCAGCGATTTGAATAAGCCAGATTCTAATTTTGTTATAAAGTTTTGTTGCACAGATCTTTAAGGTGAAATTATCGATGGATTAGTTTATTTTTATTTATTTATCTAAAATGTATCGCAAAGAAATCATAATGCTGGAGATTTATGAAAACTAAACAAATGCTGTGCAAACTATAGTAAATTCTATAAATCACCATTCTTTATCAATATAAAATATATGGCTATTTATTAAAGTTGTTAAGTGAAAGAATCATTAATTAACTCACAGTTTTTGCAATTTTTTCAAATCGTCCAGAATAATTTTGTCAAGGCGATCAATATTATTATTGATTAACGTCCTGTATAAGACAAAGTAAAAAGCGTGTTAGGAAAGACGGCCCTGTATCTTGACTACGAGTAAAATTTAGAGCAATGCACTATAATATCATGCACATTAAAAAAATTCAAAGATAGAGAGATGGGTGTCACAAACCAGCTTAGTGACAAGGATAACGTAAAATAAATCTCTAAATTACTATAGTCTCCGGGATTCAGTATCCCTTTACTATCGCACAAGAATTAAGACGCCTTTGATTCTACGTTAAACTCAACTAGACAATTGAGAACTACTTTATTCAAATATCTGACGGGCTTATATACCCATCTACAGCAGCTAACATTCATGAGTCCTCTTATAAAAATACTTAGGTGAGAACATCTACTAACTAATTTTTCACAGTCGGACTACAATATGTCCATTCACAGAATCATTTCAGTGCACATTGCAACACAGCATTAAATTTACTGTAACACATTTATAATTAGAGTAATTCCTATTGTAAGTAACTAGTTGTAATATAATATCACTATATTATATTAACCAAATTTAGATGGCTATTTCTTCATGGTAGTTCGTACCGTGACATTAAGATACAAAGTTGACTTACAGACTTATCAAACTTGAAGCATTCTTCAAAAATCGGATAGAATCAAGAAGATTACTACCAATTTGTCTGAAAAGCATCAAAAAGAGTAAAAGTATAAATTATATTTAGTACATCATCAACACCTACGTACTATTTTCTTTAAAATACTCGTAGCTGCGAATCTAACAATATTTCCATTAAACTTACAAGTAATTTAATTCACTTAATGAACTTAATGTATCTTCATGAAAAAAAACAAGGCGATTCGTTGATAAATTGCTATATGAGATAGATGTATTAGCTCTTCCTATCACTGGCATTCGACAAACAGCTAAATTTAAGTATTTTTTCCAACTTACATATCTGTGATATATTTCTGACTTGTTAACCTTTGAAAAAATCCAACTGGAATATTTGTTATTTTGTTTCCTCTTAGATCACTGACAAATGAAACTATCTTAAATTTAGGTGCAACAAATGGCGTTAATCCTAGCTTCTATGAGAATTTATAAGCTTACAACAATTTTAATGAACTTAAACTTGATAAACGGTCCGCTGAAAGCAAAGATATCCTATCATAGGATAAATTTCTAGATGACATAAAATAAGCAGTGTGTTAAAATAATATAAAATCTACTTTTATAGTAACAGATTAAATTCATATATTCATAGAATAATTCCTTTTATAGAAGATAATTTTATGCAAGTAAATACATGGAATCCTTGTATCAAAATAATCTGATTGTTACGCTACCTTGTTCCACCGTGCTACGCTCATCTACTAATACTAAAGTAACCACGTAATTTCTGTTGATCTGGTTACAGACCACGAATTACATGATAATAATTAAGCAAAGTCTGCGCTATATTAATAAATACTATTCAAGGAACCAGCAATTTAGCTGGCTAGAAATAATAAAAAGAATTTACTTATATCAATAAATGTAGCCTTACAGCCTTTCTATCTGATCTTGCCCATGAAATTGCGGTAAATGATGAAGATAATTATATGATAAATCCCTGCAATATAAAAATACATACAGTACGTATATATAAGGTTTACCAATCTCAAAAGAGATTTAATATGATTGATAGTCAATTTCTTTATTCTCTTCAAATAAATAAGCAACATTTCTACGGTAGAAATCTATTTACTTAAGAGGTATGATTACTCTTAAGTTAATAGTCCAACATCGCAAGGTGTTGGATATCTTCACAATTACAGCACATCTATTCTTATAGGTCACAAACCATATTCAGATATTCGAAAATAATCGAAAATCAGCAATGACTAATTTTAGAACTAGGATTATTTCTAATATTAGCAACACGATAACATCTAATAATTTTAATTCAGTTATATCAAATATAGTGATCAACTTAATCAAGTATGGGTGCATCACTACGATTAGGTAATATATCATCCAAACAAACTTCAAATACACTTCTTTAAAGCGATACATCAATTACATATACAGTATATTAGAAGTAAAACAGAAAACTTAAGTTAAATATATTAAATTTTTTCAATATTTAAGTATGGAATTCATACAGCTCATGACATTTCAAGGAAATATTCATCGGCTGACGGTAGTGATTGCTAATCTTACTCCTGGATAACGATCTAATATTGTAAAAGCAGAAGACATTAAATAACAAAGTTCTATATTCCAGCATAATTAAAGCCTGTTATTTCTTGTTTAGGGCTATAGTAGAACAGAATTATAAGTATCATTAAGGCTTAGATTTAAATTAAAAGTAGCAGATGTAATTCTATCTTAACCTACATGTTTTTAATGATACTATTTTGAGATGATAATATACTATCATAACTGGATATTAAGTTCCCATCTAATGCACTAAATATGAGGAAATGAGATTAAAATTAGTTGTTGACTTTTGTAATAAACTTTAAGACATATCTGTAATACCTGTCAGTTGACATTATACTTTGATGTAATAAGAAAGAATAAAACAAATATACTTTAGCATCATTTATTTATTAACACTTACATCATCTCTAACTGATATAATTTGTCTATCACAATTTGTCCCGAGATTCTAATCTCATTATTTCTTAAATACCTTTCAAAAGTAATAGAATATTGTAAACCTTTAACTCCAGTACTTGTACGATAATTTCAATTTAGATATTTTGATTTTCGTACAGCTAAGTACGCGCTTACAATTGACGTAATTTTGGTAAATGTAAATTTTGAATAAAGTTAGATTGTTTTAGCCTATTTTCGTCCAAATACCTAGTTATTATATCACATTTTAATGGAAATTAAAGTGAGAGAAGATTGGTACCTTATCAAATTAGCAGTATCAAAGGAATGATGTTACAGAATAAATTATGCTGCTAACTGTAAGCAATAGCAAAGTTACTCAACAATTATTACATTGCCAGTAAATATTTTTATAATACTTACAAGGTACTTAGAGCAATTAAACCATTCATTGCAGCGGAGGAGAGATTAGTAAGTCTGTTATTCGCCAAATTTCTAAGCAATAAATATATACCTATTAAACTTGAATTCTATTCGATAGTTAAGACAATAAACTTTATATCTCGTATTAGTTTTAAATGCAATCGCTCGATATTAAGTATCCCACAAATAAAATGTAACAATTTAATACTTACAACATATCAAGATTAATTAGGGAACTTAAGCTGTCATTATCCAGATAGCTTATTTGATTGTCAGATAATTGCCTAAATTAGCAAATTAGGAATAAATTACTTATAAATAACTAATTTAATCTTAAACAGCTCATCATTATTGCAGTCTATATTCTCGTAAATATTAAGTACCGTTAATAAATGTTCGTATAACTAATACATATCTTTTAAGAATTTGAGTAACAAACGGAAATAGACACTAATACGAATGAAAATATCTATCCAATCTCATTTATATCTAATCTCATTTATATCTAATTTCATTTAATTTTGACTTAAGAAAATGATTATTCTAATAATACTTACAAGATTTGTAAATTGCTTAAATATGACAGCATACCACTATTAATAAATGCCAAATTATTTCCCTGCAGCCATCTAAATTTCAATGTACATATTAATTTACAAAAAGACATATCTCGAAATATAAGACGAAAATACTTCAAAATCTTAAGAGCTTACAATTCTCTTAATCTAATTAATCCCTTAAATGCTCCAACTGCAATATTGTCGATGGCATTATTATCTAAGAATCTTTCAAGTATTACGCTAAGATTAGAGATTCAACACGGTTTTAATCAGTACCGAACGGATGCATCGTTTAATTCAAAAATATGAAAGCCACAAAATAACCTTTCGTAAACAAACTCTTATCATGCTTTTTATAGATTAAACGATTTGGTTCTAGAAATACTTGTAAATTTATTTTAATAATTTAGACCTGCTGATCAAGATGCTAACAGTGCGCCTTCCTCGAGGCGAACGATCCTAAAAACTGATTGGTAAATCCTTGGTACTGCTGTCATATACTCATGCTCTAAGTATCTAGCTTATTAACTCTGAAAGGAATATAGCACAGTAAAGAATGCCGCCAAATTTTATTAAGATTGTATGAAATAAGTACTCGTAAAACAGCTAAGCGTCAATATCTTGCCTATCTTTCTGCTTGCAAAAAATTTCATAAAGAGTTAAGTTAAGGCCGAAAATATAATTGCAAAGGCGAATTTATCTTATGATAGACTAAGATACATATATGTAGCTCGATCAGTAATTTTTCTGTCTAACGATACAATTTAATATTCACTTCGCAATAGCAAAGGAAATATTGAATCGAGAAAATGATAACTGTGATTGTAATATAGATATACTTACAATGTCTTTAATTTGGATAAATTGGAAAAAGTTTGACTTTCAATCTTGTTAACATTATTACTTGACAGATCTCTATCATGAATCATATTGTGAGGTAATGTTCTCAATACATTTGTATTTAATCAAGAAATTTAATTATTTCTGTGATTGAAAATTTTTTGTTTAAACTGAAATGAACGAACATCTTTTTAAAAGCTAAATCATATAAAATCTTACATAGTTTCAATATTAATCAAGCCAGTAAATGCATTACGTTCAATAACTTCAATGAGATTGCTGGATAATTCACTGTTAATATAAAATGATGCTCAATAGCTGATTGACAATAGTTCGAGTTTTTAATCTAATATCACATATATCTTTACAATTTTAAAGCAATATTTTTGTTAGATATTATTCTATGATATTATTTAGATTTATCCGTACAATAAACTTACAGTTTTACTAGTGAAATGAACGTGGAAAAAGTTCTATTAACCAATTTAAGGATTCGATTAGAGGATAACTTCCTGAATTTCAAAATAAAAGAGCCAATTAATTAGGGCAATATTCTACTTTGAAACACACATATTTACTTTAAAATCTGTTAATTACGGTGAATGTAAAATTTATAGAGATCAAATATAAACGTATAAGAAATGAAAACAGTGTTCTACATTCGAAATGCGACGGTCTAACAATATAATTTCCCCAGAATGACATTCGATAATGAAATCATTATTAAATTATTTTTAAGCTATAAAATTAAAATTATATTATTAATCTTTGATATGTGTCTGTTATGCTGATTCCTAAGAATTAAACTATCTGTCTATGCTACGTGGAATTCTTCTGTCTAAGCATGTATTAATAATACATCTAGCAATAGGTAAATAAAGTAACGAAAAATTTAAAAATATAGCATTCATATGTAGCATAGCTTTTGCTGCTAAAACAATTCTGGTTGACTTTCAATAAATATAAGCATTGATAACATATTGCTAAACAGTTATTACTATTTAGAACAAATCATACAACTGTCTAAGGCCGGTTAGACCAGTAAAGATTTTCATATCAATACTTTTGATATTGTTTCTGTCCAATAACCTAAATTGTGACCAGAGAAATAAAGGTCCGACTTGATTTAAATACTTATCTTTAAATCATGATAAGGTAATATAATGAATAATATGTACTAACGAATAGCTATTAATAATATTATTCGATTTCGTTAGAAGCTGGACGAGTAATTATTAGTTAGCAAGATGAAATTGTGACATTTTATGACAACTCACAAATATTTTAACTTCGCTAAGCCCCGAAAAGCTCCGTCTTGGATATATGCAATTCGATTATTATATAAATCACTATATAAACATAAAATTGTTTCGAATTTTAATTTGAACGTTAAATATTTGTAACGTCCCCTACGATTGAAATTTATTTCAATCTTTTACTTTACATAAAGATATTTCGTTTTATAACTTACATTATAGTTAGCTTTGATAAATGAGCAAAAATGGAGCTTGTTAGCTTAGTTAACTGATTATCATTTAGATATCTATTCCAATCAAAGAAAACATGTAAATTCTCTGATAAGTACCGCAAATGTTAGGTATTATCGCTTATCATGTAAAGACATGATAACACGACACTGTACGTGTAGAGAGTTATTGTAATCACAGAAGCATTCAATTTTAAAGGACGAATAAAGTTATAAAACTTATTCACATAAATGGAGATGAACATTGGCGCTATGAGCCATTACATTGTATGCCTTAGTAGTGACGATATAAAGATTCTATATGATAAAGGTTACTCTCTCAGATATGATACATATCCATTACAAATTTACAGCAAGTTTAGAATTGACAACATGTCATAGACTTAAATTTTCACTCTTGAAGGATATTCGAGAGCGAAATGTTAATGCTTCGGCCATGCTTTAGGATCGTAATCCATTTTCAACTATTTCAATAAATTTTATTTCCACCATAGGTATACTTAGCTAGTTACGCTAATAATTAGTTCGTTAACAACATTACAAGTACTATTTGAAAAAGCAACTTACATTTTACTAATTCTTGTTGAATGATTAAAAATTCCATCTGGTATTACTCTAATCTTATTCATTTGTAGGTATCTACAGTATAGAAATTATAGGAAAATGCATGATTAACAATCAATCAGGAGGGTAACAACTTCTTAAAGAGCATACCAAATTCTACTATCAAGCTATGAAATCATCAAAGAACCGCATAGCTTTTTTCTTACTTTTATTATAATTGCAATTACTTTAAAATAGCTCATGCTTATTTTATGATTCGATCCATTGCACATTTGTACTGCATAAAGAAAGCCAACTTACACTATTCTTAGGTTTGGTTTCTCACTGAATAATCCAAGAGGCAAATTTTCTATACGTGTGTACCTGATATTACTTTGAAATTATACGTAATAATTATAAAAGAAATGCACAATAAGAGTAAGAATTAATATAGTTATAATTAGAATTTAATTTATGTCAACAAGATCTAACTATCTAGCGCTTAAACAAACTTTAAATTATAATTATTTTGATTTATCAAATCATAGCGCTGATATACATAAACTCGACTAGACTTTGTAAATAAAAAACTTACACCGAAAAGAGTTTCGTTAACCGGTCCAATGCGCGATTTTCTATACCGCAGATACCATTGCAATATTCTAACGTACTAGAAACATACTTACAATTTGATGTCTAATCCTACACCATAACTTTACCGTTACTTTATGACAGCATAAAAGTACACCACATGAAAGATACGCATAAAATTTACTGGCTGCTACTCACAGTCTCTTCAAATTTCGATTCATCGAAAATGCCTTAGAAGCAATTGTAATCTTCCCTGTATTAATTGCTCCGATGTTTCTAATTATAGTAAAGTATATCGAGATTGCATAAATCTGATTCGTAATCTGCAAATTAGATCATAGTCCAAGATTTACGATATATTATCAAATATTAGAAATCAAAACTCGGTTTTAATAAACAATAATATTTATGTCATTCTTGAATAACATAGATTTAAAAAATTACGAACAAGTCAGTCAAAGTAGATAAATTGGCAAATGTTTGAGAATTGATCTGAAGAGCGGAAAAATTTCCAAATCGAATGTATCTGCAACGACAAAAAAATTATATTGACTACAGCTATTTTTATCTTCTACAAATATCAATAATACCTTTTTCTCTAGTCAAATCTGATCGAATACAGTCACGTTTAACAAAATAAAATCCAACCATATTAGTTTAACCTTAACTAAAGTAAAGTAAAAATCTACAATAAACCTACGCAAAAATTCTAGCCTTTAAAAAATACTGGTACATCTAACAAATAATCTGAAGCAATAGCAAGCATTATTTCAGCACATTATAGGTCATAGTTTAGCTAATCAATAAAATCGTTGACAACTGCATTATTTCTTGGCTTAAAATATTTTAATGTGGTTCAAATATTAATATCGCTAAGGGAACTTACAATAATTTTAAATTATTAAACTGATGTAAACTGTTTGCGTCAAATCCTGTGAAGAACTTCCCTCCAATATACCTAAATATGTAATTATACAGATTATAATGAATTCCGGAAACTCTGTTATAGAAATTAACATAATTAAACCAAGAAATAAAGCATACAAGAGCAACAATATGGCTATATGAAATACTAGCATTCATTATGACCTTAGCTACCCAGTAACCAAACTATGATTGTATAAAGTTATCGCTATTGAGTAATTTATATTTTAAATCTAAGATTTAAAAGATGAATAAACATCATTTAATGTTGCATCATTGAGAATGATGTAAGACATTTATTATTAATTTTAAAAAGTTCCGGAAGTAAGATAAGATTTGTCATTTCTACATTAAAAACTTTCAGATGCACGTATATTATATATACATAGCTTTATTGATGAAGCTGCATTAAATCAATAGAAAGGTGATGAAGCGAATGAAAATAAAAATATAAGGATCTTTTCGTAATTACTGATCCAATTGATGTTAGATATAATGATCTTCAACAGATTGGAAATTAAGACTAATCTGCTATAGCCTTAGATTAAGATAAGCGATTCTTCTAGAGAAGGATCAATCAAAATTTAATTATGATTTGAGAGCATGTATATATAGATACAAAAATATTGACTATCTCGTTGATCGGCTAAGACTTCTATAGTAGTAATCATATCACATTTATAGATTCTTTAGATAGACAGGAAAGATATACAAACATAAAAAACAATTATCGGTACCATATTTGCTCAGATTATAACTTTAAAATTTAGTAAATCAATTTAAATATCACCGTCATCAAGACCGCAGCTAAAATTGTGGCTAAAATACATTCAATTTTTTATCTATTCAACTTACAAATAATTCAAGTTCGGAACTGTATCCATTGATCCTTGACGAAGTTGCACCATGAAATTATCGTGCAATTTTCTAATTTACAAATATACAATAGACTGTAAATTAAGATAGTAATGAAATGAAAACTGTTTAATTGTTATTGTAAACAGAAGTGATGACTTAATTGAAGATAGAAATGTCATATAACTGCATAAATAAATAAAGTTATTTCCAGTATGATTATCCACTATCACAAATCAAAAAAACAGCAATACAAGAATATCTTCAAAATTAAACTATTTTTCACCAACTTACAAGTTTTGAAGAGTATTGTTTTTACTGAATGCTTCAGATGTAAAACTTCGCATAAAATTACGTTTTAAGTTCCTATTAAATCAATTAATATCGGTATGAATACTGATCAGTAAAAGGTAAAAATTTAGGTATTACGGATATCTCTTAATTGATTTCAATAGATAAAATTAGCTATTGGATAATTTTTTGAAGATATGTTCTGAAAAAGTTTAAGGAAAAGAATATCAATAATTGTACTCCTACAAAATATCGACGGAGTTCTGGTTACGAAATAAGCTCATGATCAAATATTCTGAGCTTTCTAACGTTATCTAATATAATAACATTCCTATTACAGTATTATGCTACTATGGTGATCAATAGTCATTACCGCGTTCGAATAATTTTGTTAGTTTAGCCCCGTTCAGGTAATTTCTAGTTTGTATAAGTTTTTTTATTAAATATAGTACTTACTGCTGATAGCAGTCTCTCAAATGAACATTATGTAGTCTACGCATACTATATTTAGTCATAAGATATTTACGTTGTAACCATGGAATTGTTTCTAAAACTATTAATAGCTATGCTATTCAAAAACGACATTGAAAGATTTAACGTACTTTATTACAAAATTAATTTGTAGTACTCGCCTACCGAATATTAAGAACTGTAATTAGAACGTATATACCTAAATACTTAACATAATCAAAATCAGTGTAACTATTTGGCGGTTGCAGTAAAGTCTTAGCTTTGCGGCAACAATGTAATTGCTTTGACAGCTACGTTTTAATTGTAGTCAACATAACTATTTTTATGAAAACTAATATGAGATCCTTATTATACAATACCCGAAGTAGATGATGTGTGAAAGAATTTGGCAATTTAATAAAAAATTGTACTTAGCTCTGGATATGATTACTGAGTATCTTCGAGCTATAAATCCTATTCTAAGTTTATCATGATATTTTTTATACGTACAAATAGAACATTTTATTATTGTAATAAAATGTTTTGGGTTGAATTTCTGCAATCCGGTTATAACTTAAGTTTCTATACGTTATATTCAAAAAATAAGAATATAAAAATAATATAATGTAAATACGCGTACGTATGGAAAATTGAAGAGCTATAGAAATTGAAGTTTGGCCAAATACTTAACAGCACACGTAAACTTTTCAGTCGGCTAAATGTATCGACAAAGATTTGAGTGATTAAATTATCCATTAAAATTCTATAAATTTAGATCACATCATTGTCAGTTATTAATATAGATTCGCGAAAATTTTTCATCACAGATCTATGAAATATTGATCTATTTCATATAAAATGGTCCATTGTTGTCCGTTGTCAACGATACGAACATATCTCAATTAAATATTAGCTTTTTAAATAAACACAATATTGAGCTGTAACTACTAATCCTTACTATTTATTATATATGATAAAGTAAATCCGAGAGATATTCAATAACAAATTAAACATGTAGTAACAAGTTTAACTTACAAATTCCATACATTCTTTAGTCCAGTCAACATTTCTTGCGATAAGACGCTAATTCTATTCCCAGTTAAATCGCTAGTGTAAATAAAAATATAATTTTTCTACTCAAATTTTATCAACTTAATAAGACAATAATTCTAGCAATTTAATAATCGTATTATCATAACGAAAGGATTAAATAGATTAATTAGCTAAAAATGAAGTAAATTTAATACATAAACTGAATAAATAACTTACAGTTCAGATAATCCTTCTAAACCAATGAAAGAATTATTTTCAATAGATTGAATCTTATTAAATCTTAAGTTTCTATTTCAGAAGATACATCAAAAGCATTAGAGCTGTCACCGATCATGAAATACTGTCACTTATCGATAAAAGGCAAAAATTACAGCTTTCTCAGTCCGTGATAGGATAAAAAACTTCCATTTATTAATTTCTCTATTCCTGTCCTTTTAATCTTTCTAATTATGTTATATTATAGATAAAATAAAAGTGATATTTGTAAGTCATGAATTGCAAAATAGTATAATAATTTTTTCAAAGTATTGATTAGTATAACTCTGCTTCTATTCCTTATTCCTCACAAAGTTGTAAATTTAGATTGATTTCGTTCTAAGATAGTTGGTATTTCATGCATTTCAGAGCCAAGGCATTGCATGATTTCCTTTTGGCAAGTACAATGTACAGCACAATCAAATGTTTTACTCTGCGTACCTAAAAAATAAAGTATTTGAAAAGTATTTATTAGAGGTTAATTTGAATTACTATTAACGGCCTTTGAACTTTAAATTATGATGGCGAAAAATCAAATATTTAAGAGGCATTGTTGTCGTTCTATAGAACTCAAATTGACAGGTTTAAAAAATATATTCTGTTTCAGCTACAAAAATGAGTCTCTACTGAAATGATTCATACGAATCAAACTATGATAGATAATTACACATAATAAACTAAGGATAAAGAAATTGGCCTATCACCTAAAGAGATCTCCTTTAATCCACTCCATCAAGTATATTTTATCATTTAA
This sequence comes from Trichoplax adhaerens, assembly GCF_000150275.1. Lineage (NCBI taxonomy): Eukaryota > Metazoa > Placozoa > Uniplacotomia > Trichoplacea > Trichoplacidae > Trichoplax > Trichoplax adhaerens. The sequence goes on along the minus strand of NW_002060944.1, from coordinate 7,860,698 downwards.
TTAATCAAAGTTCCCGTAATCATTATTAAAATCGACTGTAATATTAAGATGTCACGGTACGAACTACCGTGAAGAAATAGCCATCTAAATTTGGTTAATATAATATAGTGATATTATATTACAACTAGTTACTTACAATAGGAATTACTCTAATTATAAATGTGTTATAGTAAATTTAATGCTGTGCTGTAATGTGCACTGAAATGATTCTGTGAATGGACATATTGTAGTCCGACTGTGAAAAACTAGTTAGTAGATGTTCTCACCTAAGTATTTTTATAAGATAACTCGTGAATGTTAGCTGCTGTAGATGGGTATATAAGCCCGTCAGATATTTGAATAAAGTAGTTCTCAATTGTCTAGTTGAGTTTAACGTAGAATCAAAGGCGTCTAAATTCTTGTGAGGTAGTTAAGGGATACTGAATCCCGGAGACTATAGTAATTTAGAGATTTATTTTGCGTTATCCTTGTCACGAAGCTGGTTTGTGACATAAGATTATATTTAATGTTATACGTAGCACGAAAATAATTTGTAATATCGAATATCATAGACAGAAATAAATAACAATTTACCCATTTCACTGTCAGCTATTTTGCTTACGATATTTACCGTTGTCAAAATTTGATATTAGCTATACCGTAGCAATACTTAGTAAATTACTGGATAGTATGAAGTATTTATGCAGTTTAAAATTGAATTAAAATATTCCATTTCAAGTCAACGCTATATAAATGAATCTATTCTAGGGTGAATTTAATAAATCAGAGACTTTAAAAGCAATAGCACGGCCATAAAATTTTTCCTTTACCGTAGTTGCAAAGAGAGCAAAGTAAAATATACCAACAAAGTAGAATGATGTGTTTTATCTCCATGTTGATTTTATTGGTAGCTCCGTTAAGGAAACGTTGACCAAGTAGAAACGTTGAGATAATAAGTTACTTCACGAAAATGAACTTTTTGTAACCACTATAACAGAATGATCTTCTATCAAGGAGTTTTAAAATCCGAATATATGATCAGTTAAAAGAAATTTTTATGTCCTTGCGAAAGATTGTAATTTGATGCACTCTCAAGTTGCCCACTTTAAGTCAATTGATGGCTAATCGTAATTTCTGAACTCTCGTTGCTAGGTATGCTTATAATAGAAATATTAAACCGAATCAATCTTTAATTAAGCCAACCTACTATGAAAACTAGCTCTTGATATAAATTGAAAATTTTCAAAGATGTTCCTTCAAAACATGAGCGGATGTCAAAAGTTATTTGAAGCAAATCTGATCAATATATACTGTTTAATAATTAATAAGAAGGAAATTTAGGTTATTTGACACGACAATTGTCTCTATCACTTTTTCCAATTAATCTTCGAAGTATGCCGTCGAAAGGATATCAAGATGGCTAGTAGAGCATTCAATTCTAGTGTGGCAGACCCAGCATTGGACGTTCTCTGATTGAGCTTAGAAAAATTGAAAGAAAACAATATTTTTGAACGTCATCATTTTCTGTCAAAAGAATCAATACTGCCGTAAATTGTATTTAGCTTTGCAGTAGAGCTGTATCCTTATCTCGTAAGATTACTTTTGGTAAACAGTATCTTTCTTGATTTGTGTGCGCTAGTTAGACACTGTATATTTTTATGTATTGTCTCGACCACAGTTGCCCTACAGATTATTTTCTTTTTTATTACAGACTATATTAGTCAATTAAATACAAGAATATGCATGTATCTTTTATCAAAAACAAAATGAAATTTTACCACAGCTTGCTTAAGCTAACCTCAAAGTCAGTTCATTATTATTTAGCTGGGTTTTCCCCTATAATTCTACTCTACAAAATAGATCTTTTTTATTCAAATTTTTATTTATATTATATACAATGGCATACTTTACGTCAGGCATAGCAATACTTTCAATCAAACTGCATGATGAACTCTCAAATATAGGGTATGCCTCAGGCTCGGACTTTAATTCCCAGTAATTTGAATGATTAGTCTACTAGTACTTTTAAAAAGGTTAGCCCGTACACAAGTAATATTGAAATACATCAAAAAATGTATAATCTCTAGAAGACATATTGAACATGGATTTATATCAAATAGAATCTTATTAATTCATCTTATATGCTATTCAGATTTGACAATTGATATCTAGTCATTATCTATCGCTAACGTACAAAATACGCTATTCTACATTAACATTTGAAACTCCATTAACAACTTAATTTCTAGCCTATCTTACATCATAAAGTATAGACAAAAATATAGTTAGTATTGTTTAATTAAGACATTGAATTTATTAGGAAGTATGCTTAATTTGTTTTTATTATAATAAATGGAACGATATATTTGATGCAATAGGTCTGAATACTTGATTTAGACAAGAGGTGATGATAAATTAGAATTAGGTAAGAGCATAAATGTTACGGCACTACGTTGCCTAAATTATAGAGTTTAAGAAAGTATTGTTGTTGACAATGTTTCAGTGTTATAGTATGTTTTGTAGACTATAGTACAGCATGTCTACTGGTTTTGAGCCTTTTAGAAGGGTAGTTATTAGGCGTTAAGTAGCATTACTATATTCTAATTAGATTTTTCGGCAGATTAGGGTAGTAATCTGTAGAAGCAATTCAAAGTAAGTGCTTTATGTTAGACTAGTAAACTTGTCAGGAAGTAGTCCGTGAGAATAAACTAATAATTAATTAACTGGCTCAAGGCTAAATGAAGACTAGTATAATTATAATCGACAATAACTTGTTTACGAATAGGCTATACCCTGTACAATGAGAAACTCTTTAAGAAATAAAGATAATTATAAATTAAATTTTTAGGATACTTGTACGCATTGTAATCCAAAGAATTATTTTTGACAAAATGCCTGATAAGTTTTCGCTATTATACTAATTGTCATTGTCAGTATATTTTGTAAGAGTTGGTGATGCGAGCTAGGAATAGCCCTAACTTGCAACAAGGGTTGAAAGAGTATCTCCTGACCTACATTGTTGTTATTTGGAATACCAGTCAGCTGGTATTGCTCAGCAGATAGGATTCAACACCGAGAGACCTTCAAACTTTCTAGAAAATCACAAGCTAATTTATTAGTGGCGAAGTCACCGCTTATATAGGTTTTACTACCTAAAATCGGTTTAATTACACAAGTCACCTCGTCTATTAGAAATTAACCAAATACTCTAAAGAGCCTCTATCTGTACAGAATAAACATAGTCTGATCCTATTAAATTTACTGTATCAGTATTAAATTAATCAATTCGTAATAGTAGTTTAATAAATACATATTAGGCTATCTGTCACAAATATCTTCTTTTCGTGAGCAATTAAACTTCTCTAGTTACTATTAATCTCGTTGTAAACTGGCTATTACTGTCGAGGATAGAACTACTTGAAGTGTTTTAATTTTATAATATACTTTATTAGTAAATATATATAAGTCCGGGTTGCAGGCCTGTCTATTTCGATCGAAATTAGGAACTGAACAAGCTAGTCCGAGCTCGCTCTTTTATACCCTTGGTGCAGGCCGTTGGTGCATTGTAGCGAATTGGGCTCTGCTTATTTTACTAGAATTTATATTAGAATTTCTTTACAATTGACAACAGGACTTGGTATAGACAAAGTTTGTAAACAACATTAATTAGAATAAATCAATTAATAACCAATTAAAGCCCTCAAGCTCTACACTATATCAACATATTTTTGATAGGTGCTATAGCCTATCATTAGATTACTTAATACTAAGCTAAGTAATTCTATGACAACAATATAGACGGTGCATCTACATCTAATATTAATAATCCGAAACTCAATTAGCAATAGCGAGTCGCAACTGACAAGAATTGATAAACAACATTAAAAACAATTAGAAATATTAATTTAGCTTACGGTGTCAGACACCGTAACACTATCCTACTAAGATATTTCCTCTAAACTTAGAAATTGTACTTTAAATCTTAATAATCTTGGAGGTGATAGATACAACCCTGTTAAACTAATAGGCAATTACTATCCTGGTCTGTCAAATCCTAAATTAAAAATTACTAACATATCAACTGCTAATCACTAAAGTTACAATTAAGGAAACCTATTACAAAAGATGCTCTGCAACAAGATAACGTAATATGCGATCAATAAACCGATTCCCTAATCATTGATCAGGGAGCAATATCTACCCTATAAGGAACGCTTTTCTTACACTAGTAGACTCTAAAAAGATTTAGACGCCACGTATTTTACGTTAAGCACTAATCTTAAAAACTCTCATTTTTATACGATATACCGCATTTATATACTCTTTCACAATAGTTAGACAGTCTGCTTAGTAATATTTACATTGAAACCTTTTAATGAATCAATAGCTAATTTTATCTACTGCTACCTACTAATGACAACGGTATTTACGAGCATAGACATCTAATGACTAATGCAAATTAGTCAGATTACGATATGTCCTATCATGGAACATTTCCATGATAATCTATAATCTACCACAAGTAAGTTACAATCACAATAATTTGAATTGTAAATTATCCTTACCTAGATATTTCTGCTCTAATCTCGATATTACAGTGTATAACACAGTAACAAGACCGTAAAAATTTCTGAAATACAATACATATAGAATGTAGCATAGAAATAAAGTATACATCACGAAGATTACTTTCCAGACAGTTAGACATAATAATAATTTAATTGGAAATTGGCATCAATCAATTCATATCAGCCATATTTGTAACAAGGTAATTATGTTGATCTTACTATCGTGTAAAAATGTAGAATTTTTTCAAATGCGTATAACAGATAGTCTTATGAGATGCAATTGGAAAATTTCGATCCATGATCTTTATATTGTAAATATTTAAAGTACTGTGTATATGTAAGTAGTTTCTTTATTCTTGTAGACAATATCTAAATTATCATTCTTCAGAAATGTTGATTTGCGCTAGTAGGCTTGCTAGAGCTAGTTATACTAGTAGCAGATTAACTCCGGATAGCGCATAACATGTAATAACATATTATCAATCTTTTCAGATTATACATCTTATCGCAAAGCAATTGCGTAACGAGGGTTACGTAACAATAAATCTTCGAGATCCAGGATCTCTTTTCTCCCTAGAACTTCGGTACCTTTGTTTTTACATTATACGACTAGAGAATTAATTTATTCAATTATCTACTTAGCTTACTTCAGTACTTATCGGCACTGACGAACATTAATCAATCATGCTAATATTTTAACAGTTCAGACTTATTTAATAAATAAATTAATACTACAATATTGATAGTCATGAAAATCCTCCGACTAATACTAGAATGACTCGATTCGAACAGTTCCATGATATAAAATACTATGAAATATTGCCACATAGGAAGAAACAATTCCGCAGTTTAAACATCCAAAATACGGGTCGCCAATTGATCTTTGTTTACCTCCAGGAAACCGCATGGCATTATAACTTATCAAAATTCTTTCAGCCATGTATTCGTTTCGGGCTATTCGGAATATCATCTTATACTCTATATTCTTCATAACGACCATGACTCATAGTAAAAGTTCGATTAAGATTCGTGTCTCGAACTGAAGCCGGTAATCTACTACATTGATGTGGTGCCATTGATTTACCGTCCTGAGCTATTCGGCAAATACATGGCGTAATAAAATAATTATAACTGTACAAGAACGGATTAAGAGCTGAATTAATCGGTAATGCAATTATGATTACAAATTTTAGCTCAAAGATATCCAGAGAATTTGTAAAGAGAACTTTGCACATGATAAAATAGTAAGGAAGCCACGACATTAAATCAGTTAATAATATGACGGATAATTTCCTTGCTAGTTTTCGATCTGATGCTACTGATGTGCGATATACTGAAGCACTACTTCGATATGTTTTTTTGAAGACTAAATAGTATAATACACAAATTATTAACCATGTACAAACGGTTAAAAATGTAATAATTAAAATCCACGTTTTAAAATAAGCATTCTCTATATTATTGGGCATACAAATGCTGCTATATTTATAAATTCGATCGTTACCAGCAGCATTAGTACTTGTAATCGTAGCTATTCCGACATAGAATATACATAACAACCAGAACAGGATGATTATCGTTCTGAAACTGTTATATTTATGATTTCGGCTTCGATATCGAATTGGGTGAACAGTACGTAAGCGAAGATCAATACTAATTAGCAACATCATCAAGACCGACATGATGCTCGATAAACTACCAAAAAAAAAGGCTAATAGACAAGGTGTACTTCTTAACCAATTTTCTGAATATTGACCATATTGATTATGATAAAATTGATCAGCAATCGCGATTATAAACAAATAGATAGACATTAAAAAATCGGCTACACTTAAATTAATTAAGAGTAAGTGAAAAATTTTCTTCGATCGATCTTTATCTGAAGTTTTCCAATGGGAGCAGAATACCAATATATTACCAACAAATGCCATGCTACCAGCAATCCAGATATAGAGTCGCAGGGATAAATGAGATAATAAATGCTGACAACTTGATAATGACTCAATAATTATAGGTTGACACGTTGTTACTTTAGCCGGAACCATACAGCAAAAGTAGTCACGGTTCGTCAGACTAGATTCCAAAGTAAAGCGATATTAAAGATGGAATTGATTAATTTAAAAAATAGCTGTAATAGCTAAAGCTAGGTAACGTAATAGTCGTGGAAAGATTCATAGACCTAGTTTGTTCTAAATTAAATTATATGTTCCTATAACGCTAAAAGAATTATAATTATATATTCTTCAATTTTGCATTAGTCTTGTTTGCCGTAGATTAAAGCATGATTAAGGTTACTCTAATAGATTATCTTAGAAGAGATGTTACAGTAGTCAAATAAATACTAAAGGGTTACTATAAGTTAGTAAGTGTTGCGGTATAGATATCTTAAAGATATAATAAAATCATTAATGCACTCATAAAACTGTTAATGAAAAATATGATTAAATTGTTAATTTTCAGAAACTGTTATAATAATAAATATTGGTAAGAAATTATACTTTTAATGGGAATTTGGAGTGATAGAATTTAAAATGGTTGTTTTCGTATAACAGAGCGAGAAAATATAGCTAGTTGTTAATTGTCGAGCTGAATAGCGAGTAAAATGAATTAATAAGAATGCGTCTCACATAAATCTATACTAATTTTATCTTATAAAGACTATATAATTTATATATGTTTTAAATATCATTGATGTACAGGCTATTCTTGTTAAAGGTATATAAGAGTTTCATAATTAACTATGTAAAGAGAAATGTTAGATGAAACCGTAGTGAAAATCCATTTTATTACAAAGACTTTTTTGCCTAGTGTGGAGCTATTTTTAAGTATTTAGCTGACTAATGTAGTAAAGCTAGGTCGTTATGACTAGAAACGCTTAGTAGCAGCCAACTTAGAACTAGCTATACTTTCAACAGAGAAATTATCTGTGTTGCAATTGTCGTTACAGCATAAGCTATGGTGAAAATAAGAACATTGTTCGACATAGGTATGTTCTAATATAATAGTTTGCTTTACGTATTAACTAGAATTTCACCTACTGACAGTCAGAGTGCTAGTATGGAAGGAATTACGAGGCTATTTCAAGATTAAGGATGAAAACATTTGTGCTATTCAATATTTATTAGTTCTCTATTCCCTAATGCGTTCTTATAGCTTCCTAAATTAAACTTACGTTGTTGATAAGTCTAGAGGCCCATAAAGAGACTGCGCATGAACTGATGTTAATGGATTATCCTTTAATGATCTTTTAGTACAGGTATAATATTTTTAAATTAATTTATAGTTAAATCGATTAAAATCATCAAAAGACAGTACTTACAGTAACCGAAGATTAGATAACCTTTGCAGACACCTTGATTGTAACACTTTGATATTTGATCGATCAGCATAGCTATTATAGTATGAAATAATTAAAAAGCAGTCAAAAAGAAGTGAGCAATATGCATTTTCTACTCCAAATTTATCGATACGAAACTATCGATTAATTAATTAATTATATATATAATGCAGAGATATGTTATATACTCGTAAAAGTATTCCTTCAAATAAATAACGGCTAATTTTTTTTAATCATCTGAGGATAACATATAGCATTCATATTTCAAAGTAAGAATTTAAACATTTAATGCTTGCATTAATCATAAATTCATACATCATTTCTAGCTTTGGAGCAAATTTCTGCCAGTCATTATTGCAAAAGTTCGAGATATCGTTGTCCGATATATTCCTGGAGCAAATCAGTAATGCATATATTTTTATTGCTTCAAGTATTTTTTGTATTATGAAGTGAAAACTTTGTAGCTACCACTTCAAGATATATTCATAGATGTAAACAAGGACAAGTATGAGACTACAGGTAGACTGTCGAGTATTAACTAAAATTGATAAATATATTTACGTATGATAATCGTTATGTTTGTGAACTTACAAGAGCTGCAATTTTAAGAAGCGAATATTCTGTCTATTTGTAATAGCTTTCAAGTTGTTACTGGAAAGTTGGCTAGGATATATTTTAAACGACAAATTATGTATATCTTTAAATATAAAGAGACTATCACAAACTACTCGATTATCTTATTCATTGCTCAAGCGAGCAAACGTAGAAGCATTAATTTTCGCTATAAATTTTAGCTTTCCGATCTTACAGTTCCCGCATATTACTATCGCTTCCATAAAAAATATCTTCAACATCAAACTCAGTCAAATTATTATTGTTCAAATACCTAAATTAAATATTTCACGTTAGCTACAAATTTATACCGTATGCTTAATATTATTATTATACAATTATACAATGTATAACGGTAAATTCCAAACTTAATACGAAGCAGACATCTCAAAACGTTAGTAAGAATTTAGATATACCTTACATTTAGGCATATTGCAAAAAAAGACTAGTAGTTTGTTACTTTATGAGCCAAGTACTAGCAGTTATATGAAAATTATGCAAAATTCACGCTGCGTAGATAAGCGATCGTGGAAATATTAAAACCCAAATGAATTTAAAATTACTTTTATGTAAGTACAGTATATAGCAATGAGAAAGCAACGAGAATGATCATATTATATTAATAAAGGGTTGCTATAAAACTGTAGGACTTATTACAATCACTGTTTTCACCGGTTAAAAGTTCTTCAAACTAGATATTAACTACCATGAACATAGTATAAGTATAATAGCTTCCATTTCTGACTAGACTATACAGTACTACCAAACGGCTTAAAATTGAGACTAGCATCTACTTACAATGCGTAGATTAAACCTTCTAGATTTCGTAAACTGTTGGTTGGAAGTTTCTGTAACTTTAAACCGCTTAAACCTCTGTCAGTAGTAGTAGCACAAATAGATTACTATCCCAATTTATATATTTGTAGAAATTTTACATATAAATTTAGAATATATAACAGCAAAGAATTAAAACGAAACATATCTAACATACAAGTACATAAACCAACAGCGGAAGACCCATGGTGTAACAAAGACATTATACCATCCATTTATTGCGTTGCGATGACAAGAGTGGAGAGGGAACACATTGCTAATCAAACGTTGTACTTCATCAATTGGTAAATCATTGTAACTAATATCCCTGGAACGAAAGAAATAGCACCAAGATTTAAATTGGAGATTTATATCATGACAAACTCAATAATTGATAATGAATTTACCGAAAACCTCAGTAATTAATCTAATAAATTGAACAGCTTACAATCCTATTTCTTTTCTAAAGAGACCATTCTGATATGCTTGCCATAAATGTGTAATTCTATTTCCGCTAATTCCACTATAAAAAAAAGTTTTATGTAAAACATATTTAATTATGTCATTCCAATATAATCTATTTCTTCGAACAGAACGGTTTAAAATATTAACGACACATTTCCATAGCACATTCGATGATTAAAATTAGTATCCGTTTTTAAATTTAGTCTCACAGCCGAATAAGTCTTAAATCTCGACGAAATATTTGATCGACAAATTCAGGGACATTAGAAGCCAATTTATTAAAACTGACATCCCTGAAATTTAAAAGAATCGTAAGTTAAATAACAAACATGCTACCATAAATCGCTAAAGTATATTCTCGCATAGATACTGAATATTTATATTTAATCCCTTAATAATTAAGTACGCAATATTCCATGAAGCTTACAATTCATCAGTCAGAATTTCAAAGAGGGAATAGCATTGATCTGATATGAATTCAATATTATTATATTTTAGGAACCTTAACCAGTGAAAATAATATTGATGGCGGAAAGTTAGTAAAATGAATAGCCATATTGATAATCTACATCATGATTTAACGCATTCACTTTCAAGTATATTTATGGCTCACGAATTACATTGATTTTAAAGAGATTTCTGGTAGTTGGTGGTAACGACACTTGCAAATTAATTCTCTGATGTTATTATGGCTTACGGAACTAATTTAGAAATATGGAAATAATGATTGAAATCAGCAGCGAATTAAATTGACGCTTAGTTTTCAAACTACTAATACAGGAACAGAATATGTGTTTGAAGAACGCTTTTTCTCATTCATAATAGTACGCTACTTACAGAATTTGAAGTTTATTAAGTTGAGTAAAACTTGTATCTTTTATGCTCGAAATAGAATTGTAATCCAAATAACTACGAAGATAAATAGAATAAGTATAATTTTACGCCGTAATCATGAGCTCCTAGAATCGTAAAATAAATCGAAAATGTCATTATTATTATCAATAATAGATCTATATCTAACATTGCTTCTAGGCCATTAAGACTTTTAAAATCTTCCTCATCTAATTCTTTAATTTGATTATCAATTAACGATCTGTGAAGAAAAGTCAAGTTTATTCAGCTTTATCAATCAAATTCGCTTTGAGTATAACTAACATTTTCTGCAAATTCTTTAAACTGGAAAAGCGGAGAAATGTTAAACTTGCTATTCGATTATGATTTAAAGACCTATAAGGTAGAAAATTTGAAACTTTATAGAATGGGAAATCAACAGCTATATATAATATCTTATGCTCAAGTTGCTATTGTATTGAAAGAGTGAATTTTTTCAAATATCTTATAGCATAAATTTTGGCTATACACTAGATACCTACAGGAGCTGAAGTTGGCACAGTCCATCGAAAGTACCGTTCTCGATGATACTGATCTTATTCGAAGAGAGGTCTCTAATAATCAAGTACAGGTTTTGAGGACCTACATCAAATACATTCTAATTCTAATATCGCTTATAATTTTATTTCTTCAGTAAAATCTAACTACAGCTTTAATCAGCCACATTGAGATGACACGTTAAATTTTCTATCTTAATTTATAGCTTTTTGCATTTACGGCAGTGAGATTTAACAAAGGTTAACCTTAGAATTCCCCTTCAAGATAATTTTACTACAGAGTTACGAAAAATTAAGCGTGACACCATACAACCAAATTTTAAGGTATTAGCCATTTGGCCAAGGTAAGTAGAGCATAAAAATTAGTATTATATTGCCACGGTACAAACTACCGTGAAGACTAAATGATTAAATTTGGTGGTTAACATTTATATATGGAGACAACTAATAATAACTTACAGTAAGAACTGCAGAAGTTATTATTTTGTTACAGTAAATTGCGCTGTACTGTGGTAAGAGTTCTTATACAGTAACTAATATTAATTGATTGTAGTGTACAGTGTTATATCTTGTAAGGCTTGTGATGAATATCCTGAAGATATTCAATTATAGATGATACTATAAATAATTCTGTGTACGGATATACTGTAATCTAATTATCTAGAGTCGTTCAGTACATGTCTAAGATTATGAATAATTTCTGTATTAATTTAGCTATCCAATATGAACTAATTTTCATGAACTGTTATGACTCATATATGATAGCAGCTGCCGAAGGATATTCAAGTTCGGCAGGTAGTAGAATAAAAAGAGTTCTATAGTTGTTTAACGTAGAAGCAAAGGCGTCTAAATTCTTGTGAGATAGTTAAGAGATACTGAATCCTGGAGACTATAGTAATTTCGAGATTTCTTTTACGTTATCTTTGTCACAAAGCTGGTTTGTGACATATATACGTAAAATTTGCAAGTTTTAAGAGACTGAATAATTTATACACTTCATCCTTTTTTACTTAAATCGGCATCTTTGCTAGGATAGAATTAAACTTAACGTCTTAAATCCTCATAAGCACATTACAAATAGTAATGCTTACCAATAATAATTTCTGAGAAATAGCAGTATTCAATTATATACATTAACAGTAGTAAGGTCAACAAATAATAAATTAATTAGTTTTAAGATGTCATGCGATTGATAAAAATAACACGTACGAAAAATAATAGCATCGACATGAAAAAGACAGAAAAAAGTAGGCTAAAAGTAGCGATTAAATAATTTAATACAATTAGATGTTATAACTTACAGGAGAGTAAGATTCTTCAGCGATTTAAATAAAGCAGATTTTAACTTTGTTATGAAATTTTGTCGTACAGATCTTAAAAGTAAAATCATCGATAGATTAGTTATTTTGCAGAATATAACTAGAAGATATCATATTTTAGTAGAAATAAATAATTTGTCTATCTGCAAAGAAATTCCACCCTAGCGGTTAAAGATAGAAAGATGAATTCTATAGATTATTTCTGCTATTATATAGAAACATTTGGACTACGCATCGAACAGTTTATCGAATTAACTATTGGTTAACTTACAGGTTTTGCAAATTTTTTAAATCATTGATAACGATTTCGTTAAGGCATTTAATTTTGTTATTGATTAATGTCCTATTTAATACAGGGAGAGAATTCATATATGATGAAAATATGCTATTAATCTACTATTATAGATAAGTAATAGCTCACTATACTGCTTGGGAAATAAACAATAGAAAAGAGATAATGTAACTTACAGGCTTATCAAACTTGAAACATTCTTAAGAAATGGTTTAGAGTCGATGGGATTACTATCAATTCGTCTGAAAGAAAATTTATTAGAAATTGTGATTGACGAGAAAATACAGTTAATAGCTGATGTTTGTGTACGGAACTAAATCCATCAAAACACCTAAATTGAAAGTTCTCTATATCTCAATTAAACTTACAAGTGCTTTAGATTACTTAATGAACTAAATGTATCTCCACGAAGATAAGCAAGTTGATTCCCTGATAAGTTGCTATACAATAAGGTTATAATAAGACAATCTAGATTGCTTAATGAACTATATGTGTTTCCATAAAAATGAGCAAGCCGATTTCCTTATAAATTGCTATACATTAAGGTTACCATAAGACAATTCAGATTTTTATTTTTTGCAATCACTTGTATTTGATAAAAGCTAGATCTTAAATCTTCATCTAGATTGATCTACTACGGCCTGAATAACGAGCATAAATTATATATATATTACTACTTACATATCTGTAAGATACTTTTGACAAGTTAACCCTTGAAAAAATCCTGTTGGAATACTTGCTATTTTGTTTCCTCTTAAATCACTAGTAAAAATCGTAATTGCCTTTATTATGCAAAAAATGGTGCTATATCCTAGCCTACATGAGACTTATAAACTTACAGTAGTTCTAAAAAAGTTAAACTTGATAGATGTTTCACGGTAAGAAAGGCTATTCTATTATAGGATAAATTTCTAAAGGAAAATAGGAAAATGGTTTGAATCGAATACCGAAAATTTACTGTGTATTACTATCAATATCATATGTGTGCATTAACTGAATAATCTTCTAATAGCAGGTACTATAATTCTGTAAGATTAAATGAATATAATTCCGATATTTCAATAGTATAGTCTAATGAACTAATGTTCATTTATGGACTAAAACTTACCTGCGTTAAGCAATAATGTTAAATATCATATTTCAACAATTTAAAATCTAGTCAATGTTGATTGATAAAAACAAAAGTAGCCTTACAACATTTTTATTTGATCTTGAGGATTAAATTGAGGTAAGTCATAGAGAAAATTGTGCGATAGATCCCTATAGCATCAAGAGTACGATATATTAGCTTTACTCCTAGATGCTGTACCATTAAATGGCAATTGACAATATATTTCGATATTTGTTATTGCCAATGATTGTTACAATCAATCTATTCCATTCAACAACTTTTCGATAAAAAGTTATTGAATAATAATCCTTATTTAAGTTAATATCAAGAAATCTGTAATGGAAGAAACTATGTTCGATATATGTGCAACTTTCAATCTCTTTCTATTGTGTACTATAATTTTCATACAGTTTACGACAGGTTAAGGAAATATTCATCAATTGGCGGTAGTGGTTACTAATCTTACTCCTGGATAACGATCTAATAATGGTAAGAAAAGTTAGATATGAAATAACAATATTATGTATGTCTGTCAATACTATGTAGTGATGAAAAAACATACAGCTTGAATTGACCTTATAATAGAATTTATAAAAGTAAGGAAGCATATAAAATGTAGTCTTTACTCACATCTTTTTAATATTATGAGTCGATAAAATACTATCGTAACTGGCAATTAAGTTGCCATCTAACGCTCTATAAACGAAATAACGAAATTGAAATGGTGAGTAGCCAACCGACATCCGTGATGCAATTTAAAGCTCAAGCCTTTGTAATAAGGTTAATTTAAGTTCCACTTATACTCTAGAAATGATAATTTAGGGATGTAATTATAATTTGTCAAGCAGCACTTACATAGCCTGTAACTGGTATAATTCATCTATTACAATTTGTCCCAAAACCCTAATCTGATTGTTTCTTAAATATCTTCCAAAGAGAAAACAAGACCAATCGCAAATCATAAATCAGCGTCCATATAAGATAGTTTTCAGAGTAATTTGACATTAAAACAATTAAGTATCCTATTACAATTGACGCAGCTTAGGTAAACGTAATTTTTGAATAAAAGTAGATTCTTTTAGTCCATTCTCATCCAAGTATCTAGACAAACATGTTATATATGATATATTAAATTCATACAACAAAATTGTTATAAACTAGAAATGACAGTATATTGTATCGATGTTATACATTTCGCATTTATCTAGTACTGTTAAATCTACTTCATCATAACTACAAGATTGATCAATATATTTAATGCTTACAAGACATTTAGAGAAGTTAAACTGTTCATGGCAATGGCAGAAAGACTCGCAAGTCTATTGTTGGCCAAATTCCTAAGGAATAAACACATTACCAGTTAAGCATAAATGCTATTAAATAATGAGCTATATATACTGTACTTCACAAGTAACTATAACACCCGTATTAAATACCGTATAACCACTAGTCAATTCAGTTATAATCTTTTGCCTATAGAAATCATGATACCCTTCTAGTTAAATATGTCGGATTGCTACTTACAACAGCTTCAGATGAATTAGGGAATTTAAGCTTGTATTATCTAAATGACTTATTTGATTGTCGGATAATTGTCTAAGATAATAAATTAGATAAATCATCCACTATAATACCTAGTATAATCTCAATTAACTCATCACAGTAGTACTATTCTAAAAAAATATTTATATATCTGGCCTTAAGACTATCATTTGACTGAAATATTCACATAGAGATACAAGCACGTACGATAATAAAAATAGGACTTGAACTTATTCCGTTTGATATTTAATTTTAGTTAAATTCAAATTGATAAAATTATAGTTGTAACGATACTCACAAGATCTGTAAATAATTTAATTCCGATAGCATACCACTGCTTATAATGATCAAATTATTTCCCTGTAGCCATCTAAATTTTAATTTATATGAGTATGACAATTCACAAACTTAATTTCACTGTGATACAAAATACGACAATAATCTGCAGAACTTACAATTCTCTTAATCTACTTGAGCCATCAAATGCTCCAGTTTCAATGCTGTCTATGGCGTTATTATCTAAATACCTTATAAGTAATGCAAAGGCTAGTGCGTTATGAAGGTAGTAATCAGTATATAATCTAATCTTATAATGATTTGCTCACTTAAACATATATTGTTTACTCCTTAGAAATTCTTTCCAAGTTTATTTGCAAAATGAGTATTAAATGGTAATGCTACCAAGATTATATAAGATATACTTACAACGTTTCCAACTTAGGAAAACCTGCAAAAGTTTGCCATTCAATCCTGCTGATGTTATTACTTGAAAGAGCTCTAATATATGTCATAACATTTTATGATTTTATAATTCAAAAGTTATTAACCCTACTATTCGAGCATATTTAACCAAGACATCTATTATTTTTTAAAATCGTCGTTGCTCTCATAATAGCTTCAGACGATGAAATAAGGTTATATTTAAAATCAATTTACCACTTACATAATCTTGATACTAATCAAGCCAGTAAATGCATGATATTCAATAATCTCAATAAGGTTACTAGACAATTCACTATTAATAATGAAAATAAAACATCTTAATGTCTGGCTAGGTGACAGCCTAAATTTTCCATTTAACATGAAGCATGATCTCAGCAATCCAAAAAATATAATTTTATTCAAAGTTTCTTACTATAATATTTATATTTGAACCAGACTTACAGCTCTTCAAGTGAAGATAGCACAGAAAAAGTGTTATTAACCAATTGAGGGATTTGATTGGAAGATAACTTTCTAAATTTTAAAATGTAAGAAGATAGTTAAATTATACTAATGCGACTGGAATGAAATTTTTAAGCTACATAATAATTCTGTAACTAAGAAGTATGAAATTATAAGAAATGGACAACGGCGGTTCTACATTCAAAACGACAATGTAATCGGCCTGAAAACCTCCTATAATGAGACTACTATTAAGCTACGGCAATGTTTATAAAGTAAACCATCTCATTAATTTAATGTTTACGTAAAATGTAAATATCGACCGCGTACATATCAACACATCAAAATATATATTCATAACGTAAGCAATAAGCCAATTAAAAAAGTCCATATGTAATGGCGATAGAAGTAAATAATAGATTTTATGAAGTACACCAAAGTATACTATATCCTCGCCATAAAGAAGTTAAGCTATAGTAAGATGAAATTTATATTAGCAAATGATTGAGGTCTCTAATCAGAAATGAGAATACTAATATCAGATACTATTAACGTAAAGCATATTTACAGATGGGTATTTCATTAATACGTCGTACTGTAAATTACCGTCAATTTCTTATATAATTTCTACTAAGATGAGCAAATTCTAGCAAATACGCAATTTAATATAAATACGGGCATTATAATAATTATCAATTAGTAAAATAATATTTCTTATTTATTAAATTCATACAAACGCTGAAGGTTAGTTAAGCCAGCGAAAGTTTCCATGCCAATGGTTTTGATGTTATTACTATTCAAGTATCTAAATCGCAATATCATCAATTATGTGTCAACAACTTACTATCTAAATTCGTAGTCTCACATTACTTTAAATATACCATCTTAGAAAATGAAAATTGATAAATAATAAATTGTACATATTCTCGTAAATAAATGATCAACCTTGTTTGATTGATATTATCAATAATTAGCACGAAAGCAAATTTATTAAAATTTACTTACAAATACTTCAAATTGGCTAAGTCTCGAAACGCTCCATTTTGGATCAATGCAATTCGATTCTTATACAAGTCCCTACATAAATGCATATTATTTCAGATTTTAGTACACGAGCCAAAACGATGACATTTTCTTATACATGAAATTTATTCAATTTATGATCACTGCATACAAGTATTATCACATAGCTTACATTCAATATTATTTTGTTAAATAAGCTGAAAGTAAGCTCGTCATTTGAGTTAGGAGATTACTATTTAACTAGATATTGTTATCAAAATAAATTTTCGTATTTATTTGACAATAAGAGGATGCAAAGGATAATTGCTGTACTAGTACCACAATAGTAGAGCGCTATAGTTTTTGCAATAGTTTTGGAGTAGGATGTATTTCGGCACGAGAAATAAGTGGGTGTAATGAAAGTTAGAGATATCAACAACAATGAGTGATTGATGTAGTATTATGATTTTACTAGCCTAAAGTTAGTAATTTGGCTATACTTCTATAAGAACGTCAATGCGAGCTTCGAAATTTATTAGAACCATAAATAGTGCTAGCAGTCTAAGTAATTTATGATTTTTTAGCATAGAGATTGTACCGAATTCGGTCAAGTAACTTATCTATTAAATTTTTCATTGATATTTCCTTACACGAAAATCTGTAAATAGCGATATACAGGTATATAAGTCAGATACTAAAGTAATTAAAGACGAGTTGTCATCGGAGTTACTTAGCAGCGCCCGTTATCTCTGTAATAAAATGATTTAACTAGGTTTCAAATCTGTGTTTGGCTGTGACTAAGGTCCTAAACTAAGTACGGTGTATTAGAGATGCTAGGTGAGAGGTTACGAGAGTAGAATCTAGTTTTACTCCGGATAATTTTGAATTGTAAACGTGATTGAGACATAATCTGAGTTTATTTAGGCTTCGCTGGATTTGAAAAAGTTCTGAGTGAGATATTTTAATACTTTAACCGGTTATAACTGGACAAATATGATTTCTTTCGATTTTTTATGCAGAACCCTTAAAAGAGTAATTTAAAACTGGGTTGCACATTTGTAGTGACCGAGTAATAGTCTCCTGCTATTATTATTAGCCACCTGCTATACTACTACAATTAGCGGAAATCAATACAAGATTATTGCAAATCTAGGTACAGCGAAATTGCATCCATTCACCTAGAAAACATGATATACGTGCTCTCTTTCTTTTATTTGTTCTTAATAAAAATAGTTTTGATTGGGCATAGAATTAGCTACAGTAAATACGATGCAGATTTAAATTTTTTTACCAACAATAAAAATAAAATTAAAGCATAAAATAAAGAAATTAATACTTACTACAGTGAATTTATAATGTTTCGCAGATAACTATTTTTAAGACCTTTGATAACTCGCTACGGTGAGAACTTACATTTCTCGAATTGCTGTTGAGCCATTAAAAAGTCCATAAGGTATTGCTCTAATGCTGTTCATCCGTAGCTTTCTACAATATAAAAATTAAATGATTGACTATCAATCCCAAATTAGAATCTCTTTCTAAGCACCAGAATGCCGAAATTCTAATACTAGCTGCAAATTCTGACATTCAACTAAGCTATTAACTCCCTAGATTTATTTTGCTAAATTCACTTTCGTATCTCGAAGAAATTGCTAGATCAAGGCATATCAAAATAGAAATATTATTTTTGTGCCTGTAAAAAGAGAGTCAACTCACAACTTTGCCAATTTCGGTTTTTCACTAAATAGACCATTTGGTAAATTTTCCACTTGTGTGTATATGATATTGCTATAATATTGCTTAAAATAAGTATGCAAGAAATACAATCTCGAAACAAATTGAGTAAGAAACTTACACGAACTTAAGGTTCTTTAATTTATCCAAAGCTCCTTTCTCTATATACCGAACACCATAGCAATATTCTATAAAACTAGAGCAACATATAAAAAATGTCAAATCGAGATTCTATTTAACACAATTACGCTATTAGTAGCGTCAGAATTCCATTTACATCGTGAAGTATGAATCATAGAATTTAGCGATAAGATTGCATTTTTTGTATTAAAGTAAAAGCACGTTATAGCATATGCCAGTTGTACACTTCGAAAGTTCAAACGTATTTAATATTGTTTAATTTCTGATATTTAACTTTGTAGAAGCTATAATCGGTATTAATTATATTCAAAGTAAATGTGACTACATGCTCGATATCAGGAGCTTAAAAAATTCAATAGACAACACTACTGATGAACTAAAATTAAGGAATTCGTAAAAACTAAGTTAATATATCAACAGCAACTTTTTAAATTTAGACTGAATATATTTTATTTTCTAATACACACAGTATTCTTAAATTTGGATTCATTGAAAATGCACTCGAGGTGATCGTAACCATCCCATTATCAATTGCTTTGATGAATCTAAATACCAAAGATTTAAAAAAATAATTCGCAATCTGCGTATTTGACATTGACAGAAAATTTATTTTAAGCTCTAAAATATAATTTAAAAATCGACAATTTATTTGTCCTATATTATGGCTTGATGCAGTTATTGAATAATTTCTGCGCAGATCTATTAGCTACTAACAAAAAACTTAAAGCACGTAAATTGCCAAATGCTTGAAAGTTGATCCGAGGAGAAGAAAAATTTCCAAATTGGACGTATCTATCATGTCCAAGATGTTACATATTAGTTTCAGCCATTTTTATTATGTAGTATTAGCAACAACTATACTCTATTCTGATTTGATAAGTCCTTCATAAAGTTACTGCATATTACACAAGGACACTATCGTGACGAAACTAGTGTTGAAATCGATAATTATTATAATGAACTTATGTGCACTACCGCAACCAATTGATCATAATTTAAAATTTTAAACAAATAATCTAAAAATGGTAACAATTATTCCATTAAGCATCACTAAGTAAATATGCAACGGATTTAAATGTTCTAATGTTGTTTCATATATATTACAGGGTAAGAGTGCGTAGACTGCCTTTCAATATATTTACCAGGCAAAAAGAACGTAAATAATATTCTATCAATTTATTACTATTTTAAATACTTCATTTACCTACTTATTCGGTAAAATAGTCCAACTTAATTAGTGATTTTACCATAATTTGCATACTTATTTGTTCAAAGTTATTCAAAATCAAAAGAAGTATTTACTACTGATAGTGAACTTACAATAATTTTAAATTTTTGAATTGTTTTAAATCGTCAGCCTTAAATCTTGTGAAATGCTTCCCTCCTATATACCTAGGAATGTAATAAATACACACTGTGTTTATTTTTAGAATACTTATAGGGAAATTAACTTATATAAACCAGCAATCAGGGTTTTATGATCAAGAAAATGTGGGTATTTCGAGTCAATATAAACTATTATATAGCGGCTAAGACATAGTTATTGTAAGGTAACTTATTTAGGAATGCACTAGTAACGATTTATTTATGACGTTTTAAATGTTCTTACATAGATATTAGCGGAATTTTATGTTATCTAAATACTGATAATTAACATTTTGTTTAATTATACTATAAATTAGTTGGTTTTTCAATTGAGTTTGAGTTTATAGTTTACTTCGAAAGAGATATATAGTTACTATCGCCTCCTAATAATTATCAGAGATCATGAGTATTGAGTCATACTGTAGGCAATTATCAAGGAAAATAAGCCTGATATTAGATTAGTTGCAGTTTAAGTTGCTCGTTAAAAATCTGGATTTATAACAATGGCTTGCTGAAATAATACATCAATATTCATTTCTGCATTAATGTACTCTAATAAAATTACGATTGTATTACAAATAGTTATTATCTGAATTTGACTCTGACAGAAATCCAACGTAGATTTAAAAAACTGCGAATAACCCGTTAGCGATTGTAACGATCATCTTGAATATTTCTGCTAAGATTAATTGTCCGAATAATTCATTGAGACGGCTTAGAAATTTATAATATCAGCTTAAATATCACCGTAACAATGATAAAACTAACATATGATTAGGATAACATTAACCTTATATATATTTAACTTACAAAGAACTTAGATTTTGAAGTCTGTCAATTGTTCCTGGTCGAAGTTGAGTAATCGAATTGTCATTGAGCTGCCTGAAGGAAAAATACGTAATAAATGATAAATTAAGATAGTTTTGAAAGTGGAATGTGTTAATTTTCACTATAGAACAGGATTGATGAATTACTTAACGACGAAGGAATAGTTTTTAGTTGTTAAAAATAAATCGAACTACTTTCCTTAGTTATATTTAAAATAGAAAGAAGAAATAATTCAAAGCTCTAAATTAGATTAATTTATAAACAGTGATAAATTTATACAAGATTAACAAGTAGGCTTGCTCGAAAAGAAATGGTAGGCTATAAAGATTAAAATAACCTAGTAGTCCACTTTACTGCATTAATATTTGCATGTATGACATGCGTCGTGCTAGAATATTAAGGCTATATTCAAAATACAATATTATATAATTTGTTCAGTATAAAAATATTTCGATTTTTAATTTGCTTACAAAGTTTTAAGTGCATTGTTTTCACTAAAAGCTGCATGGGTAAAATTCCTGATAAAGTTATACCTGAGGTTTCTTTTAAATCAAAAAATAAAAGTATTAGGTGCTGATACTTAAGAAATCAAACCAAACAGTTACTTCTTAGTACAAATATCTTCTTAATATTAATTAGAATAAATCCAATCAGGGATTAGAAGTATACACTAAAATTTTTTTAGATAATATACCTAATCAGTAATTTTACTCGTCTAATTTATCGATAAATCCTGATTATACAGTAGAATAAATTCACAATAGCATAATTTCTACCTTTAATAGTGGCTAACTTAAAATCGAATCAACTGAACGCGACAGTAAATGACATAATGGTATATAATTAGTTGAAATATTGGAAACTGATGTAATCATGTAACGACCACGATGAAATTTTTGCTTTATCATAGTAGAATAAAGCAACTCCTGACTTATGAAATTATACGTAGAAATCCAGTAATCAGTAATTAATCCATATAGGATCACTTGATATCAAAGACATTAAATACTATTCTCAGCTCATCATGACAATTATAATACATACAAAAAGTATATTTGATTATTATAATAAAATGTTCGAGATTTGATTTCTGTAATTCGATTAACATCTAAGTTTCTGTAAACAATTTTTAAGAAAGAAATAAAATTATATGAGAAATATAATAATAAAAGATATATAAAGTTATAGTCATTGATATATTTTATGTTGAATACTTAACACCAATCTCAATTGCTTCAGTTGGCTAAATGTATCGACAAAGATTTGAGTGATTGTGTTATCCTTTAAAATTCTATAAATTTATAAGCACATCAAGATCAATCGTTAATGAAGACTTAGACAAAACTACTTGTTATCGATAAACTTTCCACCTATTTGCATTGAAGCATACAACTAAAAATAGCATATTAATCGTCTAGCATTGTCAAATGGTTAAAATAACTAAATGACTAAATTGGTAGTTTATTAGTGATTATCATGGGTACGGATATATTTTCGCTTAATGAAATTTTTTGCATAGAAACATGATATTAAGAAATCAAATTTTAATTTTGATTTTTTACGCTACAGTAAAGCTTCTAGAATATATTAACAGAAATTTTCCCCCAATTTTTGGTAATAAAAACGAAAACGATAGTAAAATCTCCAATTTACAATCTCTGGAGGTTCTTCAATCCAGTAAACATCTTTTGGGATAAAATGCTAATTCTGTTGCCAGTTAAATCGCTAATGCACATAAAAGTACAAAATTATCCCTTAGTTTTATCAGTTTAATAAGAAAGATAATTCAAGAATTTTAATAATCAAGCAGATGTATTAACGGATAGAACACTTTAATCAGTCAAGAGTGAATTCGACATATACAATAGATTTATCAACTGATTTACAGTCTAGTTAATCTTTCCAAGCCAATAAAAGAACCTTCCTCAATTGATTGAATCTTATTAAACTCCAAATATCTATTAAAATATGCGAAAATTTATTAAAATTCTTATTATTTATAGAATAATTCCTTATATTAAAAGGAGGATGGAAGTTATTTTACAGATTGCGTAGCCGTTGATAGGATAAAAAGCTCGCATTCGATAATTTTCTTATTCCCGTTCCTAGAATTTTTCTAATTATATAAGAGATATTGTTAAAAAGAAGCTATATAGTAATGTAAGATCTAGGTAAAAAAATAGAGTCATGATTAATAACTAGTATTTCTTATTATGTCTTATATCCTTTTATTCTCACAAAGTTATAAGCTTCGATTGAGTTTCAGCTATTACAGTTGGCATGGTATATAAATTAGAGCTATGGCATTCCATCCTTTCCTTTTGGCAAGTGCAATACATTGCACAATCAGGCGTTTTACTTTGTATACCTAGAAAGTATAGCAGTGGTGTCGTATATTGTTACAAAATAGCTTTGCAACAAGGTAACATAACGTACGATCAATAAGTCGATTCCTTAAACCACGTATCAGGGAGCAATATCAACTCTTTTAGGAACACTTTTCTTAGACTAGTAGACTACAAAAAGACTTAGACGCCTCGTATCTTATGTTTAACACTAATCTTAAGAACTCCCTTTATTATACGATATATCGTATTTAAATACTCTTTTGCAATAGCAAAGGCATCCTAGTTAGTAATACTAAAGTTAAACCTGCTAATGAATCAGAAGCTAATTTTATCTACTGCTACCTAATGAAGACAAGAGAATTTACGGAACATAGACATCGAATGACTAATACAAAATTGTCAGACTACAATATATTCTATCACGGAACATTTCTATGATAATCTACAATCTACCATAAGTAAGTTACAATCACAGTGATTTAAATTGTAAGAAGTTTATTCTCGATTTCCTAATTAAACTTCTAATTTCAGTAGGCTGTATCTATATTATATATATCCACATAAACGCTAGTGCTATATTTAAACATCATATATCTAAATTAGAAACTATTAGAACAAGGGTAAATCAACAAAATTATCCTAACATAGATATTTCTACTCTAATCTAGATATTACAGTGTATAACACTGTAACCTACATTGATGTAATGTGATTCAAGTTGAAAAGGTTAGTGCAAATTATTGTTATAATATCCTCAAGCTTAAAATCATCATGGACATGAAAAACGATGATATCGAATATTGTAAATCATTATTAATACGAATAAAATCCTCGGATGGAGTTCCATCTTATCGCTGTCAATCAGTTAAGATTGTAACTAGTACTAAGCATATAGAATATTTAAAGATTTAGGAATAGTTTAGGGGCGTAATGAACAAACGTCTTTCGATCCGATTTATCTGGTATATTACATTATTATAACATTTTATCCGTATTTCTACTAAAATCTTTGAAATTAATAGTATACTTAAGGCAATAATATGATAATATGATAATAGCGGTATTGTGTAGTAATATTTGCATAACTGTCGTGATATAATTTCCGTGAGATAACTTATCTAGAAATGTGTTAGTATTTATTTATCTACGGCATTTTACGTATTTTTAATAGATAACTAGATAGACGTATAGTACTATCTATAATCTGATAATTATAATTAATCTTGATGTAGATTTACTATGAATTGACTGATTTTTCAATCAAGTTTGGATTCAGTTTTGTGCTAGAGAGACTAGTGGAGTTCTATTCCTCCTGACAATCTCCGATCGTCGGCAATTAGAGTCTCGTACTGTAGGAAGATGTTAGGAGGATAAACCTGATAGTGGGCATTTTACTTTTCTTCGTTGCAAATTTAAATTTGTAATAATAGTGCGTAGTATGCAACTTTATAAATAAACACAACATTTTCCTTATTCTACTCGCGGTTTTGCTTTACAAAACTGCTGTTGATGCAGATCAATTGATCTATTTACTATACTTATAATTTTGCGTTTGCCTACACAGTGGTAACATTGTTGCAAGTAAAACTTAAAGTCTATATTTATGGAGGTTAAATTTAAGAGAATTTTTCAATTTAAATTAACCTTTTGGTAAATTAATCAGTTACAGAATAAGATTGCTGTAACAGAGTTAATAAATAGGAATGCGATCATAAAATTTTAAGTCTTACCATAATTGGAAAAGGAGTAAAGCAGCACGTAGAATTGAAGCTTAATAATGAATTTTATCATTATATCGGTATTAATGTAAGGGCTCTCTTTAAGAAAGATTTGCCAAATAAAATAATCCTGTCTATAAATTTTGCTTGAAGACGAATATTATCCTTTCGAAGTAGGCTTGATAGGCTGATCGCCTAACTTAAGTTTTAATTTGGATCAAGTAACTCTCAGGAAAAATTATTTTTCGATACCAAATGAGATTTTGATTTCTTGTTTTCTTAAGTCATCTACTTCAAATCATTGGCCAAACCGGTACGTTTATCTTACATTCATATACCGTTTTTACACTATACAATAAAGAACGAGAAATTTGATTGATCTATTCGAAAATTAAATCCAGCTTTCTTCCGAAATTGAAGTTTGAGGTGAATTGAAAATTTTTAATCAAAATTTTTCTAAGCAAGAATAGATGTTAATGACTAAGCTAATTGAATTCAAATCGATGAATAGATACGCATACTATTCATTAATTATGAAAACCGGAAAAACATGGTTGTATCTTTTTTTATTTCTAGGTGATTGGTTCCACAGCAAGATTTATCTTCACTAGCCTTCTTAAGGATTTATTTCCAAGTGTTTCGCTTGGATATTGTAGGCGCAAATGGAGCGTTAAATGTATGATCTATAGGTAGATAACAGTATTTGAATTTCTTCAAGCTTTCCAAATCAAAAATAAAATATTTTAATGATAATTATTTTATTTCAATGGTATCAGTATCACAAATTAATTATATTTTATATAACGTTGGCTGTCTCGTTGTAGAAAGGCATCATTATACAGTATGATTAAAACTTGAACGATGCCATACATGTATTGATCAAATTGTTACAAAGACAACTGTAATAGCACCTGAAAAATATACGTACTGTGAATTATACATTATATAAATTAAATTATATTAAGTAATGTCAACTAAAATCATAGATGAATACGTTCACCAGGAAATTATAATAAAACAAGTTATAACATCTAGAACTATATGTTCACACGAAGTCTGTCGAGTTCATAGTAATTACTTTTTGAACAATATGATAATGGATAAGGATTACAGATGTAGTTTTAATAATGTATTTGACTGTACTTTTTTCGTGATAGACTTTAGCTGTCATTTAATCCGTTAAAATTGTTTATCTATTAATATAAGTTATTATAAAAATCTTGTTAATGCGTATCGACGTCGCTTTTATTAAATCCAAAAATTTTATTTTTAGAATAGTTCTCTTACATCTAGTAATTTACAATTTTAGCTGCATAATTGAGAGGTTACAATTGCGAATATTTCGTAAATTGTAGCTGAATGATTGAATATCATATAATGACTTGATTATTTTCAAGCTCATTTCCGGTACTGGAACTATAAAACTTATTCTTTACTAAACGAAGTGAGTATGAATAATACCCTAAAGTAAAGAATTATGACATATCTTGTGCCTTCGGCTTTTTTAACATAAAGCCTCAATTTCTTTACGCACATCTTGATTATCCAAGTTTTAAACATTTTAAAATGTACTTAATACTCCTTCCTCCTTGCGTAGCTCATATATCTGAATACGTTACATTTACGGAATAGTATAAGCTCTATCATAAAATACCTCTTATAATCGCCTATCGATAATTATAATATTAACATATTTAGCCATCAATGGAATTGGTCTTATTTACTTACAGTATACATCATATCTAGCTCTGCTATCATAGACAGCCGAAAATCGATTTAATATGTAACACAAATCAAATTATGTGGTGTGAGGTGCTTTAAAACTCCAGGAATAACTAGACGATAAATTTTTGGCCGATACAAATTAGCAGTTAGTTAGATGATAATCAAAACTACGTAATTAATCCTACTAAACCTTCATTGACTTCCAACGTCAAAAGTACGGTCTAACATCTTAAACTTCTGCTTTAGAATGAAAATTAATCAACACCTGGATAATTTAGTAAACTTATATAAGGCTGCCGTACTGGAACATTTCATTTAAATTTAAAAATTATGCTTTTAGTATTTAGTATCATCAAGGAAAACAATAAACTCTGGTTAAACTAGTTCGCAACTACTATTTTAATCTATCTATTCCTAACTTAAGAGTTGGTTAGCATTAATAAGATTTTATCCATTAAGTCTACACTTAATATGAAAGTAAGTTTTATTATAGCTAATCAACGGCAATACTACCGTGACAACAAGTAGAGAAGTATTTATCCATGGTAATTTTGCAGAGTTTAAGAATAATTTTGTCTAATGATTTTAAAATTTATTACATTAATCCATTTCCTAGGCTGAGAAAGAGAAAAGAAAGTGCCTGTATAACAAGCTAGTATAAGAATCCGCGGTTGATTAATATGGATACAATATAAGCAATGATGAAATTTTTACATAATCTAAAGATAAGAAATTTAATTTATCCGATATCCTGTAACGTATTATGATTACGACCCAACCTGTCTAAATGTATCACTTTTTTGTCCTAAAATTAGCTTAACATCAAAATAATTTGTGATTTAATCGGCAAGATATGGCACATTTGCTAAAAGTAATCCTACAACTATTATAATTAACTCCATCGAAAATAGATAGTTCTTGATATTACTAGACGAATTAATCTTGTAATAAAGTAAAATTTTACAAGTCATCGTAGTTCTTGTTATAATATTTTGGAGGGCCTTTATCATGCCATTGTCTTTTATCCCTTAAAATAGTCTCTAGTAAATTTATAATTTCAATAGGCCTTCTGTTCAATCATAGCTATACTAGAATATTTTGAGAATTCCAGGAGTATTTTAACTTTAATCTCTATATAGCAGATTCTATACTGTAGTTTAAATCAAAAATCAATGAGTGGCTACTATCGTAAATTGAGTCACCAAAATTAAATTTTACGTAAATGATCATTTCCAATGTTTCTAATTTGGCAGTTTCCTGTATTGTGTGTTATTCTATTACGGTGTTGAATAATGGAAGAAAAAATTGGTTTAATTACGGGTATTGTTCTCATTTTTAGTCATCGCTTAATTTAGTTTCATTTGGTAACAGATTCCCAATCTGAAGACTGTAATAATAGACGTATTTTCAGCTTGTAGCATTGAGCTGACATACTCTTAGAGCATGCCGCTGACACGAACTACCGGTAATCAAGATAGAGAGAGAAAGAAATTTTTCTTTAGTAGTTTCCGTAGACATTTTCTTATATTTCTACGGTGGTCTCAATACTCCAAAAACCTGTATAGATCATTATCGCGAATTGATTTTGCTAACTAATACCTATATTATTATTTTTATCTGATAACATCCTTTGATATTTTTGGAGAATAGCATTATCGATGACGTTATCTATTGTTTTATAGTTAAATTTACAATATTGTCTTTGAACTGAGAATTTAATATAAGTAATATTTTACGTAGATTTACTAAAAATTAGACAACATTTTAATAAAATTTGTGTTCAGTATATGTCTAGGAGAGACTAGCGGTGTTTCTGCTCCCCCTAACGATAGGTAGATGTTGGGAAGGACAAAGCTGACAGTAGACTTATCGTGTTTAGCCCTGGTTGTAATTTTAATTCTGTTCTGATTTTGAATTGAAATTTGTAACAGTACTGCCTGCCAGTGCTACCATAGAGGTAGGACTTAGTTAATGACTGATAGATCTTAGATCTTCTTCTAGTAGTCCTTGACTCAATCCACCAGAGATCCTATAGAAATGGTTCTGTTTATGCTAGAAATAGCTGCAACATATACTATGTTTAGATAATATAACAGATGTATATTTCTAGAGTTAGATTAATACCTATTATGGTGAGTGTTTGCATATGATATAATAAGACTATGTACTGTATTAATTGGATAATATTAATTAGTGTTCTATGGTGACAGTAGGCTCTTTAATTTCGACATAAAGTAGTAATACGAGTATGTTATCAGCCTCGGATGATATGACCGGTGTTTCATGGTTTGCGCAAATAGAGTTGCATAAGAAACGTGTTAACAGTATTGAATCTTAATTTAATGCACAAAGAAATAAAAGTTTAATCATGATTAATTTATTGCTTACGCGTAAGGAGACGGTCTATATTTGCCTTGATGTGAAGTTTGAGTAAAAGGTTTATAGTTATCACGAAGTAATGATCGTGAAGAATACTTTACAATAAAAGAAGACCAGGGAAATACGAGTGCGTCTGATGTATCCTTGTCACAAGAATATATACCGTACGCTTATAGATAGGCGTACGTATATCGACGATATACATAATGATGACAAGTGTAAACGGATTGAAAAGCTTTTGTTATCCGTGGCGATACGTATAAGCAGAACAATTATAATTATTATGAGCTACAGAACAAGAAAATAGACTAATTTATGTATTTCATTATAATTATCGATTACAGTAGTCGAGCTAGGATAACTTGTATAATTCAATCTCTAGTGTGTAGAATTTCTTTCTACAGAAATAGGTGCATACTTTTATGAAGATTTTTGTAGTAAAATTCTCAAAATTTTAAACGTTTAGAAAGAAGAAGGTCTGGTGAATTTGTTTATGCAGTTTATTTTAGTGAAATACTAGCCTTCCACTGTTTTTTTTGGACGATGAACAGTGTACCCTTAATTCTTCTAAAAATCGCCATTTTACGGCAATGTATAGTACAGTACGAAGCTCATTCTGTACAGTATTACTTTTCTATGTACTGTAGCCTTTTGTACATACAAGGTGTAGAATTTCTTTTTAGGTAAGTCAGTGAATATTTTTATGATTTATTTTCGAATAAAACCCATAAAACTGTATATCTGCTTAAAGATTTGATCATTTTATCTGTTTTTTTTAAATCTAGATCGAATTTCTACACCCTGTACTGTACTACAGTACTGTACAGTACAGTACAGTACTGTACCAGTATCAACCTCACACGTAACGGTACGGTACCGTCAAGTCATGGGTACAGACAGTACGGAGTAGACTGACAGCGTACAGATGGTACAGTCAAAACGGAAAGTGTGCTGCCGACGATCAGGCTTGACTTATGCGTTGCTGCTAAGTTGGATTGCAGAATCCTTCTAATTTAACTTATACAAGCTAAGAAAAAGGTTGAAATTAACCACATCAATGGCGACATTTACGAGATTGCAGGTATTAAAATGACTGTCATCAACTAGAATGTTCGTACTTATCTAGAATAGTAGGATTACTGGTCTTCAATTTTCAATCATGACTCAAAATTGAAGTAAGCACTTGGACATTTCTCGTTAGTAATGGAGTTAAATAGATCGTATTTTGTCGTTTTCAATTTGCAGACTATTTTACGATTACAAAGTAGAAGAGGGGTCGTTGTAGCATCAGCTTCCAAGGCATCTCAAACTCAGTTCTTAGCAATTGCAACGGTACTGCCAAATCGAAGTAAAGTATCTTCAGCTTACACTAAAAAAGATCCATCAGTTTCTGATAAGAATCGCAAAGCCAAAGCCAAGCAAATGGAGATGATCGATGATGCATTCCTTCGCAGTGGCCTAAGTAAATCGAGAAGAAATCTCAAGAAAAGACCTCTTGTCATAAGTACCTTAGGTGAATTGAATAGACATAGGCTATTTTAATTGTTTTTATGATTCAGAACTGATCCACCTATCATCAATTCATACATCTTAAAGGAAATTAGTTTATACAATATTAATATTGTTGCTTCGCTAATAACGCGCATTTCCTTGTCTGTATGCCTCCTATTTTAATAACTAGGTCAAATTATTGATCCTTATATCCCTCTATCTAAGAAAAACTTTTTCCTATCACCAACGGTCTGTATTAGAAATCAGATAGAATACTTGACTAATTCATCTAAGACCTTCGCTCAATTAGAGCACTGCAATTTATGTTGTAATACGCCAAATTTTCGTAACGTAGACAGTATTGATAACTAAATGTACTCATGTTATGCCTGGTAAAAAGCGTAAGTAATCATACGCGTACTTTTCAATTCTTAATGCTAAAAGGGCTTGAAGCAGAGATGGCAGGCATTTAAATCATTTCTAAAATCGACCTACTGGTACGTTTTGCATATTATAAATTCCATTTATGCTTTCCGTTATCTATACTAGAATGAATATCATTATTCATAAGGTTGAGTAATTCATGTTAATTCACAGCTAATATCAATTTCTTGATCAATCTTGATGTATAAAGCGTGGCTGTTATTAAAAGAAAGGCTAAACCCTTCAATATCTCTGATTTTAAACTGCAAGCTGAGAAAATATATATTGCCACAAATGAAGCTTTAGCCAGGTATTTACTTTAATAAAGTAACCACATTTTATTCACCTCATAATAAAAAAGTTGCGTAATCAATTTACTTGTTTTATACTTAATACTCCAGCCAAGATAAAACCAGATTACATACATTAACAACAGAAATAGCATTTCATGTAAGTTTAGAAATTAAACATTTCTTCCATAAGAAATTATTCATTTCCGACTGTATCAATAATATCATCTTGTCTTTACAAGGAATTGAGGAGTGCATTCAAGAACAGACAGATAAAGTGGCAATGCTTAGGAACTGCTTCTGCACCACGTATTATTAACATTAGAGTTATACCCTTGGAAGATAAGACCAATACGTTTGCCCAAATCACTGTTAAGTTACAATTAAAACAGGTTGGTGAATTAAATGTACAATCCATATTTAGACGTGGTACTACACATGCAAGTGTGTCGGATTTAATGAAATAATTTGGATCTTATTCTAATTTAAGATTAATTCTCTATTTTATTCGATACAAAACGCATAGATTTTAGCAGTTTACGATCAATATAACCGTTTATTGACTGGAAGTGAAGATCGTTATAAACAGCCGACGGAGTATGTCGTTTTTGAGAGACATCTCGCAAAGCCTAATTCGCCCTGGCGAATATGTGGAAAGATTGTACCTAACTTCGGTAATCCCGATTCTACTGCCAGTGGTAACGATCAATCACATATGACCATGGCTGCCGCCAGCTAGACGGTCGATGACTGCGTCTATCTAGGGGTATAATATTCTTTCTGCAATCAGCAGTTCTGTTGATGTTATTGACATTAGTATTATCACGTCAACCTGGTTATTGCTACCCGATCGCAGGCTACTTTTTCAGCTGTGTGGCATACATAATCCAATAATATCAAGAAACCTGTTTAAAGCCAACCAATTTGTTTCTTGAGCAAAATTATAATTCCAATGTGTATTATATGAATTATTTGATGATAGACTTTTCTGTTCAGTTATAATAGTAAAATTTTGCAGTATCTTATCCGTGAAAATCAAAAGTATTTTAACCTAATTACTATTGCCATACGGTAACTGCTAGATTGAACTAAATAAAATGCTATAACAATCGATTTACGACAATCGTAACAGCGGACGCGTTAATAATTCATACAAGCTGACAACCGAGAGAAACTGAAATGAGGAACTTAAAGCTTGGTAATTTTTTTAGCAAATGATTCGGTTTCTGCGATTCATTAAAAGATCTCCAAGTAAATTTTTAATCGTCGCATAAGAAGGTACCAAGGTACCTTGATTAAGTCTATTATCAATCCAGGCTAGCAACTCCACATATAATAACATTAGCCATCTATGTACATTAGCCAATCTAAAACATTAATTCATACATTCATACATAATAATTTATTGGTAAAGATGATAAAATATTTTATTTATGTCTGGTAACTACGTCGTCGGACAATTGAATTAAAGCATTTCTTTCCATTGATTCTCCTAATTGAGATATAAATCGGATTGCTTCATCACGATGGAAGCAAGCTAGACGTTTAGTTTGATCCATACCATCGCTCTGTACATAAGAACATTCAATGAAAACAGTTAATATTACGAGGCATTTAGAGCGATCCTTCGTTAACATCTACCTAATTACAATATGCACATAAAGCAGACACCGTATTACCTATGATAGATGCAAAATAAATTAATTAATACCTGATCAACTATTTCACGAGCTCTCTGTACGTCACCGCTTTGAGTAAAACGTCTCATAATCATAGCATCTAGTTCTGGAAACTATAATTTAAAAATTTTCCCCCAAAATTAACTTTTCAATATTGACCGACCAAAAATCAAATATCAACAGTCGCACAAGAAATAGCAACGACATAAAAATAATTAAATTATACTAATAGTTAAAAGTACCCGATCGCATGCATATAGCACAGGAGCAGTCGCTAATCCTAATCGGAGATCTGTCGATGTTGGCTTGCCCATAACATCATCAGATGCGATAAAATCTAATAAATCGTCTATTAACTAATAAATTTAATGTACACCAATAAGTCCAGTGTTGAAATTAGAATGGTAGATCTGAAATGATCTAAAATCACATTTTAAGAATCAAAAATATTCACCTGAAATGATATACCAAAATGCATTCCAAAATTGAAAGCAACATCATGTAAGAATTGATTTAGGGGGTCGGCTAGTATGGCAACCTGCGAACGCAATCATAATATGATAATCTATGAACCAACCAGCCATCAATGCGTTAAGTGCAATGCCTTAAATTTATAATCATATCCTACTACAGGATTAATGCAGCAATTCAACCAAATTATTCTCAATAAATTGATTGATTAATTAATCCAACTTACAGCTTTACAACTACAAGCCATCAAACTAGCGGTTTTTCTAAAGGTCTTTTTAATATAATGATTAAATCGTTCGCCGCGATCCTCTTTAGATCCTAACTGCATGAATTCACCTAAACCGATCGTTATTGTACGCGTATATAAGAATTAATTTAGACCATCACGTCTATTCTATCCCAGTAATTAATTTCAAATGTCAGAGTGATAGCTATTTTATAACCTTGCACAAGATCGTCTAGTACTTGTGATAGTACTATAACAACCCTTTCGTTGCGTAGCTTTGATAAGGCAACAGTAGCTCTTGATAAGATGTAGTCACCGGTTAAAATAGCCTATAATATGAAATAATAGGAAGTAATGATAAAAATCGTTGTAATCTGAAAATACTATGCGGAGTAGAAAGGCTTGATCTTGAATACAGGTCTAATATAGTAAATCAACGATCAGCAAAGGAGAATACTACGATACATTATAAGGGAAAAGCTGTATTTACCTTTTTTTGACCCCATACCGAATTGATGGTTGGTTTGCCTCTTCTAATATGGGCGGCATCGATGACATCATCATGAATTAAACTGGCTGTATGAATCATTTCTGAAATTACACCAATAGCACTCTGCCCTTCTGTCAATTTACTGGAATGATCATAAAATAAGATGTACAGTATATTAGCATCTCACTGGTATCATCATAGTTTGCTATAGTTTAGAGCACAAATTGGTAGATATGATTTACTTGTTGCAGTAGCCTAAAGTGTAATGCTACAAACACACTACAGTGATGATACATTCCTGAAAAGACAGTAAATTTATAATGGTCTTGTCCCCAAAATATAAATAAATATACGTCATTAGCGTTTACCAACTTGTCCACTAGATTATATGCAGGCGTATAATGTCAGAAATTACACATGATTATTGCAGTAAAGAACATTGTCAACTATTACACTTATATTACTCATTTGCTAAACTACTACAGCAATTATAGCTCTATTCCTTCATTGTACAAGCAATCACTGCAAGCTTTATTTTTGTTATCCATTCAGAGTAAAATATTCTGTAAACTGAATCTAGCATACAAATGATCGTTCCCACGATTCATTTGTATATCCTCTACATACTCGTATGCATTCAATGATCTGTGCCGTTGAAACTAGTTTATAGATTCGATCTGGAAAGTTTAAGGTAGCTTTTATGAAGCGTTTTACCTCTCTTTTTTTGGATCGGTATGATAGTTGCAAGCTCTTGCAGTCAAATAAACTAGCATTGGACGAATTTGTTTACCACGTTCATCAAATAGATAGTTACTGACTTCCCGCAGTTGAGGTAACATAGTCACTAATTCCTAGGATAACACAACTGCAGTTAAGTTTCCATTCGAATTTCAATACAAGAGTAATAAAAGCAATATAATACGTAAGCATAGTACTCATGCAAATGGATATTTTTGTACAAACCTTACGAATATTAGTTAATAAAGTTGTTAAATCTCTATTAAAGCCAGTGTCCGGCTGTTGATATTTTCGAGCATTGCTGCTCAATCTGTAATTGATATACGCGTATAGTTGGTAAGATTATATCTAGAAGATATAATTGTGACAATCACAGATCCTAGAAACTCGAGTGTCATGCCATCCTTCACTGAATAGAGTGCCACAAGTAATTTGTACAAGTAGTGGGGATTTTTGATACAACAGTACTTGATATTAATCATACTGGTATATATACAATATAAATCCTGGATGACTTTATTTCCTGATTGACTTGCTTTTGTGTCTATCTACGTTTGTATCCCATCATAACGCCATTTAATTGACACACTACTTTTTGATCCAACTTTACAGTGGCTGTCATCAGAGAGGGCAACATAACATGAGTCTCTTATTCATTTTACTAGACTTACCGATTTACAAGTGTACGGCTAAAGACATAACATGCTAGACCATAGTGGCTCTGTACAGATTGAATAGAAAAAGAATATGAAGACAAGACTTGATCGTTTGATTGTAATTATTTTAACAATTACACCAGGCCATTGAGTACACGTATGTTGTGTGGTGCACATATAATGATCGATCCTCTATACTAATCATAACTCTAACGACTGTTCTTGTACAAGCTGATACTCAATAAATTCAATAAGGGATCGAAGGGAATAACGAAATACGAGAATAGTCTACAATCGTTGTTACTCTATGCTGTGATTGAATCACAGCTCGCCACAATCATCATAATTGATTGATTGATTGTACAACGCAAAGATAGCTGCTATACCTACCTATACGTACGGATTGATGTATTCGAATAGTAGATAACAGTGCAACACGGACCGATACTATGTACTGTACAACTGTAATTTTTTGAATGGTCGCAGATGCAAGACCTTCACTGCTAGTAAAATTCTTTCCAATCAAAGTACAGTTGTGGTCTACTCAAGATAGAATATGAGGGTAACTAAAAAGTTCTCCTTTCAGACATACCTGATATTCGTTGGGCATTGATCTACACAAGCGCATGCCATGCTTGGAGAAGGAGATCAACCAACTGCTCATTTCTCGTCCTATATTGATTGATATGATATTGAAATGGTTACTTTGTAATGATTGAATTCCAGTGTATTCCGTTGAATTCTTGAATCATAACGATTACTGTACTATCCGCCTTAATTGACTATCATTATTCTGAGCATCAGAGAGTACTACTAGATGCTTTTGCTGAAGTTGTCGACTAAATTGTCTGGCTGCAGCCGAAGCTGTACTAGCAACTGGTCCCACAAGGGCTTGGCGAGCACATTTACCACATTCAACAGCAATCTTTGTATTACGCAATCTCCCGATCAGAATGGGCATGATACCGTACAATACGGTAGCTGATTCTGACTACAGTACAGTACAGTACGTACACTGTACTGTGTAAGGTACTAAGACAAAAGGTGATGCAAGATTTGTTAATGATCCTACAGTATACTGTCCACTGTACAGTTACTCTCTACTGTACAGTACTGTACTATACCATACCTTCTCTCTTTTTAGCCGAGTAAATCTGAATCTTACCGGCAAGATTGAACGCAGTAGTCCATGACTGTACGCTAGAGATCCTTTTTAAGGTCTTTGCCGTTTTACGACATAAGTTCATACTGTAAGTCAACAGATAGTGTCAAACCAGCGACTACTAAATTATGTGCATCGATAGTAGTAGTCCATACTGTACAGTACAGTGTGTACAGTATCCTGCATCAAGATAAGCAGTACTATGTACTGTACAGCGGACACTGTACACTGTACATGAGAACGGTACGGTATCGGATCGGCCTGGCCCGGCCCGCCACCGTCCTCAAGCCTAAGCACTTTGAGTAGTGCCTAGTCCATTTATTCTCTTGGTACAACTGACTATTGGATGGTCGTTTTACTGTATTATAGTACTGTTGTTATACGTTGTATTGTAGAAAATCAACCTGGCAGGCTTTGGCTAACAATGCAAGTGCATTACAAGGGTTGGGTTCAGCAGCCTAACTGGAGTATAGAAAGGGCCATTTTTGACGCCCGTCTCCCTTTTGCTAGTCTCTGTTTTCAAACTTCTGGGGATCCCGACACAAAAATGTACCAATAAAGGTCGCTGTATTGTAGTGAATCATTGATACACCATCCCTATTTTCAGTACGAGTTCACCTGAGCTGGAACACTGAGGTGATCGTTGATTATTGTATGTTATAGCTCATAAAAATCAAACCACTGACGAATTATAAGAAATAGCTTTAGCGACTCGTAGATTACATCTGATTCTGATCCCCAAAGCTCTTAACTCATCCCATCTTTCCATCTTCAACTCTCTACTGCCAAATTGTTATTGTTGGTGGTGGACACTGCACACAGCTAGCTAGCCACCGACAGACAGCTGGACCCCTACTGTAGTAACTGTACTAAACTGGTCAACCAGTTGTACGGACACTAGTACAAACTCGACGCCCCCTACCAGTATGAAGTTGAAGAGTGAGTGAGTCAAGACCCGATACACTACGCTTGATATCGACTGTACTGACTAGGGATTGCACCTGGTGTTTCCACACGCGGGTAAAATACCCCGGGCCAATTTGGATAGAGTGATGGTTTGAAAGGGGGTACCCGGGTGCCCAGTTTGGCACCGGTTGCAATCCCTAATAATGACTCTTGGAAAGCGTCGAAAACAATAGCCAATCACTGGCTTTCATTGCTACCAACGTTGACGGCCTATCTACGCGTCAGCATCATAAGCAAGATGAAGTCGCAACTGCAAGTGGAGCCTATTGACATGGCAACCGGCCGGAATTATTTGTAATAATTCACTTTGCAACTGGTTTTTCTCGATCACTCTACACAGGCAGAGATCGAGCTTTCATCAACGTTGCCTAGACAGTGAAAATTTCCCTTCTTCTACGTAGGTATTACGCATAATTTTACCTTGGTCGACTTCGTCATGGACGGAATGTGCGCCAATATTCACATTGAAGATCATAAATCATTATTATTATTATCATTATTATTCTTTTTCTTCATCATTACATTCATTATTCTTCATGACGGCAAAAAAGGCTCATTTCCACTCCTATATGCTTCAAAAATGCCTCTTTCCAATAGCATGGTTGCCCATTCCATCCATAATTGATCGATGATGATAGTCACATGTTGGAAAAGAAAAAAAATGAACTTGACATCCACTCGTTGATCACTTTCTCCAACGACAGTCCAAGCGATTGCTTTCTTTTGCCAAGGACTTGTTCATTCGATCAAACTTGATTTCTGATAAAATAATGCAAATGGGGACAGCTATAATTTATTTTTATCGTCATTTTTTCAAACTATTATAGCATAGTTGGTCAATATTGTTCAATTATTTTCAAATTTCTGCCTATATTCAATGGTCAACCTGAATAATTACAACAATTGCTGTAGCCAAGAAAGAGCAATCAAGGATTATTATTTTTGTTATTGTTCAATATTATTAAGTTAGTGTTGAAAGGATGGCACGGATTGCACGCCTAGTTGCAAGTCTTTCATACAGTACTTGCTATTGAGATACTTCTCATGTATGTTGAACATGCTGCACTAATCACTACCTGAATGCTAAACAATTCAGTTGCATAGCAAGCATTGGCATAATCTTATAATGAGCAAATAATCGCTCATGGTCATCATTTCGACCATCCACACATCTCAATATAGTGCATTAATTATATAGACTGCATCAATACCCTTCTTAATTCGTTCGGTCTTCTTATTTATTTCTCTTTACAGTTACCAAACTCGTTACTTCATGATGATATGGAATCCGAAGTTGATGTCGATCAAGAGCAATTTTATAACTTAATTCGTGAATATGTGGTAAGAGGAAATGCATTGTATACTGCTGCTTAAATACTCGTATAGCCATCAGCCTCCAAAAGATGATGCCAGTTTTCTGTAACACTGAAATATAGTCATGGAGGCATATTGTATCGTATATGTAGAAAGCTTATTTTTCTCTCGGTAACACTAATAATAATAATAATAATGTATCAATCGCTACCTATGTTCTACTACAAACTTGAAAATAAGAGCTATATTGTAGTTATAAAAACACACATCCAAAAGAGATAAATGGAGCATTGGGCTCATGTGAAATCGACTACGTACAGTACTGTCTATCCACTACTACTGCAGCTGCTAATTTTTCTTTCTTTGACTTCAATTTTAATAATTAGAATCAATATTATCTTGATTCTTTACACGTATGCATCGTAACTACCTTATTAACTAATAATTTCAATTTCATCTTATTACTACACAGATTTCCCTTTTGCTATTCTTGATCATCTATGTCCTTTCTTATGCTATCGTAACCCATTTTAGAAAAAGAGAGCCTACCGAAGATATTCTTGGTAATTCAATTTATTTGAAGATACTTTAAATTGTATCAAATTGCCAATGATATGTATCGCAGACTTTAGTAAATGTCCACTAGATATTTCCTTAGAATGTAGCCAGCCTGTTACATAATACGTATAAGTTATAACTAGATTAACTTCTATTCTGTTTGGAGAATTAATAGCTAGTACTCTTTTGTTTACAACCAGTAATTCTTTTTACGGATATTTTACCAATTGATTTTCTTTTGATATATTCTTTCTTGGCAGATAACGAAGATGCTGTTGTCAATCGCATCGCGTAAGACTGATAAAAGAAGCAATTAAAATTTTTTGTTTCACCATGTTATTATATGACGTTCAATTAATGTTTAGCCTTGCACTATTTTATTTTATCAATTAGTATTCTAATATATCATCTAGCAACATTTTAGATATCTCTTTTAATATGTTAATATGAAAGAAATAATTACTGTGTAGTTCTTAATATCATAACCACACGCATGAATAATGATACGAAAAATTGGATCAGATAGAATGAAATAGTCTACCAACGTGTATGTTAGCCGTCATTTCGCCAATGTTGACATTACAACTTCATTAGACTTTATTATGCAAACAACAGAAGATTAGACTTACGATGCAAATATTATTTGTAATGACATCCTATATACTGTAGATAGAGTTGCTTTGAAGATTAACATTCAATTTTATTGATTAATTGTATTTAAGGCTATGGCTATGCACGTTCACATTATCGACTGCTATTGGTGCTGTTCTCTTATTGCCAGTCACAATATTGAGCAACGAAGTACTACTGGCTTTACCAAATAGTTACTACGTGAAGTGGTTGAATACTTCGTTAATTTATGGTATGATAAGTAAATTGCACTTCCCTAGTATTGTAGCTCTTAATATCTATTTCCTATCCTGTAATTATGATAATAACTATTACAGTATTGACAGTAAACAATAATCATTATTAAAAGGCATGTGGGTACTTCTGCTTTTCTAATGTTTAACACACAGAACAATCACGCATGTTACTGATACGCTATTACTTCACTAAAATAGGATTATGGAAAAAAATTTTTTTTGCATCCAATACTTCCTTACTATTTCTTATGCCGTTCGCTTACTTTTTCACTGAATCTGAGGGATTTAGCGGTTCTAGAAAGGTTTACCATCAATAATTGCAAAGTGTCTTATACTGTCGAGTAAAATTCTAATATTGAGTATTTTAATAGGGCTTGAAAGCCAGAGCTTTAGAGGCATTCATCATCCTAATCTTGCTTACGGGAATGCTGCTCTCATTTGTTTGGGTGATTTTATCTACATTTGGTTGGAATAGTAAAAGTGAATCACATTATATTCCAGGTAACTTACTTTTTAGCTGAACTAGTCCAGTTTACATATTTGTATTGAATAACTTAATATCACTGTTCAATTATCATACTGACACAAAAATCCTTTTAATTAGACGAAATATGCCAAATCTTTTCTAATACGACTTTTAGATATTTGGGGTTATCTACCCCACCTGTATTCTGGGCTGGCTTCGCTAGGTGTGATGACCCTTTTAGGTATTCGAATTAAATACACCAAAGCGTTTTTAAAGTGTCATTCAATCTCTATGTATATATTTGCTAACAATGATACTCGCTTAAAAATGATTACTTTTAGTCTGTACCCCTCTTGGACTAAGTAAAATGTTTTCCGTCCTTGGTCAGCTAGTAGTCAAGCCGCAGGTATTTCTAAAAAGAAAGTAATATGCACTCGCACAGGAGTTGTTGATCGTGGCGTTCACATAAACCACCATAATTTGTTTCAATAGTTTTTTCAAAATCTAAATGAGGAAATTTACATTGCGAAATTGAAAGAAGAGACGCTAAGTAGAAAACACTCAAGTACGCTAACTGCTTCATCGTGAATAAAGTTTTCATCAATGTCTTTACGTAGTTTATACAGTGTCTAGTTAAACAATATATACCCAACTCTATTATCAATAGCTGCTACGGATGGCCTACGAACAGAACTAGAAGAAGAATTCAAACTTGCTCAAAAATATCGCATGGAACTCGGTAGTACAAAACATAGATATGATAAGAAATGCAATTGCTCCGATATCAACTATTATAAGTGTAGAAAGTACTTATATACGTTATTAAATTTTATTGTAAATAAACAGAAAGGAAACAAGAAGCATCACCTCTACAAAGAAACCTAGTTTACCCTTTCTGCCTACTTATTTTATTAGTTCTAACAGTAATTGATTATTGACTTTCTAAATAGCAGTTCACATATGACAACTATATTATTATAATTCCTGTTGGATTTCTTCTTTATAGGCAATATCAATGTTAATGGTAGGTTTACATTGTCTCGAATTAGTCCTTCGTACCGAGACGGTAGGAAACAAACCTAAGGTGATTTTAAATCAACAGTTACGATAATAAGTATCTCAACTAACTTGCCCAACTGAGTATGCAAGATAATCGAAAACTGTTTTTTTTATAAACTTTACACATGCAGTACACTATTGGGGAAGTTTCTTACTCTAAACTTGGATTCATTGGCGTCTTTTTACAAATGCTGATAATATTGTATCCGATTTCTAATAAATAGTTATAAAATTATCCAATATTTTGTTCATAATGCTTTTAAAATATATAAAATATATTAAGATTTAATTTGTCTTAATAAATTTGCTAAGCTATATCATGGCTGCATCATTGGTTGGCTTGTATAATATCTTTCCTTTCAATCAAATGATTCCTCAGAAAAAGGATTCGTCTATGCCAATTGTAAGTTATGCATTTATTACGATGTTTTTTAAATGAATGCTATGCGATCACATGTAAATAACGTATACATATCTCAATGCGGCGTCCTGGATTTTAATAGATCATTGCAAACTGTATCGTCTTGCTCATACTAAGCTCTGCTCTGCCGCTACTATCAAAAATTTTAGGTAAAATTTGAATCTGATTAAATATTGGAAACATTCAAGCGAGTAGTAATAGCTTGCATTTAGGATACGCTTTTATGCAATTTTTGACGTCTTCAAATTAACTAGGCATTACCAAATTTGATCTACTTGGAGAATTTGGTCAATTCGACTGGTTGAAAAATGTCACATTGACTTTCTGTTACAATCTTCTATTTGAGGGAGCTACAGCTTTCTGCTTGGTAACCCAAATTACAGTTTCCGTTCGGAAAGCCTTATATTCTCGTTTGCAACTAGCATCCTTCTATAAAAAATTTGATAAACGTGCCGGCCTGAAATTGGACTGAGATACAATAAACTATTCAAAAAGGATTCGAGATTTCCTAACATTTATTTTATTATTGTAGTTATGACATCTAATGGATTAAGAAATTGTGTTGATTCACATTGTATAGAAGTAGTTTCTTGTTTTTAATATCATGTTACCTTTTTGTATTTAATGTCGTTCAAAAAGCGCTTCACAAATTACAATTGGTGATCTTCCGAGCTCTATTTTGGACATCATCTTTTACTGTTGTAATTATTTCAATGTGCGTAAGCAAATCTTTAATGTAAATTAATTATCTATAAATGGTTCAAATTTTTTCTAATTTTTGCTATCTTACTCTTTAACTGTATAGCTTTTATTTTAATCACTTTGAAAAATTTATCTTGAATCAATTATGACTTAATTTGCCGTGATAATGGTTATGATGAGCGCTCGTAAATTTATGTAGAATAATTTCTAATGTTATAGAATTTACAGTGTATCTGTGTACAAAATTTCTTCTATCCGACACAGGATTTTGTGACTGATTAATGGGATGATGAAATCTCTAGTCTCGAGCGATATAACCATATATAACTATATTTATTTATTATTTATTAACTTATACAAATGGATTGATTATTTCAGCGATTACATTTTTAATTATAGGCGACTGTACTGATTCAGTCTATGCATTGCGAGTACACTACAAGAAGCAGCAAATTGGTTTATATTTTGTTTCAGTAATAATCAGTAACACCTTTGTTCGGTTCTATTCCAGCATGATTAACAACTATCTTTGTTGAATAAATATTAACGGACAACTAAATAAATGAATAAACTTATCAATGTTTTAATCAGAGAAAAACGAAATAACTTTGCTGGCAGTTTCAAAGCTTAAGTTGCAGTCCATCAATTGTTGAGTATTAGCCAA
Source organism: Trichoplax adhaerens (assembly GCF_000150275.1). Taxonomy (NCBI): domain Eukaryota; kingdom Metazoa; phylum Placozoa; class Uniplacotomia; order Trichoplacea; family Trichoplacidae; genus Trichoplax; species Trichoplax adhaerens. Next base: position 7,816,226 of record NW_002060944.1, on the reverse strand, counting down.
AGCAACACTGGCTATCGTACCATAATGAATTAGGACTTGATGACTTTGTAGATAGTAAATCAAGGAATAACGCATTAAATTGAAGTCAAACACTGACATAAATTTAGTATACAGTAAACTAGCAACTTATGCACAAAAATTACAATATCTATATAACTATGTAGAGATCATCAGTAACATAGTACAGTACACTAATTTATAATACCATCACACAGGTAAATAAGGATATCATAATCGTTCAGTCCAACTGATGACAAAATTTGGTATACAGTTTCCATATCTTCACTACGATTTAAGGATTGGATTATACAGTTTTCGGTTAAAGTCCTGTTGATGGTATTCTAATGGTTCAAGACAGTCCATTATTGTGATATCATTTTCTTAAAAAAATGCTGAATTTTCGTCACATATCCATGACATAATTATGTTGTATAAAGGTTAATCTCTACACGCGTTCAACAACAAGGATAAATGCTTTGAAATTAAGTGATATAGTTCACAAAATCAGAAGCACAAGCCTACAATTCTATTTTGTAAACGGCCATCATTCATATCATGTTAAGAAGCAGAAATTGTACGTAGATACTAGTTTAACGGTATGTTATAAAATACCATCAAATAGGCAAGTAAGCATAACATTACTTGCTTTATATTTGGCTGATATATAGAAAGAAATTCATTTATTTTCTTTCTAACCCTTGGAGATTTCAGCAGTGATCCACTCAAGGTTTAGGATAAATTACGAAATCTATTTACCTGAACCATGTAGTTCATATTTCGTATACAATCTAAGTCATATTGCAATAACATCATCTTCATTTCAGAAGTTAGAAATCTGTCAAAAGGTATGGAATAGAATATATACATATCTTTAAGAGATAAGAATAGAGGCTGTAAACTGTGCCAAAGCCTTACTTATAGTGCTGTGACTATGAAAGTCAGAAGTAAATAATTCGATATTTCATAAAGGAAGTGTCAGCTGCACCATTCTTCTCGTTAGTTGATAAATAATTAATTAATGGTTTATATATTCCTACTTACCGATGTTGTAATTGATTTATGGCTTGCATTTCTGTTTGCTTCAACTGATTTCCAGTCAGTATAATCATGTAGGCGTTCTTCAATTGTTTGCTAAATCTATCGATCCTACGGGTATATCAATATACTGCATTATACGATTCCACCTATTAATTATAACTCATACCTATTCACCAATAATAAATTGGATTATTTGTAAGTATTTTATCAACTAGTTGCTGCTTATTCTATGTATCCTATTTATGTACGAGAATGGTTGTTTGATCAATTATGATGATTTCTTTGCCTATTTACCTATGCAGAATATCTCATGTTATTTACGAAGCGTATATAAGAGTTGAAAGAGTGTGAGAGAGATTATGGCTTGTTAGAGCAATTACATAGACATGATTTGCCATTAATTGATACAATTATCATTCGTAATAATAATACTAACAAAGTAACAATTTGGCTATCAACTAATGCGACATTTCCTTGTCCGGAAGAATGCAATTTATTTGCTTCAAAGATTATGAAAGCAAGAGAAGCCGTGGAGAATATGCACGTATTTTCCAAAGTTGCGGCAGTAACTATAAAAAATGGTGAAAAAAGAGAAAAAATCCAATTCAATAGTTACTAACTGATGAGCTTATTTCCTGTTCAAAAAGAACAAACTATTACGTGTAAATTGTGCAGGAGTTGCAACTTGTCCAATGGCTACATTACACTAACTGCTAAATGAATGTTTAAAATGTACGCGTACATTAGATTATTAAAAGTGGAACCAACTTCAAAGTCCTTGGTCTAAGCAATATACCATACATGCAAAATAGATCTAGGCAATGGTAGGCGAGTAGGTTAGAAATTACTTCATTTGTAATACATGTATACTAGTGTAATTATGCCACCTCTAGCAGCTGTACGCGTCATAACTGTACAGTAGTATTCAAAAATAAAAAAATGGAATGTACGCGTCTATTCTTCATTAAAATTTGCAATACAGAATGCTATAGACAAGTAGATATGATTGCAATATCTTAGACCACTAGATACTTGATGTAGTGGTCTAAGATCTAGTGATCCATTTTAATATAGAGACGCATTGATCCTATAATTAATAATAATTATTATTATTACAATTAATAACATTAAGTAAGACTGTTTTCCGTCCTATGAGGAATAATTCCTGTATAGCATTAAAAGGAAATTTAGAAATGGATACGAATGTCTTGAAAGCCCTTTTTAAACTACTGATTTAATCCAGTATTGAGCAATTCCTACTCGCTAAAAGAAACAATTTTTCAAGGCTACAGCAAGTAACAGATGGAGAATTTCAGATGGGCACATTGAATTTTCAGAATACTACTGTAAGAATTGACCACTACAGGTGTACGTTGGATGCGCCAAGGAGTACCAGCTACAAAAAGGGGTATGCGCATGATAGACTATCAACAAGCAGTACCTCGGATTTTAAAATTTTGACTCATTAACTTGACAATTGGACTATTAGCAAGTGAATTATTAACGATAGCGGGAGGCATTTCTTTCCTAGACATTGTATCATGGATACGAAATCAAATCAACTCTCTCTGATCTCTTTGAATATCGGACTCGAGTTGGTCCACTTGGAATCGAATCATGTGATCTAACTAGTAGTCCAGTTGAACTGAAGGTGCAGTCACTCAGTGCGACACAGTCAGTTCAGTTTCACTCTACAATCAGCGCATTTAGCGCAGACTGTACAGTACAGTACTTACTCATTACGGTATGGTACTGGTTCAAGCCTCGTGCACGTGATTGCTGCTCGTAGGCTGTAGTATGGCGCGAAACTGCAGCACGCTTGCCAAGCCAAATGGTGGAACCTGATGTGAAAAATTGCAGTTGTCTCCTCTATCCGAGCTGGTCATCCAGCACTAGCAGAAAGGAGATCGTTCACTTAATGCAGTAAAAGTAATCTCGCTTTCATCATGATTACAGTATACTGTAGAGATTGTAATACGGCAAAAGTACACTGGTTTCGAGTCTGCATGCATGCTGTCACTACCACACGTTATCGCGGTAACCCGACTGCAATCATGGAGCAATACTCTCCATAAAATCTATCCAACAAAACTCAGCACAGTGCACCATACTATCATACTGTGCAACTGCATTCATTCAAGCGATTCGTTTGAGTTTGAACTACTCCAATCTGAACTTTTCAATTTTAAAACACAACACACTTTTCAAATCATGAATAGTCCAGTTCATAGCTAAAGCTACGAATTTCCCCATATACACATTACAGTCTGTAAGTACAGCAAGGGGAAGCAAAGATTTTACATACTGTACGAGTTGTACTGTACAGTACAACTCGTGTGTCCAAATCTTTGTGCACATTTAGTGCGCAAGTGCACACGAGAGACCCTCTATGAACACTACACACTCAGTAGTAGTGTGACAGTAGTACACAGTAGTAATCGGATAGAAATGACTTTCTTCTTTTGTCTAGTGAGTCATCCATCCTGTGAGATTGAATCCGATCAGAACACAATCATACCAGTGTCAGCCGTTGGATACCGGTTATTGACCAATACAGTACTTAGCCAGTTAACTTCGTAGTAAAATACCGTAGTTAGTATGGTACAGTTACTCCTGTTCCCTGTTCATGCAGAGTCTACAGCAGAGTACTGTAGACTATACACTGTAGTCCTTTGTGTACTGTAGATTGCCTATTGTACTGTACTGTACTGTACTGCACCGTCACACTACTGTGTGTGCTGCACCACACTTCACTCGACAGTACCGGTCAGTACACCACGGTGCAGTGAAAGACGAACCCTATCAACGACTACACCACCAAGCCTTTCTATCCTCAATCACTCACTTCATACAGTACGTTGGTACCGACCGATTTGTGCAAGAAGAAGAAAGGTAAAATTTTTCTTTTGCAATTTTTGGACTGTCATTGAGCCAATGTTCAACCCAATGTAATCCATTAAATTTGTTGGATTGAGAGTATGCTCTACATTGAATTTCTAAACTTAAAGTTAAAATACTGATTGAGTGATAAAAATACGCTAAAATGGCTTCACTTATGCCATGAAATCCGTACTATTTTCACTCTCCATCTTTCAAGCGTCAGTGAAATGTCCAAATCAAATCGCTTACAGTGTAGACGCGATAGGACAAGTGCAAGAATATCCTGTAGTGTGTAGTAGTAAAGGATTAGAAAACATGTTTTCACTTTATTCCTTCGTTATCTTACTTTATCCAACTCTTTCCAAAGCATGACTATCCATAACAAGAACCAAATTGCCTTTGCTAGCGACTGTTGAAACTCGCTCACACGCTATAGACTGGAATAGAGCCAACTGTCTGCCTTTGGTAGATTTACTGCTAACTCGCCTTTCCTTGTTAAAAAAAAAAGCCAATACAGCACCAAATGAAATCAGCTTCGCCACTTGATTACTGCCAGAATAATTCTTTTTAAACTCGTACAATTAGTAAAATGGTCATAATTTACTCTTACAACTTTAAACCCACCATAAAGATCGATTCAGCGCACTTGATGATGGCTACCCTGGCAAATTTGATACTATAGCTGTAAAGGTACCAATACAAGAGTGACGTTACAGTAGTGACAACACCATCACTGTTTGACAATTGTACCCATATCAACACGTGTAGTTTCCATGTTGAACAGAGCTAGACTACCAGAAAGATCAATGGATAGAAATTGATCAATGTAGCAGCCATCATTATTTCTGTCGGCATCATACTCAGTATAGCATCGAAATGGTGTTTATTCATTGACACATACTGCACAGTGTACATGAGAGATGAGTGGATGATGCCATTCGATCTTGATCTATAGTTTCGATATTGTAGTTATTTTACGGTACTATACTCCTAAATCATGCTAATCTAATTACATCCGCAGATTGATATACGTGTAAACTAAGTAAACGTGGAAGAGCATTGCAATGACCTATTCAACTATAGATTGTAGAAAAATTCAGGTAGTAGACTATTGAAGAAAAGTGTTATTTTGGATGCTATCATCTCTGTGTCATTATTTGCAACTATTTGAAACATGAAAGGAATGAGCGATGTTACTTTCTACAATGATGAAAGCAGTCATTACCCTCATCATTGATCTTTCCGTATATGTTTATGAGCACATTGAATCAATTTTCAAGCTGCCCGAAACTTTAACTGTAATGTTAAAACTGTAACTTTAAATAATAGCTTCAAGATTTTTGACAGGTAAAAGTAATTCAGAATAAACACCAAATTGAACAATAATAATAAAATTTTCAACTGTACAGTATTCAATTCTATGAAAATACAAATGAATCCTCATAGAACACAGTACTACAGTGATCTGTTTTTTTAGGGTAATAAAAGTAGTTTCAATGCTGTAATAATAATAAAATTTTCAGCTGTACAGTATTCAATTCTATGAAAATACAAATGAATCCTCATAGAACACATTACTGCACGGTTCACGGACTGCAATGATCTGTTTTTTTTAGGGTAATAAAAGTAGTTTCAATGCTGTAATAATAATAAAATTTTCAGCTGTACAGTGTTCAATTCTGTGAAAATACAAATGAATCCTCATAGAATACATTACTACACGGTTCACGGACTGCAGTGATCTGTTTTTTTAGGGTAATAAAAGTAGTTTCAATGCTGTACTACAGTATAATGGTTGTCTAATTAATTATTGTTACTAGATGAAACAAAACTACCTATAGGCTATTATCAGTCTACTACCGGAGCTAGCACTCAAAGTTTAGTCTCTTGTACCAATTTCAAGCTAGCAGAATTAAGAAAGACATACTGTACATACGCAAATTTTTAATTTTTTCGTTGACAAAATTGAAGATGTTCACTGCAATACTAAACTCGGCTACAGTATTGGATTTGATTACCTCCTCCTTTCATCTAATCACTTTTATCAGTAGTTGCGCTCGTACAGTTTGTATAAATTAACTAACTTTGAATCTGAAACAAATTACTATGCAAATGAATTAGAAATCAAATTCTGAACTATTTTGACAGATCTTGCTATAAGGCTAAAAATTATTTTTAATGGGTTATGCTCCTCGTGACCTTCTCCGATGCTCTAACGTAGTAGATGCTGTCGTTCAAATAACTAATTCCGTTTGCCAATATCAAGGGTGACCAATATTTAAACTTTCTACTTTCTAACTTATGACAATTTGTGAAAGTCTTGACACCTACTGTATCTAATCCTAACTTAAATTATCAACAAAATGAATCTGTCATCATTTTTCTAACGAACAATTTACAGTACTTCGCATGCTTTTGCCATCAATATACATTGTACAGTATGTCTTCAATACCTTTGTGTATTAGCAAAAATGTATCTTAAAAAATTATCATGATATATTACAAATTAAAAAGCGATCCTTTCTTATACTACGGGCACAAAATTTAACCACGTTTAATATGGCTTAAGGGTATATTTTACGCTCTTGATTCGACACCAATTTATAGTAGGTACAATAAGTGTGTAATATAGAGCACGTGTTCTTATATTCCAACATAAATTTATTAACTTCTACTGAGTCTCTGAATTATCTACAACAAATAATCGAAACCATACAAGTTGCATATGTGTATTTATACATGCATCAAAGAAAATAGTAATCGATATTCTGTGGCCTAAATTACTATTTTGAATGTGATCGCAGCTTCTGGATATATTAACTCTTGATTGTTTTTTCAAGTCAGCTTAGTTTATGAGTCAGAAGCAACCAAAACCTTCCTTAACGGGCGTGCGCATTAAAGCACGAAAAAGAGGCAAGTAAACATGCAGGATATATAACTGATCATTTTCACTAGTTAACGATTAAACTGTATGATAGCGAATAAATGTACGTTAAATTTCAATACTGTTAAATATGAATATACTAACGATTTCATGGTGGACCAGTGACTGGCATACTCATTCATTACATTAATATTCTTCAACTTATAGAAATATAAATGTCAAATGTATGTACGCATACATACATTTGACATTCATACTTGACCCGTGATATATGCACTGATCCACTAATGTTACAGGGGCTATAACGTTATCAATGGTTCATTTTATAAATTTTCCGCGATTTTTCGGTAATTTATAGTATAAATTTTAATAATAACTTCGTCATGTCTTTTATCACTATTTACAGATGAAAAAGAGAAATTTGATCCTAGTACATTTCGCGACGCTATAATTACCGGTCTAAACGAATGCGAATCTGACTTTGATCAGGTGGAACGTTTTCTGGATGGTGCTGGCGGCAAATTAGACTATCGACGATATGCAGAAACACTTTTTGATATCTTATTTGCTGGTGGTGTTCTAGGTAATTCTTAATACTTGATATACATCGTCGTCAATAATATGACCATATCTTGATATAATATAAGCATAGTATGTTTAATTATTTTAAAAATCTAAATAAGTAGCCGTCTTCTGTCATCATATTCATACCTGATTTCTGTACTGTTAAATTTGCAGCGCCCGGTGGTACACTACAAGATGAAGGGGATAAATCGAAAGGTTCGATCTATACAAACATTTGTGTATTCGAAGCTGAAGAAAGCCATGAAGGATTAAGAGCTTTCCTCCAGGTACGTTAACAAACATGACGATGATATGGCAATGAATCTGTCATAAAATCATGTGGCAGATAGAATATAATTTTAAACTAACTCGCGTTTTATTTTTATCAGATATTCAACAAGTTATTAAGACGTTACTTATACCTAAAGAAGAGTCTGGAAGAAGAGACTACCAAAGTTATTGGTTTTATCAAGAATTTTACTGAACCGCAACGAAAAAAATTAGCCATCATAACAGGACACCTTCTAGCTAATGGTAAAGCTTGGCTTTACGCGTATAACCTTTCTGCTTATCTTATAATTAGACATGGTTGCGGTGCTACAGTATTCATGAATTATTACTATTGTTTAACTTACCATCGTAATAAAGGCAACCATTGTAATAATTGTTTATTTAATTGTACAACGTAGGGATAGTAACACCGAGTGTTTTTACTAGCTTATTTACCAATGATATTCTTGTTCGAGATGGTAAGTTATCATATAGGGCTTAATTTTAAACTTGGTATCTGGTTTAAGTTAAGAATTTAATTTATATTAGATTTGATATTTAAGAAACTATAATACTTGTAACTATAGTACCTTCATTTTGCAGGCCTATCGTTGGAATTTGCAACGTTAATGTTTACTTCATGGCTAAAAGAAAGAGACATATCTAATATCAGTTCGGCATTAAAAAAATCACACCAAGATAGTAAATTGCTTGTAAGTAGATTTCTTTCCTTCCCTTTATTTTTCACCTATAAAATTTAAATTTTCAATTACAGGAGTTATTTCCGTTCAACAAACGATCAATGGAGCATTTCGAAGGATACTTTAATGGAGTCGGACTCGAACAACTTGTTGATTTTGAAGTAATACTCAGATATTAGAGACATCTAAATAATTCTGCTATACCTTGCAGAATTAGTTACCGTATTATTAGATTTCTTTATTCACTTACTGCTTAAATTAAATCTACTTGATAGCGCCATCGTCAAATTGCGGTATCAAAGAAGAAGTTGCAAAAGAATTTACAAGAACAAATGGAAAGTGGGTCAAATGTTAAAGAAGTGCGTAATTTATAGCTATCTAGTATTTGTGGCGTAGTAGAGTTATTTCATTGGGGACGCATTATTTAAAATATTTGCTATATGTTATTTTAATGCCATGTAGATGATAGCGAACACTAAAGAAGATATGAAATCATACTCTCTTAAAGAACACAATGTTGTTGTTATCGTAAGTATTCATTTTTATGTCACTGTGATTAGAAAGGTATAAAATTTCTAGTTATTTTTTCGTATTTAGTTGTGGCATTTACAACAAAATTTTAATAGAATATCGTACTATCTTATCCGCACAGATCTGGGATACAGTTATGGGAGCTATGGAATGGAGTAAAAAAGAAGATTTGATTGCTGAGCAATCTTTGCGACATTTGAGAGTAATTTTATTAACAAAATCTTCTCTTATTGACAACTGTTTGATTGATCTCAGATATAACTACATGACTACTGTGCATTGTTTCCTTATTTATAGCCTTACACACCGTTATTCGAAGCATTTTCTACGAAGGGAAGATCAGAGTTAACGCTTATTGTCCGCGTTCAGGTAAATGTAAACACTGAATAGACTGACTATACAGTACAATAATTGTAATATAGATAGATATCTGTGATTAATCTTCCCCATTCTCATAAATTTGATAACAGGACTTTTGTTATGATAACATGAACTTCCTTAAAGTTTTTCATAAAATCGTGCTGCGTTTCTATAAAGGTATCGTTCAATTCTTTGGTAAACATTAATGAGAATAACTATGCACTTTTAACTCAACTAAAACTAGTTACTAATTTTTACCTCAGCTGATGTTCTAAGTGAAGATACCATTTTAAAATGGTATAACGAAGCGCATTCACCGAAAGGGAAAAGTGTGTTCTTACAACAGATGAAAGATATGGTTGAATGGTTAAAAAATGCTGAAGAAGGTTATTACATTGCATTATGATTCTACTCTTACATTTTTCGCTAGAATAGTTCTTAAATTTTTCTACTTCATATTTTTCAGAATCAGATTCCGAAGATGAAGAGAATTAACTATCATGATCCTAGTGTTAATAATAACTTACTAATCTGTAGCCACGATTTTCAATAAATTTTTAACTTCAACTTATCTTTTAGTAGCTATCATTTTCTTTTATGGTGATAAATTTACCCCTGACGTCTACTTAAAATTGTGAGATGTCCATCATTGTACAGTATATGTCAATCAATCATACACGCAGGTTCACTGAATATCCAGTTGTGCCTAAACTTACTTTGATCATCATGAAAGGATTTTCTTTTAACTGATACACAAATATAGAGTAATCGAATTGAAAAAATGTTCGAGTTATAATTAAAATTTACTGCTGTGCGCGGCAAATGAGGATTTCCTTGCCTCTATTGCTAACATCGTATTTAGTTTAATTTAATATACAGTACAGTATGCAGGCGTAGTATATACAACTAGTTCAATATCTTCGCTACAGTACAATAATTAAATATGTCACGGCCAAATGTTTATTTTTAGTCGTCTGCACCATAAAGAACAAATTCGATTTGATTAACGACTTGTATGATACAACAGCAATAACGAAATCGTTTGTGCACCATAACAGTAATTTAAGAGTTAGAACAAAAAAATACTATACACAAAAGAACAAAATGAAATATCCTTCCTACTTTATAATTTCGTACCTTGCACAAATGATAGGATTTAAATGACTAGATGAAAATACGTACATCCGGGTGAAAATACAAATAATATTACACCGGATATAAGTTATGCATAATTTCCTGTACGCTAAGAAAAGTCTACGTCGTAGGTAAAGCCAGCAAATATACGCGTACTTCGCATAACAAGCACAACTGCAAATATAATAATTACCCATCAAAAGTGAACCACTATCACAAGCTATCATCATAAAGCATAAGGGATTATGCAAGCTACTCTAGAGTAGTCCTTTGTTGGCTACTACGATAACAGTTTAAACTATTAGCAGTATTTTATGTTACCATAAGGTGTTTGCGAAATTTTAGAAATAACCATATACCATATATGACTTGTTCGACTTGCTTGTAAAAAATTTGTCAAATATTTTTAGGGATTTTTAAGAGCAAGAAAATTGGTACAATCTTGCATTTCACATTCGATTTAAACAAACATGAATCGCATTAATAAATTATTCGCCGTTTCGTATATCGGACAGGATTATAGATATTATCAAATTATAGAATAAAAGGTTTGATAAACTAGTAAAGCGAACATACAGCAATAGCGTATTCTCTATTAATAGATGGCTACAATTATACAGATTACACAAATTCTACTGCGGCTGATATACAATACAATACAACTTCATCCAATTAGTGCAACATCAAATACGTAGTTTATAATAAAATAACATATTAATAATACGCTTGAACTATTATCCGTAAAATTTAAAGTAAAAAACGGCAAAATCATACCAAGTACAGCTTTCTAGCTTAAGCTGTCACACAGATTTACCATTTATAGTTATTATTGGCTAGTACTATCATTATCGCATGTTATGTCATCGTGTCATCCTTTGCTGTAATACTATTATACATCTTTACATAATTCAGCCCAGCGCTCTTCAAAAAATTTCGATAAGTTCTGACCAGCTATACCAACCTTAAGAATGAAAATTGTACGGCAAGCAAAAACAATAATTTAGTTCTTTTCTAAATAAAGCTATAACCAGGGCTATGTACTACTGTACAGTGAATTACAATACCTCAGAATCATCTTCGTTAAATAACTTGCAATTACTAAAGATTAAACCGATATCTACAAGGAAATCACTGTGTGAAGAATACCTAAAACAAATGCATACGCATGTATCGCGTTAATTTACTTTCCAGTGATTCCTTAACTTAACAGAATTAACAGTGTAAATAAACTCACTGCAAATCACGCAATTTATTCTTCATTGTACGCAAGTCCATTGGATTCGATATAACTTCATGATACGTTGGACACTACGAAAAAATAAGTATCTTTTTAACTAACAAGATTGAAGATTTTTATATACTGCTATCGCCTCACTAACATCTTTATCGCTAACTGGTTCATTAAACGGCCAACCATCTTCATGTTGCTCTAACTCATTTAAAATAATTCTACAGACGCCAAAATTTCTGGTAGATAATTTGCTATCTTCCGTATCACTATCTTCATCCTCCATATCAGATTCATTCATAACGTATCCTTTCTTAGGTTGTCTCTTATAAATACGCTGTCAAAAATAATATTACAATAGACATTACATTATATGCTGCTATAACTACATAGATAAATAAATCAGCCATAGTTATTACGAACGATTTTAACTTAAATATTATATTTACAACCTTTCGACAGTCGCGACAATACCAACCAGTTTTCGGATATCTGCAATATGTAGCCAAGGTATTGACAAAATTTAATAAAATAACAATTTGGCATACCTAACTCTAATATGAAATCATTATACCGTTTTATAACAGGATCTAGACAGGCCAAATGATACACAGAGTTGCATCTTTCACAAGCAATAGCTTTTTCGTTGTCATCGATCTCACAAATACAGCAGTAATCTTTGTCACACTAGAAACAAAAGAAATTGTGAATCACATTAATATCATTTTTAATTATTTCATACCTAAATAAACTATATCAAGTATTATACCTCGCTAGCACATTTCGGGCAAAACCAATCCCCTTCCGGAACGGACGTTAACTTTGGCTAGTTTAAAGGTACAGACCCGTCAATATCCGCTTAAACACACTATCATTGATTACAAATTATTAAATTGAGAGTAACTATAACAACTTACTGTACAACAATAGGTATGAGTACCACAATCACACTTATCACATAACAATAAGAGCGACTCGTTGTCACCTTTCCGGCAAATCTGACAAAACTGTAAGTAATGAGAGTATTCTTTATGAGATTAGATATGCCTTTTGTTAGCAAGACATTGCTGCCTTATGATATAGAAAAACGTACAACTTTCATTACAGATTTTTCCCAAGCTATCGACGAATGGAGTTGCAATTGACACAACGTTAATTGTGCCGCAGACGTGGCAGAAACGACCGCTTCACGCCAATTATGTAGTCCTGGACTGATATCAGATTTTCCACTATCACTCCTACAACGAATCATGAGAATTAAAAAATAAAATTTAGTAATCGCAGATCAGTATCCTTAAAATCCATACACTGATAGATTTTACAATTACCGTTCACTATTGTCGTCCACTGGCTCATCACCATTTACACTTCCGCTATTACTCTGGTTATTGGCTTTACTACTTAAAAAGTATGTCGTTAATATATGTCCATCATACAAGTACATATCCGCACTTTACAGATGTTCATATCTTACCTTTCTTTTAGGGGCGGTTTCACGTAGCGTCTTTCTAGCGCTGCTTCTAAAGCTTGCAAGCGTTCTCGCGCTATTTCCAGGGGCTGAACATCTGAAGGCATTACATAAACATATGATCAGTACAGTAAAGTGCGTGATAAAAAGCAAGCTTATTCAATTGGTTATTTCTCTGCTAAAAGCTAACCAGTATTATTAAAACGTAGACTTTTGGATGCCTTTGATGGAGCTTTCCATCCCTAAATCAGAGTATTATGTTACTGAAGTTTGTTTAATCTTAGCAAAGTCGAATGTTTAATGCATGTATCATCACCTTAACTTGCAGGCTAGCCGAAGACACCTTCTCCTCCATATTTTCGATTTCCTGTAACAATGCAATCTCAGCTTTGAACCTCTGTTCAGGAAATTCTGCTTCGATTCCATGACTATAATTACATTCCATATCGTCTTCGCCATCAATCGTAATCAGTCCTATCGCTATAATTTATAACGAGTCCATCAAAAGATGTAAGCATTAATAAGTGCTACAGTAATAGAAGATTAATTTCATTTTCATAACGACGATGATTTCTAAAGCTGACAAGCTACCTGCATCAGCGTTACCATCCACATCGTTAAAATTTTCGCTATACTTCGTCAATGATTTAATAAGTTGTCGCTCCCTTACGCCGCTAAAATTAGCAAGTTGAGAAAATCTAAAGTTACGATGGCAAAGCATAAGCGAGAGTAGTAAATAGACACTATAAATCATACCGAGGGTTGAGTGACTTAATTAAGGTTTTAATTTCTTTCAGGTCTTTCACATGCCACCATTTATTTTGAAAATCTAAAGCAATGAAAGGTATAGCTTTTAAAAATAGAAAATAGACGCGTTTAATCGATTCGTCTAATTTAGGCTTACAATTAGGAATACTTTGCGCTTTTCGTTTTTCTAAATCATCAACAGTTATCATTTTCTCCTCCAATCCTAATTTGGCCGCAACTGCAGCTGGAATATCATAATTTACAGTGATAGCATTAGCAATTAATGGTTATGAAATTGATACAAAAAATGTATCAAGTTACATCAACATCTGTTTCACTACTACTTTAGTTTACAATAAGAAGAAGTACTATGGTACTATAATAAATTACTTAGTAAATTAAATCCATACCCTTGATTTCTTTTGCAGATGGCAAAATTAGCAAATCTTGCAACTCTTTTCGACGCTTATGATCCGGGATACGCTTCAACAATTCAACAAAAGCCTCACGAGTAAGCGTCGTCAAGAACGACATATCAACCGCAATTTCGTCTTCGACATTACTGTCATTCAAGATTGGATCAGCTGTTCTCGGCGCTTGCAACTTCGCTAATTTTTCTTGCACTTTCGTTTCAATCTCGTCTTCAACTTGACACTTACTTTCTATTTTTACAGGAGCAACAATGGAACCCCGTGTGCATGGTAATCTGGGTAATAAGTCAAACCAGTGAAATACAGCATTTTCATCTTCTGGGTTCACATCTTTATTTTGCCCATTTTCTAATTCAGTTTTCTGCTTTTCTTCTTCTTCTCTCTGTTTAAGCATGTTTTCAAGGTTTTGCAAATTCATCTTATTGGTACGTTTAGTATCACAATCACTGTTGGCTCTGTTTACAGTCTCTTTCTTCGGATCAACTTTTAATTCTGTAGAATGTTTCGTGTTATCAATCGCGGTAGCAACTTCCTTTCTGTCTTCTACTTCAGTCACAGGTTCAACATTTTCATTTATGTTAGCAACTTCACATTCAGTTTCTGTGTCGACTACCTCAACATCTTCATGTTCAATTTCTAACATTCCTTCAACTAAGATACCCTGTATATTATGGAATACCCAATATCGTCGTCGATAGCGATCTTGCCCAAGGAGTAAACCTTTAAGGGTAGTGTGTATTTTACTAAGATTAAATTTATACACTTTCTGCTGTTTTTCTAGCTTTTCAATAGCTCTTTCTAGGTCTTCTTTAGATAAATCTTCACAATTTTGATCGATATCCATATAATTTTCATCTTCCCCACTTTCAGAATCATCGGCTGAGTCCTCTTCTTCTTCTTCTTCTTCTTCTTCTTCTTCTTCTTCTTCCTCTTCTTCTTCTTCTTCTTCTTCTTCTTCTTCTTCTTCTTCTTCTTCTTCTTCTTCCTCTTCTTCTTCTTCTTCTTCTTCTTCTTCTTCTTCTTCTTCTTCTTCTTCTTCTTCTTCTTCTTCTTCCTCCTCTTCTTCTTCTTCTTCTTCTTCTTCTTCTTCTTCTACATCCTCTCCTTCCTTGCCGTTTCGTGCTTTTCCTTTTTGTACTTTCTTCTCACTTCCGACGTTTACATCAACTTCGACATCCATATTGCTACCCTCTGAGCCACTTTCATCTCTAGAAGAGTTTAATTGGCTGTTTCCACGAGTTTTAGCTTCTGTAGATTTGCTGTTAACTGCAGGAAATCGTTTAGCATGTACAGCACGTAACTTTCTCGCTTTCCCTTCAATTATCCATTTATCTCTTCTTAAATTTGATATTTCTTCCATGTTACTTTCAATTTCTTTACAAATAAGCTTGCTGCATAATAACTCATTCACGAGAAAAACTAAAATTTTTAACTTATCGGATGCTGATAGTGCCTGCAGAGGTGTAACTTCCAACGTTTTTACAAGCTCATGTTCTTTACTAAGCTTTGACCACATATAACGACGCAACAACTCCGATACATTAGAATTAGTAATCTCTACTGATATTAACGGTGTACCTAAAGCAGTATAAGATTGCGGACCCGTACAACCAGGATCTTTAAGAGCATTATAAAATAGCTGTTGGCATAGATATGTATAGACATCTTCATCAGGATCTGATCTACAAAGAATTGATTCTTGAAGGTCACGTAATGAAGTAAAATCATCCGAATCCAATTGTAATGGTTCAGCAAATGTTTGGATAAATTGAATAACTAATAACATGTCCGCAAAACAATTCCCACTCAATAATCCAGGAACAGTTTTCAAGCTTGGAATATCGTGATCATGAGATAGCTTCATATCTTCAGCTGGCATTTTTAAATCTCTTAACACCGCCATTTCTAACCGTTTTTGTTCTTGCTTTCTTTCTTTAACTAATCGCTTCCGTAATTTCTTTTCTTCCTTAACACGATTTCTTTCTTCCGCTTTTCTTTGTATTTCTAATGATCTGACTAATAACATTTGCTGCTTTCGTCTTTCTTTTTCCTTAGTTTTAAGAATTTTAGCCTGTTGCTTCTTTAGTTCTCTTTCTTTTTGCCGCTGCAACGCCTCTTGATATCTTTTCTTCTCCGCATCTTCTTTTTTCTTATTCCGAGCTTGAATCAGCGCTTCTTTTTTTTTCTTTTTTTCTTGTTTAATCTTTTCGTGTCTTGCCATTTTTTCACGTAACTTTTCCATCTTTGCCTGGTCACGTGCAGCTTTCCTTTCCATAGCAGCTTTTATTGCTTATTTTAAAAAAGATCAATTTTGCATTACATTAGGAAAGATGAACAACTTTTTTAAGTTACGTGCCTCAACACTTAATACCAGTCTGTTTTCAATTTTACCCCTTTCTTTCTTCTCTTCTCGTTTATCAGCTGCTGCTCTTTGTTTCTCCATTTTTCGTTGCAATTTAGCCTCCTGCATCTTTTTCGCCTTTTCTAAACAAACACAATAAAATACAATTTCATTTTCAGTGTTATCATTCTCCGAAGTTATTTATAGACCTAACAAAGTTGTAATTCGATATAACCTAATAAATATGTACATGGCAATGTAAAGTTCTGGTAAATCAGGGCTACATCTATATCTACAAACCTGCAGCTAATCTTTTTCTTTCATCTCTTTTTCGAAGTTTTTCTAATTTTTGATTCTTCTTAGTTGATGCCTCTTGCCTGCGCCGATGTAGTTCATCTTCATCCATAGGTTCAAAGGTACCACTATCCTAAAGAATTAGTATATCACCAATGTTAAGGTTGTTACTTTTTATCGTTGATAAAATAAACTGACAATAAATCCAGAAAGAAGATTTTAACACCTTATATATGACTTACCTCATTATATATTTGAAAGTCTCCAATGTATAGTTTAGTACTGAAACTAAAGTTCTCCAGATTTAAATCAGAGATGCTATTTTTTCTTAAATACTATATAGAAGCATAGAAAAAGGTTATATTATCTTCTAAGTCAACAGTGATGTTTTTTATTAATAATTATAGCTCTATAATATAATACAGTAGTGATATTATATAGATGCCAGATGGAGTGATCAAGAAATCGTATATAGTATTATAAATTGCTACCTTTGTGACATCTGGATATATACGAAGCTTTTTGCCACAAGGTGCAAAATAGTAAACGTCTCCTCTTAAATTTCTACCAACCCGACGTAACCTGGTTTGACGACGCCATCTATAAATATGATGAAATTTTATCTTAAACGTAAGCTAGTCAATCATGTGCATATATCGAACAAACATTAACGTATTTCAAGTACCCTTGATCCAATGGTAGTTGGATGTCATCTTCATCAACACTCTGTAAGCGCTTACGTGGAGTCGCTATAGTAACATAAACCAGAAATAAAAACACACTTGAGATTCCTGTCAATAATTTGATAGACCATAACTTTATTAAAAAAAAATAGCGAATATCAAATAAATCGAAAGTATCGTTCATAACATACAAGACAAAATCAACTTACGCTTTGAAGGCCCTTTCAGTTTCCTTACACCGTTAATCCTTCTACCTGTACGCGAGAAATTCATATTACCCCGACCACGCCGACCCCTAGCTTTGTATTTACCTCTACCACGGGATCTAACAGGTGGCAACTCCTCCTCATCACTAGTAGAAGATGAATCACTATCACTACTTGATGTTGTTTCATCACTGCCATCGGAATCCGATGAAGAGGATGACGTTGATGTCGTTGTTGAACTACTACTGCTACCATCTTCCTCACTATCATCACTACTACTTGATGAAGTATCGTCGTCATCACTACTTTCTTCCTCACTTTCACTTTCCGAGTCAGAACTTTCTTCCTCTTCATCCTCATCATTTTCATCATCGTCGCCTTCCTCATTTTCATCTTCACGATCTTGACTGTCAACGTCATTTTCTTCATCTTCCATCTCCACACCATCATCATCTACTTCTACGTCTTCTTCTTCTTCATCATCTTCCGTCGTCTGTTCATCATTATCTTCTTTCTCTTCTTCTACTTCATTATCATCCTCATCATCCTCTTCTTCCTCATCATCATCATTATCTTCTTCTTCTTCAATTTCGTCTTCTACACCTTCTTTTTCATTGTCATCATCATCTTCTTCACTATTATCACTATCGCCAGTATCATCACTCGATTCATTGTCACTGGAACTTTCCTCACTTGATTCCATCTTTTTCTTCTTATATTTCATATTTGGTAAGCGTGTTATTATACGTGGACGGACTTGTTGTCGTGGTACCACTTCGGATTTCGATTTTTTGGCTGGAGGCTGTTTCGATCTACTATTAGCATCCGACTGATCTACAGTTCGTTTAGCAGCAGGTCGTACACCTTTACCGTTTGCAATATTCTTCTGCGATTTTAATGTATTAACTTCAACACTGTCGCTTGCACTAGATATAGCTTGATTAAGACCTGTACCTTCATCACCTACTAATTTCTCTTTGCTATTTATTTTATCCACATTAGAAGGTAAACGAACTTCTTCTAATGTATTCGCTGTCTTAGACGAAGAACGATACTTTTCTGATAATGCATTACCATTTAAAGTTTCAGATGGAAAAGCAGAACTATGCATATCTGTGTTAGGAAAAGAAGACACACCAGCATCGGAACAATTTTGAGAGTCATCAGCTGAAGGCAACCAATCTGAATTTGTACTTGAAACGTGTGATAATGATACATTGCGAATTGGATGTACTCCTGCAGGCAAAAAGAATGCATACGAGTTTACAGTTAATACGTAATAATTAATGTGATTGTCGATAGTATATTATAAATAGTATATAAGCATACTGTTAATTGTAATTAAAGGAAGGATAAGAACTATCATAAACTTTATCCAATAAAAATAGTAACGTAAACATCTCAATGTTGCCCTAGATCAACAATCACACCTGGACGAAGGTATTTATTACAACGGCAAAGTGAATAATGTAGCACAATTGGGATTTAATAATAATAATAATGCACTATTTTTATTATTGATGCTCGCACGATACAGTACAGCAATCTAAAATAGGCTATAATCTACCTCCATGTGCCGTGGATGTCATCCTTCGTAAATGAAAGTTATTATAATTTTATTGACTACCAGTTAGATAAAACGTCAAAGACTAGCAGTGCAGTATCTTTACATATTTAAAAATTAGCAATGCTTACAGCCTACCAAGTCAGCACTAATGAATGAAACAATAATCTTTATACCGTGGAATAGACTACTGGATATTTCTAGTGTCTACTGTCACATCGTAAGTGCAGTAAATCTTAAAATAACCGATAACGCGTTTCTACTCGATGTTTGGAGCTGTAAAGTGTACAGTACAGTAATATTATATAGCGCAAATTCACAAT
The DNA here is from genome assembly GCF_000150275.1 of Trichoplax adhaerens. Classification (NCBI taxonomy): domain Eukaryota; kingdom Metazoa; phylum Placozoa; class Uniplacotomia; order Trichoplacea; family Trichoplacidae; genus Trichoplax; species Trichoplax adhaerens. The sequence goes on along the minus strand of NW_002060944.1, from coordinate 7,796,579 downwards.
CAAGAATATATAGCCATGTACCCATGACGTAAGTATAAAATGGACAACGTAAATACTTCAATAAGCATACAGATCAAATAAATAGAGTACTGTACAGTTCGGTATTATTATATTGTACTGTACATAATAAAGAGAAGACATCATATCAGTAAAGATAGAGTCACAAAGTTGTTATAGTAGCTTATGTAAGCAAATTTTCGTAGTAAATAGAACTAATTTGGTTAGCACTGAAAATACAGTACAAGTCACATCTTCTATAAGGAAAACCAAACATATGCAGGTAGTCTACAGCACTTTATATGATCAGCAAGATGGATGAACTGAGGTATACTATACACTGCATCAGGACATGGCATAGTACAATGTTACTAGCCATCATAATTGTTAAAAAGAGTATACTAATGACATTACCAATACATAATTGTAAAGGCCAAAAAATACCACGCTATACCACGTTTCATGTTGGTTAAATTTGGGGATAGCCAAAGTTAATCATGAATATTATTTAATCACATACTGTAGTAATAAAATTCAGGTAGAGTAGCGACATAAGAATGAGTTCTCACTGAAAACGTAACAGTATCTTTGAATTTACACTCATATGACGTTTCTAATCACTTTCCATTGTATCGTGGTATTCCGTAAGTGCAGTCAGTATATACGTACAGTACAATATCCCGGTTAAAAATCGGATAAAAATGAGAAACTATCCATAATAATCGTGCTATTATCATAGTACAATGTGGTGCATTGGCAGAGCTATGGAAACATTTTCTCTCTTTTTTTCGATTGATCTGCTAACCGATAAATAAAATCTATTCTTATCTCGAGAATATTCCCAGTAATTTTAGCTCCAATCAATTCAATCCAGATAAACTAGACTTCAGAATTCAAGCAATAAGACGTCGTCATTTATCACGAATAGGAAATACCAGCTCTTAACTATAATATGATTGACGAGCGCAGTAGTGTACAAAAGCTTTTATCATGCACATAAAGATATCAGTCTACAATGAAACATCATCATTATCACCCTGCTGTACAGTTTGCATATGTAACAGTGATAAGATGGATAATGAAAATAAAAATAAAATGAGAGCCACACAAACAAACCCAATATCATGACTATTACTACTCAAGTGTAATCCCTCTGGTATCCTAAAACCTTCTATCTTGTAATACTGTTGTTGGTATCATAAATTATCTCAACATAATCAGGGCGAAGAGTAAATCTACATATATAAATCAAGTAAGTAACTTTTTGACTAATCGTTAATTTATCCAAGTGTAAAAATACATGTATACAGTAGGTACATAGTTCAATCGAAAATATACTAAGGACCTATATCGTATTACTTTTAAGCTATTACCTGTAGGCGACATGGTAACAGCTTATAATACTGTATTACGACGTACTTTTAGACGCAAAATTGTCGATTCCTATAAGTACCAACAGCTAGCGAATGGAATTGATATATTTAAACACGAAGAAAGCAATGAGAGGTTGGTGTGTACAAGACTATATGGCCGCTCATCGATTTTCTACACAGGCAATTTATTATATGACATAGAGGTAAGTAGATAAATCAAGAGAGCAATTAAGCTGGTCCTGTTTTAAGTAAATAAATGTGAACCAACGAAGGATGCTACAGTAGTTCGTGCACTGTATTCGTATTAAAAGTTAGTCTTATTCAAACTAGTCTCAGAATTTTTGATTAGGAGAAAAAATTGAATTAATTTGCTATCGATCGCTGATAACTAGACCTACAGATGGCAAGTAGAATAATAGAATTATCTCCATTTTAACGTGGGAATATTTCAAACATCGATTGAAAGACCAACGACATCCGACGTCATTTTTGATTACAAATCGATTTTGCTCATCTTAGTAGGATAGATGCACGTCAACACGATACAACTAGTGTATTTTGCTCTCACTGTCCTCCATTTAAATAATGGAATTATCCATGTTTTAACGTGCTAATATTGAAAACATAGATTGAAAGACTAACGATATCCGACGTCATTTTTGATTACAAATCGATTTTGCTCCTCTTAGTAGGATAGATGCACGTCAACACGATTTAACTAGTGTATTTTGCTCATCTTTGTAGGATAGATGCACGTCAACACGATACAACTAGTGTATTTTGCTCACACTGTCCTCCAGTAAAATAATGGCATTATCCCTATTTAACGTGCTAATATTGAAACGTTGATTGAAAGACCAACGACATCCGACGTCATTTTTGATTACAAATCGATTTTGCTCATCTTTGTAGGATAGATGCACGTCAACACGATACAACTAGTGTATTTTGCTCACGCTGTCCTTCAGTAAAATAATGGAATAATCCCTATTTTAACGTGCTAATACCGTAAGGTAAAGAGGAAATTCAGTTATGGGGCAACTAGATCATAAAATGGGAATTTTATGTGCACCGTACGTAGCTACAGGCACACTGCATATCGCAATATTCTATTAGCCGTGTAGGTTGTAGAAACGTCTGATGGTGAAATTGCAACCGTCTCCAACGGTACAGTACCGTAAGGCAGGACAGCCTGTACTAGGGTGACGTTCCTGGCTACTGTGAACATTGGAGGATATTTTGGGGGGGGGGGGGATAGTGAGGCAGACAACGCTTCACCTTACGGTATCGATCGATCGATTCATCCATCCAAGTCTGCACTGTACAGTACAAAACGTTACAGCCTCAGTATTGGACTGGACGATGGAGTTTGCGTGCGCTTCACAGTACAGTACGGTCATCATCACAAGCTGAATGACACTTGATACGTACAGTGGTGGACGATAATAAAGGAAGTGAGCTGACTGCCAACGTTAACAAAAGAGAAGAATACAGCAGGGTCGAGTGTGTCAGTAGGCCCCTATCGAGCAACAACAAAACCACTGGCCAAGGAAGAAATCTTTCATGATAGTGGTACAGTACGAGTAGATTACTTTGGTACTGGATTAATTGGTATAGATTCATCAATCTAGCCGGTGGTTAGCAGTAAAAGTAAAATAACGCTAAATGAAAAAGGACATTTAGCATCATGTAGCCATGCGAACGATGAACAACTTGTAGAATTACTTGGCCTATTTTTCGCTATACTATGTCATTTCTACTAGCTACAAATTATAACGTATTGCATCAAGATGCTAGGGTAGAGTCCATTTTTTTCAAATTCAGCAGTCAAAGTGGCATCCTTCTCCACTCTTCCATTTAGGCAACATATGTGTGACACAGATACTACAGCATACTTATCCACTGAAGAGTAGATAATATATAAACACTCTAATTATTCATGCTCAAGTTGACCTAGGCTATAAACTGCCTCTAAATTGGCTCCAGCATGATCGCAATAAATATTTTATTATCAAGGTTATAATACCTGAAGCAGCCGCATCATCAACTGTCCCACCGGTTACTGGATCGGTTGCACTATGCTTCTGATTGGATTCCATGAGAATCGAACTATATCAATACCATAACCTAAAGTTAAAATAATAAAATTTATCAAGAAAACTATAAATATCCAAGAAAATACCAATAGCAGCAGATTCAAAATTGACTTCAGAAGTAGATAGTCAAGTGCAAAGAGATACTGGGCAATGATTTCAAATCATAACCCTTTGCTAGGGTTACATACTGTAGTCAGAGCAGGTCAGAGAATGCAGTTTATGTAGTTCTAAATGACGTCCTCAATTTGCTGGATTACCGTAGATACTGTATTGCACTACAACACTTGCATATTTGTAACACAACCGATTTGTAATCGATGATACATCTTAATGAATCAAAATCATACATCGAAAATCAATGGAGTCAGTAGATCACGAAAACTGCCATTGACGTACTGTACTTCGAAAGTGAATACACACTATCTCAATCAAGATTGAAAGACTCAAAAATTTCATTTGCTTTGATCGGCGATAAATGTAGAAACGGAAAAGGATACTGCAGCATATCACGTTTGCTAGGTTATTTTACAAACAATTTTAAGCCGTTTATTTAATTTTTCAAATAAAATAAAATGAATGCCAACAAGTCCTGCAGAAAGATCCAATGCGTTACACTATTGAAATAACTGCAGCACAACTCGATGAGTTTTTTATTGATGAAATTTCTGATTGGTACTATTTACAAGAGCAGTGATGCATCAACGGGTAGGTTGATGCGACGCTTCATAGCGCTTAACCTTCACAACGCCTTGGCTAATTATTATTAGATTAAAAAGCATCACTTTTTTTTTCAGGAGCCGCTTATGCAATAAAGTGCTATAGCAGTACACAACTACACATTTTCATTTCATATTTGCAAGAGCAGCGAAAATTCTGCAGCTTACTCCACGAATCTCATTCAAAGTTCTGTGCAACCATAAGGATTAGGATCCAATAATGAATCAGCTAGCGTAAAATGATAGGATTTTGTTGAAAGTCAAGTTCAATTTGCAAGCAATATCAATGAAGTGATTGCCGTAGTCGGCGTAGTGGAAGATGCGATATACTGTACAGTAAGTAGTAAAAGCAACAAACAAGCAGTATGTAGTCAACACGTTGGACCCTCGTCATTTTAACTTCATCTCTTGGTACAATCTTACATTGGGGTCAATTTTCGTCAGCAATCAGAACACAGTTATGACTAGCCAGAGATTTAGAAAGACAACACTATAGGCACGATTGAAAAAAACAACACGGCGGCATATTCTACCACAGTGACGAGTTGAAGAAAAAAACGGCAAACTCGTTACGAACAAAATTGAATTTTAACCATTAGTATACGAGCAATGAATTAACCGGTATCCACATTTTAATCAAAACGAAGGCTAGAATTAATGAATGTACCTAAACACAGCGTCAAGAACTAATCAATCTGCAAAACTTGCCTTTCGAAACAGGTTGAGAGATCAAGCAGATGACGCCAAGAGCGATGCTGACTTCTTTTGTATGATGTGAAAGCTATATACCCGGTCAAAGACTGATACGGGAGTCTGATTGAGAAATTAAAATTGATAGGAAAATGTCTAATGTTTGATTTTTTTCTCCTTTGAAATCTTGTTGTTGTTGTATACTAACTGGGCAACGTTCTTCTAAATTGATTGGAGACCTGGCAATATGAAATGGACTTTGAGAATGAATGAAAAAAAGAGCTTTAAATTGTGGAAATGATATTTTGCATTGACCACCACCAACTCTAACCACTTCTGGTAACGGGTGATGGCGTTAGAATGAGACGATACCAGTAGCGTAAGTGATGTTTTTCTACTTACGGCCAGTTACGGTATTAACTTTAGAATCATTATTACTGAGTCGAAATCAAGATAAAATATTCATACCTTAAAGGCCTTATTTGTGAAAATTAGTTCGATTACTGAAAGGACAAGAGAAAAAAACTTGGCGGCGCATGTGGTACTTGTGACGTCACTAGATTTCAAACAATGTACATTCATTTGCAGTACTGTAGTCACACTGTCACAGACATGGCTGTAAGCACTAGACTTGAGTACGGAACAGCACAGTAAGCAGGACACAGACATAGTACTGTAGAGTACAGTACAGGTACGGTAGTTGGAGGCTTGCTGTACTGTACGGTTACAGTAAAAAGAAAGGAAAAACTTTTTTCTCTTTTTATCTACCTACCGTACAGTATTGTACTGTACCACGAGTCAAGTGTGCTTTGTTTGGCATGTCTAGTACTGTGTACAGTACAGTGCTTTTTCCTGTATTTTACAGTACTGTACTGTACACTGTCGACGGCATTTTTAGACTTCTCTTTTGCTTCACTGTACAGTACTGTACACTGTACACTGTACAAGCCTTTATTGACTTTTATTTGTTTGCTCAGTACGTTTTCCCGCGAAATCATCTTTCGTTCTTCATTGCACGTACAGTACAGTACTGTACGTGCACGGACCTTGACAAGCTAGTCCACAGACAACTAAATTACTTTTCCATCATTTCTATTTATTGCAACAGCATGATGTTGTACACCATAATACTGTAGAGTTTATATTACACGCTATCAATGTAGCATCTTATACTGTACAAAGTCATAGAATGTTAATAATACTATTCCTCATAGTGTGCTACAAGCCCTCATCCACAGGTGCTCTTTCTCTTCAAGTCCACACTAATAATGCTTGAAACGAGCTGTCACTGCTAGTGAGGGTATCAATATTTTTTTCAATACTGTAATTAGATTATAATAATTATATTATTTGCCCTTATCATTATCTACCATCCAAATGCACTTCCCTATTGATAATATAATAAAATCAGGGACTAAAATAATGCAAACATTGTCTAGTGTATGTGTGTGATCGATTAAATCATAAGCAAAGTACCTGATATCTACCTTTTTAGCATCAGATCAATGGTGCAATATTGCGGATCCTTTTGCACAAATTGAAATAGAGTTGAGTCCCCTAGGCGCTGAATTATAAATTACCTTTTGGTAATCTTGTAATCAATGCGGGAAGTACTGTACTGTACACTTTGATCATCTACACTCACAGTGCATACTGTACAGTATAGCACTGCTCCATTACAGTACAGTACAGTAGATGTAAATTTGAAGACATCGATAATATTCTGAGTTAGTTGCAGGGAATAGGGATTAATATTGGACTTGCATAAAAATGCATCGTCCCAATTTGGTTTTACTTGTTGGAATAAAAAACAGGTATATAGCAGTAAGTTGAAAAAGCCTCTGCTTGAATTAGACTTGCAGCAATTCTAGCATAATTTGTTCACATTCGTACATGGATTTGTCAACGTTGCCTATAGTATTACTATGTACCGTACAATATTGAATATGCCGATAAGCGTATAGCGAGTCCATTAGGAGAACACGGTAACTGAAGCTGTAAAGCACCAGACTAAGCTACGTATTAAACCCAGACTTTACTTTGGTGAAAAATCAGCCAATTCATACTTGCAATGTTGCATAGCTAGACTGTATATTATTGAGAATTATACATCGGATTTAAAGAAGCCATTTCTTGAGATTCTTTTGGAGGACGTGGACCGTCGTCAGCACCAACTCCATATTGGATTGGTACTTTCATTGAATTTAGATTTGATAACAAACAACGACATGTAAAGAAGCCTTTTCCTACGGCTACTATGGTATCAATTTTCTCTGGGGCGATAGCATCTAATGATTCTTTAAAAGAGTGAATAAGTTGAGTACAAGATTTGTACGTCTTAGGGCTAAAAAAGTAGGGTGATAACCTCTCTCTTAATTCGGATGCGAAAAAACCAAGCTTGCCAATTTTAGATAGTAAAGCTAAGTATTCCTGTTGAGTCCTGGCTGGCTCTGCACCAACGTACGAGTTCATGACTGTTCAAGACTGAAACTTTTCTAAATGATTTAAAGCGAGTGCTATTCCTAGCATACCGCCGATGGATCATCGGATAAAGGCCAATTTTTTAAGATCCAATATCTCTATAAGTTGCCACGTATCTTCAGCAAGTTGATCTAGAGAAATTTGTGTTTCAGGTCGAGCATCACTTTCTACGTGGCCTCATAAATCAATATTGATACATCGATAGTTTTTGGATAGTTCTTCAATTTGTGAGGCCCACATCTTATGATCCCACATAAAAGTGTGTGAGAAGATGCTTTCCCCTTATCCTGGTAATACATTTCATGTTCTCGGATAACAACTTTCGGCATTTTACTGCTTTTGCATCTGCACTTCAGACATGATGTCCTATGCTACGAATCTGCACAGCTACCGATGTCGAGGTCAGCTCATGCGTTCGCTCGTCAATCGCCATTACAACACGGTCATCATTGACAATATATAACAATAATAATAATAATTAATTATTAATGAATTAATTAATTACAGTATGTTCATTGAACAGCATAACGGTGCCATAGTCTGTCTATCAGTACTGTACAAGGGCGTCCGGAAAGTCTGGACAAATCTAATCTAATTTATTTCTGTACGAAAGATGTGTACAAACTTTATTTCCAAATTTTGTATGCAGGTAAGATCGTGTTCTGGAGATTTTAATATCGCAAACAGCAATGTTCTGAGACGTCTTTCCGGACGCCCTGTACTATCGTTAGACTGTCGGCACCAATTCTGTACAATTACTCATACTGTATCATGTTGTAGCATTACAGACTTTGGACTACTGTACAAGTCCTACAGAACACGGACATACACCGTACAGACATTACAGTGCTTTCTACCATGGGTCTATCTATCGACTAGACTACCGTGGTAGCAGCGCCATTCTCATACAGTTCATATTGTGCCAAGTCTTGAATCATTGTTATTATAAGGAGAACGAACTGCTGGGGCAGTGGCAGTGTGGTCTGCAACCGGTGTAGTACAAATCATCAGAACCCCCGGGTAATCGGTGAGTTTGCATCGAAACAAAGGCCGTCGAAATCGACTTGGTTGAAGTTAAAATCAGATTTGCGACCATCCTTCTAGAAATTCTATCCAAAGTGCAAATTATTTTTATTATAGCAATTGCTTCTTTCCTTTTCTATCCATTGTAAAAAAAAGATGGCTGCTGACGATGATAGACAACATCAAGAAGTTGCATTTCTGTTTTCCATGCGTAAGTCATTTCTCTTGGCTATACAGTACAGTATCTATGTATACTCTACTCTGTGTACTCTGTCAATTCAATAGCCAAGTGATAACGTACTGATACTGCAAGATTTAATAATATCATTTATAAATTATGCTACTGGATGGAGTACTGGAAATGCCCCATTATTAAAATGAAAGTCAATATAAAATGTATCAATATACAGTTATATTAAAATCGCATTCATCATCCTATTTTGATATGCTATCTCCAATCTTGACCATATTAATTAATGACAGACAGCGGCAATTTTTTTTTTCTTCTTTTATAATCATTGCCAAATACTTGTTACGTACCGTATAGTAGCGGAAGCATGAACTCAAATATCTTGAATAATTTCATGTTGAGCATATTAAATAGACCCTGTGATATCTTGTCTACCGACAAGACTAAATATCATCCACTGATATCTACTTGGCTAGAATACTTCTTATTCTGATAATGTGTGATACCCTTGATCTGATTAACGGAGGATAGATTGTACAATTTCTACCAACGTTTGATTATTCAATTAAATCCTATTCATTTTATCCACCAAATTACGAAATTATTTGCACGACCGCCAACAATCCCCACATCACCATGTAAAGAAGCTATCAAAATAGAATGAGCAACATGACATTCTTGGAAGCGTGCATATGCAGTACGCGTACATATATAGTTATATCACAATCTTTGCCAATATTCTGCAGCAAAGATATCTATATACAGACTGTGGTATTAAATGGGTTGCCGGTAGTCAATACTTTTATTATCTTATCAAATTATCACGAGATACTACCAATTGACTACAATGCTAACGACCAACATCATTCATATAGTTTCTAATTTACACAATCGTCATGACATATTCTTACAGAAAGAAAATCATGCCATCACTATAATTATCCATTGCACTGATCAAAGATGTTATTTATTTTGAATTCAATTTTGTATCCTTGAAGAAAAAGTAGCACTCATACCAGAGAGATTGTGCAAATACCGTAGATTGCTAAGATAATGAGTAAAACTGAAATCAATTCGCCGAGCTATCATGAACAGGTTAAATGGCCTTATACTGCTAATATATGATTCAAGTAAATAATTTCTAAGTTATGCACACTTTCATCTGCTGTACGCGTCTATCAGTAATGAAAGTAGATGCACTAGCTTTAAGATTATTTTGCTTATCAACAGTCAATTTATAACAGTACTAATTGGATACTGTAATCTTTGAGCGGAACATAGTTTATATATGAGGTTCTCTTTGTCGGTAACGATAAGACGGGGACGCTAAATATTTTTAAAACGTGTCAATGAATAATTTAATAATATCATATAAGAATAATATATTATTTATATAATATACATTCTGTGCATTAAATACTTTATTTAACCTATTAATGTAAAGCAAGACCAGAATATCATAAATTTGACAAATTAGGACAAATTATCAAGTTTTCCAAGTTAAATGAAATAATCTAGTACACGGAAGATATACGTACACCATTATACCTTCATCGGGATACACCACAGGCTACTTGTCACCAAGGTTATTAGTATGGCGGTAACAGCACTAATTGCAGTGTAGATTAATTAAACAGATTGATCGCTTTAGAATAACTTAATAGTCTCTTACCCTTATTGGAACATTGTAACCTAATCAATAATTAATATTCCCTTAATATTCGAAGAAAAGTAACAAAATGACTATTAGCTGATCGTCTTACTACTTACTCGTGAACGATGGACTGGCACTCAAACAATTTGTAAATGGCCATCAATACAACTTATACTCATTAATCTTTCTTTTCTAACTTAAGCCTACTTGTTAGAAAATCTGGATAGAATAATAAGTAAATTGATCTCCTTTACATTGCCAAATTTTGCGCTCTTCGTTATTAATAGATCACTCAAATCAAGCTCCTCGCTAAATGGGCTTTATATTTTACTGCAACTATTAATTATTAAGCATTAAGCAAGTAGCCTTAAGATCATTCAATTGTGTTACGATATTTTTAATTTCGATATTCAGGTGACTTAATACCAATGGATAATAAATAGATTAAATTGGAGTCAACATATCCCTTGATAGAGCATTATTTTTCATATCTATTAATGTCGATATATTTGCATAGCTTTTGGCTATGGCATGTATGTCTATTTGTAATAATCGCCATCATCAATTTATTACTGTATAAAAGTAGATATGTACATTGTATTGCAATCATGAAATATCAAGGAAAAGAACTTAGTTTTGAAATAGTATTACACAATCGTAGAATTACGTGTATGTTAATTTTATTGACATGTATGGGACACCGATAATAGCGATGTAGTCAATTTACTGTGAAAATAACGCAACATAAACATTCTTATAGGATACGAATATGATACTGTATTTAATCTATGCAAGTCACCGTTAGTACTATCAGGGGTGGGGGATATCATTTCATACACTTTACAATTAATAAAGTGAGCGCTATAACGAGCTTAACGATCAAAATTGCTTATTAAAGCATTTCAGTTAGTTACATTCTTGACTGCTAGTTATAGTTCACAGTTTTAGAATGAAAGCATGTATAAGTGAAGTATCCATATCTTAGCATATCATTTTCCTTAGTAGCTTTACCCTGGCAAGGTTTTCCTATTTAGATTTTAATTTTTTTTTAATTTTTATCCATTAATTTGTTTAATTCAACATTCTTTAGTAGATGTAGCCCATTAATGAGACTACTCCATCAATTTTAAAATCGGAATATGTCTACGGACCATTCGAAAAATTATAAAATGTAGTATAAATGGGGGTATGTCCACCTTTGCCTTTAGCGGCAATTAGATGTAAGCGACCAATTATTTAATTCAAATTATTGTCATTATATATCTTATAATATCCAATATAATAGTGTAGGTCATTGGCAAATAACGATAATCATATAATTCCATTATGATTACATTACTTGTGTAGCATTTAGTTAGTTAAGATCGAAATTCATGCACAACTAGTTAGGATCCAAATTTCTCTTTATCTACTACACTTATTACTTTTACATCTACCAAATATTTACGTGCAACTTTTCATACGGATTAAAATAAGAATTACTGTGCTGCTAGTATCACAAGCCGTAAATACCATGCAAATGAAATTTTCAATTTTCTTGAAATCTCAGATGACAATCATATTATGCTTGATGACGATAGAACATCAACCAAGAGCATCATAGATTGCTCTGTTAAATGTGTAAAATTGAACAAATACCCATTTGCTATTATCTAATATCTACTCGTATGTACAACTCATTGCTCTATAATTACCTAATAATAAGATATTACTCTATGTCAATAGACCCCTTGCAAATTACATCCCTAATACATAAATTGCATCATAAATTTTTTGACGTGTAGACCACTTAACAGATGGTCTAATGTTCTGTCCAATCGAAGTTATATGCAAGCAACAGCATAGAATATGACATATTTATTAATTAATAATGGCTTTACATTAACATTAGACTACGCCAACGAGAGGACTTTAATTAATTATTGGTGAATAAATAGAATTACGCGTATCAACGAATGCGATTCTTAAAGGGAAAATAAAGACGCGATTTATTATGTTAATAAAAAATTTTTTAAATAAAGAACCTTAATCATCATTATTACATGATTTGTTTATACTTTACTTTTTATGGAAAAAGGAGTGATCAATTAACCCTGCACAAGTACGGTATATTCTTATCGTGACGATCTCAATATCATCGTTTTGCCTTACAATGATGGACGACAACTTGATCAAAATTTGCCCTATTAGTGAGAGATCTATGATGATACAGTATAAAAAAAATAGACTAATATAATTATATTAATTATTAGCTGTCTAAATATATTACCCTTCTACTATTTTTATTGCAATAACTTCATTGATAACTTACTACGATATTCTCCTATTTATCAATCACTGCGACATGTGAATCAAAGGCTGCAGTTATAAATTGTCTAAAAGACAATGTTATAAATTTTGAATAGGCTATATCCCAATTCATTATTATCATTACTGTCCTGAAGAAAGAAAATCCAAATCTACTTTAGATGCTGAAATATCATTTTGGCTAAGATCTTAAAAGATTTTTTTCACTTTAAAGCTATTTGAACCTTATTTAGATAATATAATATTGAAAAACATCGAAACGCAATAGTAACAACTTTAAAGTATCCAATATATAGTAAATTACTTAATATCACAATCAACATTAGCAAAGTTGATGTATTTATTAATTAATTAATAAATACAAGACTGCTGTACCGGCACTAGTATACAGTACACTTGAAAAATTATTATTTCGCGAAATTCACCTGGAATTTATAAGATGGACGGGTACAGTTTTTAAACTTTAGTGATACTCAGTATAAATATTAAAATTTATAAAGTCAGAGGATTCAACTTTTAAGCTGTATATGACTTGTTTAATTCGTCAGACATTTCTTTCACCCTCACTAAATGCGATGTTCGTAATTCTAATCGTAAAACTTGTAAATCATACTTTAAATTAACCCCCTAACACTTGATATCATGACTCATGACTTTAAATGAAAAAATTGCCGCGTTACTAAACTATAAATCGTTCCTATTTAAATGTCTCCAAAAGCAGTCATCAATCATGGTCTAGCTGTTATACCATTATAATAAAGATTATATACTAAAACCGACAACTAATCGTAATTAGCAATAGCTAGATACTGAAACACGTTTTTAATTGCTTATTTCACCGATTTAGTATCTATCTCAGCCATTCATGATAGTTTTCTATTAAAATAAATAACATGAACTTTTTTCATTCGATGTTAACATAGTTGATCGTGGACCTAATAAACGGCGCATTAAGCCGGTAGAAAAGCACATCATTGATGTTCCTATAATTGAAGATGATAGCGAAGACGATAAAGATTACCAATTTGAAGATGATGGTGAATCTCTATTATACGATTTAAATCTATCAGCATCAATTTGACGCTAACAGTCAATCATTTCTTAACTATAGTGCAAAATACTTCCAAAACTATCGCTACCGATAGCGATGGCAGCGATGATAATGAACTTTCACCTGCTAATAACGGTATCAACGTCAATGTTGATGATGATGATGATGATGACGACGAAGACGATGAAGATTATATCGAAAGTGAAGAACCATCATCGACCACTGATAGTAGTAATGATTCTGATGGTAGCTCTTCTCAAGAAGACAATAATAGTCACGATTCTGTAGATAAAAGCGATGTAGATATTTATGATGATAAAGTAAGTGTAACTTGCCTCTATAGAATAAAACTGTCTTTACAATACCTGATGGATTTGATACTGAAGCTCGATTCTGCTTATGTCACAATAGCCAATTAACGAAATGCATGGAAAGAGTACTACAAACATAAGTTCAGCTAAGAATATTGCAAAATCTAACTCATTTATTGTTCGTTCCAAGCCTATATGCCTTATATGTCTCAGTAATAGGTTAGCATCTATCAATTATATGTATTTTCATCAAATTATAAGATCGCACAACTCTAATTACGCCTATTTTTAATCATTCAATTTCAGCGAAGACTCCGGAGAAATTATTGAATGCGATAAATGTGGTATATCAGTCCACGAAGGTACGATATTATACTAAATATCTATAACCTTCAAGTTACAAGTTCATTTTCATCTATAGTATAATTGATTTCACTTATAGGCTGTTACGGCGTTGAAGATGAATCTGTATTAGATGATGATCCTACAGAAACTACCGAGCCATGGTTTTGTGATTGTTGTCTAGACGATAATAACGCTAGGGTTAGGCATCCGACCTAAAATTAATAAAGTTTCGTCATTTAATTTTAAGAAAAGATTTTTATTGTTATCCTAATAGGATTGCGAACTATGCCCAAATCACGGTGGTATACTTAAACAAACCGATACTGGAAGGTAAATGCTTGCTACTCAACTTCCGAGGACTGCTAAGAATGATAAATATGCCACACAATAGACATCATCTGATTTCTACATTTACATAAAATGTATTCTGAATGCCAAAGTTCTGCTAGTCTACGCTGATGGATTTTTCATATGCTATAGATGGGTCCATTTAGTATGCGCCTTGTATACTGCTGGTGTAGCATTTGGTGACGTGGATAAATTGAAGCCAGTAATTCTTTCCGAAATTTCGTCCGAAAAATGGAAGAATCGGGTAAATTTTAAATAAAAATTATTAGACGAAACTGCACGCTTTAACGTGTATAAACTTGGAAGTTCATTTCCGTGAATTGAGAGTTAATGTGAAATTCTATAAACTACCCAGAAGTATGATAATATATGTATTCACTGTTCAGGAGTGCTACATCTGTGAAGATCAACGCTTCGCTAAAACTGGCATCTGTATTTCGTGTGATGCTGGATTGTGTAAAACCTATTTTCACGTAACTTGGTAAGTTGAATTGATAAAATTCCTTTCATAATGGTGCATCAAATAATAAACGTTAATGCTGTTATTATTAGTAGCTAATATACTGACAGAGTCATTCTTTATTAACTATTAGTGCACAACGCAATGGTCTTCTTCTTCAAGAAACTAGCGAACAGGTAATAGTATTTCTCCGAATGGATGCAATATGTATGATATAATTATTGAGATTTCAATTTCTTATTTACCGTATCAGGAAGTTGCAGATCCATTTTTTGCCTATTGTAAATTACATTGTGATAAAGAATTAGCAAGAAAGCAGGTAAAGTTGCTTCGAGCTCTTAATACTATGGAAAAAGGTAACTCTTTCCAATTTATTCTTCCTTCTTCCATCAGAAAAGAAATTGGTTAGCTAGTCGAAGTTTATTTATGCAAACATCACCGTTGAAAAAATTTCTAGAAGATGTCAGTATGACTTATTTAAGTTAGCATTCTAAATCGGTTAACTAAATTTAGCATCGATATTTGATATGTATTGTAGAAACGACTCCAAAAATGTTTTGAACGCGCTAAAGAGAAATATTCCAATTATAGAAAAAGTCTTCCTAAGCCTATAAGTAAGTATTGAATACCTTATGAATAGTAAGAGTAACCCATTCAAACTTAATATATTTTCACTATGTATTACCAATAGCTTATACCGAATTTGAAGCACGAGATTTATGTACAAGCCCACCAGGTATTTGTACATTCTAAAATATCTTGTAGAAACATTAAATATTTTACTGATGATCAGAAAATTTTCTCCGATTAAAAATGATATAATCTTCCCTGTACAGCTTGTCGAAAATTGCATACTAAAGCAGACTTGATGGGAATTGCTCCACAGGTACAACACTTACTTTACGCTACGAAACTGAAATTGTATGTTCTTTACATCGTATAATAAGCTAATCTCAATTTAACTTTACAGAGTAATATTATCGATAGTGCGATTGAAAGCATAAAATCAGTCCGACGTAGATGGAGTATTGTACCATCCTTCACTTGCGAATTTGTGTGCTACTACTTTGGTAAGAAATTCATTCAATCGCTGCAGTCCTATTCTGCGATGCCAATTAAAATTGTATATTTATGATGTTGTATTACTAGAACGTAAATCAAGAGTTGCATTTCTGAAAGAAAATATTAATACTTTGAAAAAGAAGCAAATAGAACTTCTACGAACGGAAAGCAAATACTTAAAAGAATTAGAAAGTGTAATTATTGAGTTAATTACTTTATTTTAATTTTTATTTCAGTAACATGTCTGCAACATCTTCTATCAAATTTAATTAATATATGTAAATCACTATATTACATTTAGCTTAAAGCTCAATCTAAAACTTATGAAGACGAAAGACAGTCACGTATGGAAGCTTTAAAGCAGCTTTTACAAATTGTAAATAAAATATCCGATAAGGTATCAAGAAAGCACTTTCTTCACTATACTCTTTATTGCATTCTCTTTCACTTCTGTAGCATATCAAACAATTTCATGTTGATGAACTTATTTTGTTTGTATTCAGCCATTTCGACTTCCCGAATCTTTACAAGATTCCCTAGTTGCTGAGAACAATAAGCGCGAAAGTAAAGATACTAAGATGAGGTATTTGTTAACCTTATCCCTCATTTTTTAGAATTGTTAGCACTATGGCTAAGTAGTCAAATTTTCTTATAAAATACACTTTATCTTATAACCTTTCTCTTGAATAATTTGTTTAGCTGTTCCTGCTTATCCAATTCTTTCGCACAAATTTTTTATAACTCCCACAATCATATATACTGAAATCTTACAAATTAAATGATCACACTTGTATTGTTTAGATGTGCAATATGCGGACTTCCAGATAGTGAATATTCTATGGCGCTTTGTGACACGTGTCGTAAATACTATCATTTGGCGTGTTTATCGCCGCCTTTAATGAAAATGCCCAGGAAAACAGCTAAATTTGGCTGGTAAGCATCAAATTCAGATTCTGCTTACTAGATGATGCTAAGTAAAGTATAACGAAAAACTAACTTCTTCACATTAAGGCAATGTTCCGATTGCGTAAAAAGTGACGATAGCGATGATGAAGCTCTGATGATTACCAACGTAAATTCTCCTAGACAAATGAGATCAAACAGAAAACCAACGGTAGTTTTCACACCACAAAATATATGGAAAGTAAGCTTAGATTTTAGATTTCATATTACTCTCTTGTTTATATAAATAGTCAAATGATTAGCAAGTAAAACAAGGTTTTCAACTAATGCACATAACTTGACTACTATTTAGCGTCCAAGCTCTGATAGGAAGAGAGGTTGGCCAGCTGGTAAAAAAAGAAAACTTGCGATAAATAATGAAAAGGTATCCTTGTAACTCTTTCTATCAAAGTATTTAAACAATCATTTCTTTCAGATTACCATGTAACTGTTAAATATTCTACGTGTTGCATACGTACATGCACTGACCTCCATATGTTATTGTAGAGTGGTAATGAACATTTACCGAAGGTAATTAAAACAGAGGAGTCAACTGACATGGATAACTGTAATTATCAAATTAAAATAGATTCTCTTTAATTTTTTCCATTGAAAAACTATTTTACTAACAATAGTACAAAGAAATAGTAATTTTTTTCAAAATTTTATACTTCGAAATCAAATTTTGATACATAGTATTTGCATTCCATGAGAAACTATAATCTAGAATTTAGAATTTTTTGCCTTTTTTATTATTTAATATCTGTACTTATTCCTTGTGAGATATAGTTCCCTAAATAGCAATACATTGAAATTTATTATAACTTTATCTATCACTAATGCGCTTGCTTTTTCACTTTAAGTATAAAAATTCATATCTTAACATTAAGATTTATTGTTATAATGTAGTTTATTTATTCGATTTCTGTATCTTTGATCTCATGTATTGTATTCTTGATTGAAAACATTAAAACTTATATTTTCTTGATGAAAATCCAGCTTTCTTACTCTAATAAAGATCTGTTAAAAGTGATCGTCTCAAACCTGTAATTGACGTAGTTCGATACATTCCTGACTTGGATACGAATTTATAAGTAAATTTGACGGCACAATTTCATACACTAACATCAATATTTATGTAATCGGTCGTTGCCTATACAATGTGATTATACCGGCAATAATAAAACGTTAATTAAGAATTTTTTCATTTCATAGCTACTAGTTAAAAAAAATTCTAACCAGAATATAATGTTAGATAATAGTTGACACTCTAACGTTCTTAAGCGTTAGAAATTACAAGAAAATATAAATTTAAAACGAAAGTAGTGTTATTGATATGATATTAGGTAAATAATATTACATTGAGAAAGCTAAAAATTTTATACCTTGATAATAATCAGTAAGTACAATAATAAAGATCTACCATAGAATTTTTATATCGAGCACACTTATTATACATACGCCTTATTACTTGTATGAATACAGCAATTCCTTCATAACAACAAAATAACGATGCAAAGTAACTCTTAGACTATTGCAATAATCAACTTAGTATAATATTACAGATGTAATGAAAGTGCAAAGCTGTGAACAGAACAATACAATAGCAGGTAGATTATAGACTATTACTATCAATAACCAATCTACCAAATGCGAATTTCAAGTTTAATCGTAGGGCAGGTATTACCGGTGGCAAATTTCGCTAACAGATCTTGGTATTCAACAGCAATTTACACGATTGAAAGCATCTTTGCATTAGTTTTAAGCATTATGTTCACTTTCATTATCATTACGATTTGATTCTTTTTCTGGCGTATCATCAGTAACGTGATGTGTTTCAGTTTCACTTGGGGGATTATTCGTTGAAACTATAACATCATCAGTAACGTGATGCGTTTCAGTTTCATTTGGAGGATTATTCGTTGAAGCTGTAACATCATCAGTAATGTGATGCGTTTCAGTTTCATTTGGAGGATTATTTGTTGAAACTGTAATATAATATCGCAAGTATTAGAGGTGTAATGACAATTAATTCTGACATGATTACAACAATATTTTAACTTCATAATAGATTTTATTAGCATTTACTAATTTACTTAGCTATATCACATTGCATATCTACAAGAAATCACTTAACTATTGATTTTACAAAATGACTACATTTTATTATCTACCTTGATTATCAAGCTGATTATGATCTAGTTCATTCAAACTTTCCTTCGACGAATAGTTATGTTGATTCATTTGAAATGAATCTTCCGAATAGTTATCATTTTGGTTATAGTCTTGCAACTCTTCTGCCGGTGGAATTCGATAATCTTGCGTATAAGGAGGTTGTTGAGGTTGAGGATTGTAGACATCTGCGTGATATTCCCCGCTTATTTGCTGCGGTATGCTTTGTCTAGAAACGTTATTTCCAGTAAGGTTTTTATAATAGTTCCTTATAAAGAAAATAGCAAATGTGGGTCAATTTTTTAAAAATTATTATAATTGTATCACGACGATAATAAATATATGATAAAATATAATGCGCTCTCTTAAATTCTGTTAGTCAATTTACAATTCCTCTTGCAATTCATCAATTAATTCTTCCATTTCTCGCTTTTCTTCCGTTGCTTTCTTCTCTATGGTGGTTAATCTATCCATTAACCTCACTTGTTGTGATACAGCTTCCTTAATTTTACTATCTTTCTGTCTCAATATTTCCTCTAAATAGTTCTAAATATCAACAATTACAATATTTTACCTAAAAGATATATGTTTAATTTCATGAATGATATCTAATACTAGTACTATACCTTTTGCTCTGACATTCTCAGATATTTCTTCTCTAAATCATCCAATTTGGCTTTCAACTGTTTCTCTATGACATCCGATTGTTTCTTACCCTCACTTTCGGACACAGTAGTAACTTGTGCAGAAAGAGTAACTCTTTCATAATCGTTGGAGGCTCCAGAATTTGAACTACATGGCGAAATGGCAAGAATGTAAATAAAAATGTGAGTTTTTAAAACAACGCAAGCGCTACTTGCTAGTGACTTTTAATGATTATTAACCGAGAAAGCTCAAAGGTCATTATTTTAATGTAGGCCATACTTACTTTTCCTTGAAGGTTAAATATGGAATATAATTGATCTCTAATGTATTTTGCAAATCTAAGTCTGTATTCTTAAGGAATAAGCTAAAGAGTGTTTAGAAATTTAAAACCTTAATTCAAATAATTTTTAAACAAACCTTAAATAATTATTACTATATAGAATGAAGTAAACAATATGTTACGTTTTCTTATACACAAACTGTAATCACTACCGACGAGTAATACTTTCAGTATGCCACTTTATAGCTAAGATCATAAAGTAGTAAGAAAGAAAGCTTACGTAAAATCAACAGTTTTCAATGAGTTAAAATAGCCAATAAGTACGGTACCATCTTCAGTTAGTATTATTGCATCATCGTGGTAGTGTAACCTGTTATTTTATAAAATATACGGATTGGCAAGAATTTAGGAGTGCATCAATGGTTACGTTAGATTCATGCGAGCACACTGATAAAGTGTAAATATCTTAAAAACAGGTTAAGCAGATTTTATAATCAAGAAAAATTATTTACGAAGTATTAGGTTGCATCGAAATGTTGTAAATCTTGTAGAAACAAGTTATTAATTATACAGTACGTATATTATACGAGATTACATAAGGTAGCCATTACGAATATTTTTATGGGTTTTAATTAATGTAAGAGTATGTAATCAAAAAGTTTATACATTTCGCTAGTTTTACCTCGTTAGATAATTATTTTGTACAGCTGTTGCTAAGTATTCTGATAATCTTTTCTCCATCAGTGCCATTCTAATCCAAGCCCTTACCTAAGAAAAAATTAGCGTCATCGTTATTAACAAATTACCAAAATAGTATAAGTTATAATATACTACATACGAAGAATTGAAGTACTAAAGCTACTAGTCCATCTTGTCGTATGGTATCTCATTTCATCGCCTTTCAAAGTGATAGCTGACTAGTATGCAGTATAAAGTCTTCAAAGTAAATCGATACATCTGCTATTTCGATAAATTACTGGCAGAAAAGTGGCTGGTCATTCTTTACTAATAATACACGCTATTGCTACCGTATAATCTGTTGAGTGTATAATGAATCCTTATTTATTAATGAACCTGATCGTACAATCAATAATTGAAATTTACGTTTTTTTAATGAAAATCATCAATAATCAATAGATTATAGTTGATCATTTTTTGTGTTTACGAATTACCTTTCCTTTCGGTGTTTTTGGATTGGACATTTGTGAGATACTAGCAATACAATTTTGCGGTATTCCCTTACATGCATCTCTTATATAATTCCAAAATGTAATGCTGGTATCGTGCATTGCCCAAGGTTTAACACCTATAAAAGAAGCAGTAGCATTGTTAATAATTTTACAATCTTTGTCATTGGCCCGGTGTACAGAATAAAGGGAAATTTAAAATTTGCCTGTGATACTTGACAATTGTTAAGATATGTAAGACTATTTTAATAAGGACATTGTGCACGCTTATTATCATCTACTTCAATTTGAGTCCTTCATTTCTTCACAAGTACCGCAATTACGCTGTCATGATGCATGTATAAAATCAAAGCGCATATAACCGTATCATAGTCACAGTTTATTTGATTGTAATCTAAAATTAATTGCGGAGCTGTTGTCACTTGCCCATTATGTGATTGATCATTAATAACAGCATTTTGATTACCTTTTAGTCCTAGTGTTAACATCTGTTCCACTGCGACACAAAAATTTTGTAATTCTGTGCTACTATCATCAATTGATCCAAGGGCTGCTTTACTGAGGATGCTTTTAACTCCTAATCTGTGAATAACAACAACCGTTGGTGAAGAATATACTATTTTAGTCACTTATATCTACTTCTAGGAAAGTTACACCGTCATTTATCCATCTTGACAAAGAGCAACAGAGTGCGAGAAGTATTGATTATCATTCTACAGCAATGTTATTATCCCTTCCTTAGGAGTAAATGGTTCCAAAAAACAAACTATGAAGCAAATTGGAAAGAACTACTTTGGACTAGATGAAAACACTTGCTATCCTATCTGGGCTTATTTAGCTACTTACAAGACAGAAGACTGATATCTTGATCTGATTATATACAATATATTGATTATTGTTATTAGGACTAAGTTATTGACTGAAAGTAATGTATCCTATTGCATTCTTTGGTGATGTATTTTCTATCGAATTGATAATATACGCGTAGTTTGTTTTTTTTTCAATTGTTGAGTCTAGAAATAATTGGGTGCAAAATCGTGACAGATCTATCCAGTCATTATGATGGCGCTTTTATTGAATTGCTGTTCTGAAGGTGTTATTGATGTAGGAGAATACCACGCGAATGACGAAATCTAGCTATGTTGAAACTACGACATGTATTTTCTATCGAATTGATAATAAACGCGTAGTTTTTTTTTTCAACTGTTGAGTCTAGAAATAATTGGGGTGCAAAATCGTGATAGATCTATCCAGTCATTATGATGGCGCTTTTATTGAATTGCTGTTCTGAAGGTGTCATTAATGTAGGAGAATACCACGCGAATGACGAAATCTAGCAATGTTGAAACTACGACATGTTATTCCATCTCTGGGCTATCCTATACAATAGTATCTGTTAATGAATTAATTGCTCTTCCATTACGAAGGGTGAAAATAATTAGCCATTGGTGATATGATATCTATTCAATTGGATTGACTTCATTAGTCTCTCCATGTTGATGATACACGACGCAGTGATGTCAATTGATAGGGTTGGATGTTAATGAAGTTAACGCCAATCACGCTCACCATTGGTGGATCGCTACGACGTACTCTTGCATAAATTTATAGCTCGTTTATAGTTTAAATAGGAATCCATTACCCTTTCCATCTCCAAGATTGGAAATAATTGATCCAATGTTGGTGAATCGATCCATCATGATAGACGTTATCTATTTTATCTAACGTCGATGAAAAGTGGATACTGTAGGAGATAGTGATGTCATGGTGCTAATGAAGTTAGCGTCGTATACAGTACGATCCATGTATCTTTTTACTTCCACGTACTGTTACTGACTTACTTGCATAATTCCACAACGTTTTTCTTCCTTGTTTCATATCCGACTTTATAGTAATAGACCCTTTTAGCCGATGTAGACATTTTGATTGGCAGTATGGTTGAAAGCAATGCTGTTATTTTGAGGCTGTTGAAAATAGAAAATGTCTGTCTGAACGATGCTGTCCCACGATTTTGTCAACAGTTCAGATACGGTACAGTATCGTAGAGTAGAAATCAATACAGTACAGTACCGTACTATACTGTCCTGTACTGCGCACTCGCGTTATAAAACTTGGCTCCCAAAATATTCTAGGATCTCTACCTACAGTACTATACTGTGCTACCGTGTACTGTACTGTAGTGTACAGTACTGTAGCCCTGGATCGGCAGTCTTGCAGTATGAAGCCACCACGGATGATACGTTGACCGGTTGACGCTTATAACAATTGGTGACTCCCCAACGCTGCAACATACTTGTACTCTACTGCTGTTGGAACGCATTAACGCCGCTGTTGACCGCCATATTGACTAATTTCCTCTCCTTTTCAAGATGGTCTCTCTTTTAAACATACGTCACGTTGGTGCTAAACATCCAGGAGTAAGTAATGTCTATTTTAATCATCAAACTCCATCAAGAGTAGATAGTTTAATGTCAAGTGAAAGATGTAACATAGTCATAAAAAACTGTGGAAAATCACATTGCACTTTCCGGACAATGCCCATCTTCTGTTGATACTGTACTGGACTGTGTGTTTTTTTCATCGTAACCGATCGGAAAAGGCATCACTTTGCAGTCATGCGCTGGCAGTAGGTAGCAATGTCTAGTATTACTTGAAGAAGTAACATAAAACCAACACCTTTGAATCATTTCCTACACTGTAGTCCAATTTTTCCACTCTATTTTATATACTCGTGCATTTTTCGAAAAATTTGTAGCTACAGATCTTTTAAAAACACCCACTGGGACATGATAATCCACCATCCAGATACAGTCACAGTATAGACACACGCACGTACGCACGCATGCACCCTGTATAGCCACCCCTCCAAAAAAAATCCAATGTAACCAATGTAAGGAATTAGCAGTATTCGTCAAGTAAATCAATTGAATCAGTTAATATGTAGCGATCAATATAATAAATGCAATAGATTATACAGCATTTCAGATATAGGATGTGTAGGTAAATTAGGTGAATCGTTTTAATGGGTGCGAAGCATTTGAAACGTAAAACAAACATGTACCGGTTTTAGCAAGGAATCCAATAATTTCTTATTTCCACTCGATCAATTTTGACACTGGACGTAATCTAATTCAATGAAACCGCCTCCATTAACTGATTCTTTTTTGAAATTGTTTAAAACAGTTAATCCCACTGTTTGTAATCATCGGAATTGGCGTCGCCGGTGCTGGCTATTACACTTTCAGACTTGCCACTCATACAACCGATGTTGTGTAAGTAGAATGGATAATGTCAAGTCGATTGCTTACAAATCACTATAAAAGATTTCAATGAATTATTGATGCCTTGCTCCTATCGCATCTTTATATAATGTACACTACCTTCGTCTATTTCTTAACGGTAATTATACTATACCATATTTACAGACGTTTATCTTAGTTGAATAACTGGTTGAAATGGAATTTATAGTAATTGCTGATTTGTTAAATTGATGCAATACGGTACTGTACAGCTTTTGTATATACAATATTGGTATGATTTCACCAACAGCTAGTACGTATGGTGTGTTGCTACTTGCCAATCTATTATGAAAAGCTTCTTTAAATCATTGGTTGAATTTTTCAAATTTTATAAATTGATATTAATTGCGATTTATTCTTGAAACATATTTCTAGCTGGAATCGTAAGAAGAATCCCTATCCTTGGCTAGAGGTCGGTCCCAATGAAAATACAAAGGTAAGAATGCTAACTTGCTATAGTGTCTACCTACGATATCTTATGGCAACATGACTGCGTATTTATTTGCTAAAATGAGTAATACGAGAATTTGCGTTTATTCTATAACCTTCGCTAATATATCTTCTGTCATTTCTATCCTATGCCAATAATTTGCTCTTGTTCTGTATTGATCGACATGAATCTGGCGTGTCTATTGACTATTATTCTCTGATGCATTATTCGCAAACTCTAGTTTGTGGTGGTTGATAGGAAAGAATTTGTGAAAGCAAACACTGACAGACAGTCTGAACGCCCAGAATTCTAAAGAAGATGACAGATTCAATGAATAAAATCTCGTCAACATGGAGTATACTGTACTGTAATTTATTATCAGGTATACAGTATTAGCATAGACGCAAGTTTCTATATCACAAGAAAACAGTTTACATTTAGCTGTAATTGTGCATCGCACTGAATGATGATCGTGAGTAATTGCAGATAATTTTGCTAGGATACTTTTTATCTGTGATCATTTAAGATCTTACAATATAGCGTTAAAAGATTGTCCTTGTGCGCTTTTCTTATGCTTATACAATAAAAAACATTCTACTGTATCTGTCCTGAAATTTGGTAGAAGCTGCTAAGTGGGCTATTTACTTCCAAAATCACTTTGACACTGAAACTTTGAATACTGGTTCTTCAAGTATCGACAATAACAGTCTATAGTACAGTAATTCTTATGACACTGTATCACTAGTAAAAGTATTACGGTACATTGTATCACTTGGAACGCATCCAGATCATATCTTGGGTGTTATTGAATTCGGTTGAGACAAACTAGTATTTTTCGATCATCGATAAACCAATTCTAATTGATAATTAGTACAGTTGGCGTCTGGACCTGTAAAATGTTTTACATGTTCATGATAGGTATATATGCAGGGAAATTGGATGTTCATTATGCGTAGTGTTGCTGTTATCCAATTAGAGGATTAATAACACCCATAAGTTGTCCATCCGATCCCCTTTTATCCTGCTTCTTGACTAGAGAATAATCGAAAATTACAGTACTACCTTGGCACTACTGAAGTGTGATAGCTCTTTTAACTTTTACCACTTAGTATATGACTAGTATTGATTGATATTCACCCCCAAATTGGTATATTTTCTAGTAAGATACTAGATTCAAGTTGTAAAACTACTGAGACTTGGCTTACTGTAGCGCAGTACGTTGTAAAACTGCATTGGTATTTTGCAGCAAGGATATACACTGTACAGTATTGTCTTTTTCTACAGTCTATTAAGCAAACAGTCTACAGTACAATGCACAGTTTTGACAGTAGTTCGGAATGTACAGTACTGTACATTGTACGTGTTACTGTATGGACGGCAGGACAGCACGATGAATCCGAGATAGATGATTAACATAGTACTTGTGTAATATGCCTGCATGAACGATCCTACTATATTGTACAAATGAAAAATAAATAAACAATTCTACGTCGAAATTAACGGGACATCTTCAGTAATATCAGGCATTAGAGCATCCAATTCTTCTAAAAATTGAGTATTAGCGGTCATGATACTATTGCCATGGTTGAAAGGGGATTGTGGGGACCTGTCATTCAATTCTCGACTTGTTAATTAATTCAACAGCGATAATACTACTATACAGTACTCTACTTGCTTTAATTTATCTCACCGATTGATATTCGTTTCTAGACTTACTGGCAATACTTGATCATCGGACGAACTCTAGTTATACTGCTGACAATTACATACAGTACAGTATATAGTGTACTGCATTTGGCATACAGTAGGTATAGCTGGGGTTAGGGTTAGCAGCTGGGACTAACAACGAAGTGATCGAACGTTCTCGAACCCGTGATATTTTTAGGCTTTTACTAAACTGAACAACTTGAAGACTTCATTAGTGCTGCCCCTTCGCTCTGAATTCAATACAACTCATTTATGAATTCGCAAGTTGACAATCGAGCCAGTCTATGGCGCCGATTCGATTTTCCTTGCTGCACTATCGTCTACACTAGAGAGACCATTTATCATCGAGGGTCGCTACTGGCGTCTAGTCACGTGACTAGTTCTCCCAATTATTCATGCTTATATAATTCTCACGTGATGCTGATGCAGCATTCTTGTAGGAAAACACATGGATCAATCACACATCTACCGTACTGTATGAGATTGTACTACTGGATGGACACGATGACTATCAGTGGCGTCTTGCTCGTTGCTACTGCATCAAGTAGGTTAGTCCGCTTTGATTGAAAATCACTTGTCAGCCAGACGTAAGCAAAAATCATAACTGGTAGAAAGCACTCGACTGCAGTCAATATCCAGTACAGTATATAATTAGGAGTATACAGCACATCGAGACTAATGGCTTTGCAACGAGGGCAGTAGTTTATTTATTCATTGAATTAGCCAACAAGAAGCAGGTGATCGTCAATTAACCATCTTTGACTCAACTAGCCTTTCCATTTAAATCATCCAATTTTTCAAGTGGCTAAAGGGCTTTACTGGTAGTAAAAGATTCCTACTGTATACTGGTACTGACACATTGTTTTCTATTGGATCACGCAAATACCAATTTCTTTCGGTACCTCTAGAGTGCAGTGTTTATTTCCAAATTGGCGACCATGGCGAAAGTGATCCAATTACAGAAAGGCGATAGCAAACCTTCATCTACCAAAGATTTAAAACTTTATGGCATGAGATTTGATCCGTATTCAATGGCTTTACGCTTAATTATGAGACGCAAAGGTTTAGATTTCGATTTCTACTCCATCAAAATGTCTGATCGTCCCGATTTTCTACAACAATTAAATCCTAATGGCCAAATTCCAGTTTTAGAGCATGGTGATACCGTTGTCTATGAAACAATCATCATTTATGAATATCTTGAAGATACATTTACGGATAAACCACTTCGATCATCTGATCCAGCTACTAGAGCAATGGATAGAATATTCTTACATGAGATTTATACCAATTTGCCTCCTGTGATACGAGCAATGATGGAAGGAATTGAAGCTAAACGTTTATTAGATCAGCTACTACGTGTCGAGAATCGACTTCAAAAACAAGGTAGTCCATACTTTGGTGGCAATGAGCCCAATTATATCGATTTTATGGTGTGGTCATGGCTGGAGTTAATACCAGCACTAAAACGGGCATTCACCCTAACCTTTGAATTGCCTCGTGGTAGCTTCTCCAATACATGGGCTTGGATAGGACGAATGGACAAGGAACCAGTGATAAATGCAGAACGGAAAGCTTCACGTGTCAATGCTGAAATTCGATCACGCTTTTTTAAAAGTGTTGCCGACGGTAGCCCAGATTACATGGTTGGGTTATAGAAGTTCAATCTTCATCAAAGCTGGCACAGCTAGTGCCTATAACTTATACCTTTTATACTTTATGAATTACGATATCCAAATCATAATATAATATACAGTAATAATATATTGGACGTTCTTTATAATGAATTATATAATGATCATGAGTCGCCATTTCTCGTCAATCATGGCTAAACCTATTGCAATATCATCGATAGCACGACATAATAAAGTTCTCCTATGTGGTACAACATGAAGATACATTGCCACATCAATGTGGAATATCAAAAAATTGAACCTTGACGACGTTAATAACGTTTCACACTGTAAATAGATTCAAATGAACGCATCTGCTATCAAGTACGTTATTAATTATTATACCTTAAGTGCTGCGATTACATTACACTTGACAGACAAAATATTTCGCAGTAATAAAGCATAGGATATAATTATATTATAGCTGATACCCTAGACACTTTCAGTTTGCTCTTGCGTAGACATAATAACACAAGGTCCACATTTTGTATCCAGAAATGTCAAAAGACTAGAAATACAAGTAAAATTTTCATTTTCCAACACAACCTAGCTCACTACTTTATTAGCCCAGTAGGGTTTTGCTGATGCTTGTCATTTCGATTGATTGGTGAATACGATAATGCAACTTTCTATCCGCATTGACGAACAGTACTTCCACCAAAGATCTCCGGCTGGATCCAGGTTACTTATGCTACCGATTGTGAGTTGGTGGTTATGAATGACAATTTCTATCTCGAATTGATCTTAAAGTGATGACATCGATATAGCTATCACGCCACCATTTCAACGTGCAAACAATAGAAGCACTTGATGACTACTTATGGCTGGCTTAAAGTAGCTACCGATGCTGTAAATATCACTATAGAAATGGATAGTTACTATCCAACATTCGCATTTGCACGCGAATCAAAGTACGATATCGGTTCATGATTTATGGTGCCTATTCTACGCACCGTCACAATTTATCGCGTTCTTGATAGAAATTTACTAACTCCGTGTTGACGAGCAAAACTTGTTAGAATTGCATAAATTTATCTAAACGGTGAAGTCAAATTTTTTTGAAACACCAAAACATCATTAGACAATATTTGTTTTTCTTTTCTTCAAGCATATGCCGTATAGGGCTATCGTGCCGTTATTATCTGTAGACCATATTGTAACATTATCGATTATAGGATTTAGATAGCGGCAACGATTGAAAACTGTTGCTCAGAATAGGCCCTTTTGTACTTTAGAAAACTTTATTCCATATATTCCATTGTTAGAGTCCATTTTAAGAAATATTGATCTTTTAAGACATGTGGATACATCTTCCAACTGTATCAACATTATTATAATGATCACTCCTGTGGAAGAATGTTTTATCAATAAATTAAGAAAATATCAGTGAAATAAAATTCATTTATATTCAATTGAAGTTGTAACTTGGCGGGTACAAGCCATTGCCAATCTGGACATTATATATTGCAATATCATAGCTACGGTTAGCAGTGGCTCATTCTAATACCCTTATTTTTGACTGTTATAGTTAACTATGATTTAGTTGTGGTTACTTGTGTTCAAGTTGATCGATTAATTAATTAATGAATGAATGAATTCAAATCTTGTAATAAACTAAGGTTGATTATCTCCAATTCCAATTATTAGAAGCTTTTGCATGGAGTTAATTTTTCAGGTCTTAACATTCATTACAATAACTTAAAAAAAGATAATCACCAACATCTAGGTACTTCAAACTTCTTACGTTATCACAACACGGTAAAATGCATTGTAAACTATTCACAGTTGGTAAATCTGAAATGGCAGCATTCTACTGTGCCGCAATAATTATATAATAAAACTAGGCTAGTCTAGTACCCTATCATAAACTACAAGTCTGCAGTCATAGGCCCGTGGCCATACCCTCTAACAATTTACTGCTGCATTATATTCAGCTACAGTACTCTGAAATCTATTAAACTAGTTCTTGCTATTCCAGTAAGAATAACGTTTAATATATAATAAACGATGGTACCTATAAATTGAATAACTTCTGAAATCGATCTGATAGCAAATTCCTAGATATTAGTCTCGTTCTAGTAAAATTCCCAATGTAAAGGTGCTAACTAGTAGATATTATTTATCCTTTAACTTAAACAGCATAACTATTCTTGTTTCATACGGGGAAGAGCACGATAACATAATTGGCAAGAAATCCTGCTGTATATAACATACGCGTAAGTAAAAATTTAAGGTTGTTAACATATTCCAGTCTAAAGGTCTGATTTATCGGATATCGATTACTACGGTAGTCAGGCTCTTAATAAATTTCTATTTTAGCAAGCTAATAGGCCATTTTTTGGATAATAATGATATTTATTGGTGAAAGAGTAATCTTCATACACCATATCTAATAATAACCAATTGTAAGACGATGAATAAATATTTATCTAATTACATTACAAATAGAATAATCATAATAATTTAACATTTCTTAATTCGAACGATGCCGAAAATGATCCTAGCTGCATGATTTGACATATAATTTAGATATACAGCGCATTTCAAACATATGCATCCATTACCATACAATAGAGCAATACCTTGATACTAATTATATACACATTAAAAATCTTATAAACAGTTATCACAAAATGGAATCTTAATATCATCTATGACTATGACGAATCGTTTTTATGTGAATTAACTCGAAATTCCAATTCGTCAATAATATTGTTCACAAAGGTTGCAACTAACTTACGAGCATCTCTAATTTGCTGTATTCCGCGTGTTTCAACCTGATCTAACTCTAAGAGTACTCGAGTGAGCGATTCATCAATATAGAGGTATTCCTTATCCTTTTTGCTTCCGTAAAATGTTTCAACTTTTAATGCTAACTCTTGAACGGTATCTTCTAGAGATTTAACCTTTTCCAATTGCATAGTACAATATTCAGCGGATTCTTTATCACTACTAGTATCATTGGAGTCTACTATCTCTGTTGTCATTTCTTCATCTGTAGTTTTAGATTGGTCTTCACTTTCTTCATGGTTTTCATCGGAAGAAACGTCGTTACTTTCTTTTACCATACTACTTTGGCAGTTGTGAGGTACATCTGATTTATGAATACCGTCTTCATCACTGCATGATGATGATTTGTCAGCTTCGTATCCCTCTTCAGAAGTCAACGAGGTGATAACTTGGTCATTATTTGGAAGAGAGGAAGAATTCTGTTGGGTGCTCTCGGTATTAAGTGACCTATGTTGCTCAACCATTGCATCTTTGTTTACCTCTTTCTCCATTGCTTGATCGTCGTCTGAGCCACTTGATATATCTTCGTCGGACGATACCGAAGCTGCATTCTTTAATGGCTGCTCATTAATATTTGCTAAATTTTTCTCACAGGCACCATAAGTTTCATTTTCTTCTAGTTTTGGATCACTATCTTCTTGCATATTATCACTTTTTTCATCATAACGATTAGAAAACCATGGAAAAATTCCAAATGGATCGAATCGAGATTCAATGGTATCGCGCTTATGATCAGCTGCTGATGACCGAGGTGATGATGTTGTATGAGACGTATTTCTAGACTTTGTTGTAGGCCTCCTTCTTTGTCGAGGTATCGAATTATTGCTCGTCGAGCGATTAGGAAATTCGCTACAATATCGGCTTTCAGTAGAATGAGATGAATACATCGGCCATCGATTTTCAAATGGGGAAAACGCTAGAAATGATTGCTCGGGCTCCGAAGTCTGATAACCTCTGGGCCCGTATTCCATTTCTTCATCATGATAATCATCCATTAAGGGGTTGATATAGCCTATGGGGGATAAAAGCAGTAGTTTAGATGCTGGTAAGTCTATGCGAGTATGATATTAATGTTCTGATTATTAATTGACACTATTGAAAAATATCTAAATTAGTAATTACTGTATAATGAAGTCAATCTGGCTTCAATTAAATAACACGCCAGCCAGTATGCTACTACTAATGTACTGCATGCATCGATTCATCATTCTCGTACTGTAGTTGGATAGCTGGTTCAAGTATCTATATATTGTTTACCTCTTCTTTGGGGTTGATTGACGTATCTTCCAGCAAAACCTCTATTCAAGGGCATAACAGAATCGAACCACGGATGACTGAAACGTAACATTGCTTGCAATAGTTAGATTTTGTCAACAAAATATTCCAGATAATGATTTAATTTCAACTTTGAAATACGGCGGTACAGTTTCAAGTTGAGATAGAGTAAAGAAGTTGTCAACTGTGATCAAGTTTAATGAAAATTCACTACAATACAGTAATTTCCTGCAGAATACGATAATTTCGGAATAACTTTTGAAATTTTACTGCAAACTTGCAAATTAATTCATTTCGCAAAGCTTATATATTTTACCTGCTCTTGAGATGAGAACAATCAGGACTTTTCCAGATTACAATGAACAATAACAGCTATTGTAGTACTTATTAATAGAGACAATGCTTGGCTTTGTGTATCAATAGCTCTCTACTGCACTCGTTTTCTGGATCAATCTAGAACTTTACCACAGTATTGTACAGTTGTACAGTATACTGTACTGTAAAGCACATGTGTGTAAAGTACTGTACAATACACTAATACAGTACTATTTGAGTACTGGTACTGGTACTGTACACTGTACAGTACAGTAAGTTAGCGCCATACTGTAATACTGTACTATATGATTTTTTCTTTCTTCTATGGTCAGGGACCACTAGAAAAACACATGGACTTTGGGTGGACGGACTTTTCATACCAGACAAGGCCGAAAAATAGTTACTCAGTATGGATCTTTTGTATCTGTTTTCTAAATCACTTGTACTCATTTAAGTTAAAGAACACTTTAGGATCTAAAGTTACTGCCTGCAAGCAGAGCTTAGTTAATTAACAGGTAATGGAATACAATGTAATATTACTCCATTTAGAAAAAATCTGTGAATTCAGAATCGATTGTCTGCAGTACAATAATGAGTGTGCATTAGGTCATCTGGGATTGATCGCAATTATTTGAACACGTCGTTCACAGTGCTTGCTTTGTAGGTTTTTTGAAGTCTTTTCCAAGTCATTCTCGCTTAAATCAAGCAAATTAAACTAGATTTAAGCTGTGCGCAACGCGAGATAACGTTATAATTTTCATCAGAAAACTGCGAATCTCGCCGATTTATTTTTTTTTTGTTACTATCCTTGAACTGCGCAAGGGTATCGTGTGCATACTAAAGTACTGTCAAATTGAAGTGTTTGACACAATTTGTTGACCAAATATAACCACATGTCTGTCCGTCCAAGGGAGGATCCAGTCTAGGTACAGGGTGTCCAAAAATTATCCCAGCGCACAAATTTAAAATTAGTATTGCCAAATCGTACAGCAATTTGCCAAAAAAATGTACCGAAATGAGGGTGTATGGAATGTTTAGCTACGAAAAAATACTAAATTTCGAGTAAAACTAGGTAAAATCCTTAAAAACAGACTATTTAAGTACATTGCTGAATAGTTGAACGATTAGATTGTAAAAATCGGGAATAAGATTTGATATCGCATCACGGAGGAAATTGGATTTAAAGTCAAAAGTTTAGAACAAAAGAAATAAAATAAAAATGCTTAGAAGATACCGGCATCTTATTGTTTAATTCAACATGGACTGCCTTCATGCAGATAAAATATTGCTAATGTAATTGATATCAAACCGAGTAGAGTAATAATAAATAAATAACCTATCATAATCTGAAAACTTTAAAGCTGTAGGTTTTGTACTTTTAGAGATATTAAACTTTAAAATAAAAAACGCAGTATTGTACTAGTGTACTGGTTGCATGCAGCAATAACGAATTGAGAGAAGTTCAGGAAGTACAGCAAGTATTTTAAAAGTTTCATGCGTCCATCCTTAATGATTTTAATCGATTTTTTATCGATTGCACTCCTTTCAGTCAGCTAAGGAGTAACTGGATAGCCAAACCAGGAATCTCCTTATTCAATCAAGGATAACTGAAATTTCTCTCTCTATTTCATCGTATTGTAGTAATAATAAAATACCTTGAAATTCCGAATCACAAAATATGGAGATTTCTCTCCTAAACATGATGCTACTCTTTGGATCACCGGATCACTTCTATACATATCCTATTTTTTGTACGCCTAGTTGCACATGCCGACTACCTGAAATGATCACAGATATCCAACCGATAAAGCAGAACTTATACTCTTTCATGACTGTCCTAGTTCACTTCAGTATGAGTATACTGATATACATGCAAAACTCCATGCAAGTACAATCTCAGAATAGCATGGTAAAACTGTTCATCTTCTTTATTGCATCTAATCCTAACATATTCTAAATACTAAATTAAATTGGATAATTAATATGCAACAATAAATTCATATTATCAAGCCATTAATAAAATATTTAATATGACACAGCATTCGCTAATATACATGGACAAGGGGACATGCATAAACACCAGCATACAAATATACAGTTAGAAGATTCATATCATGTCGAATGTATGAATAGTTATCAAAATCTAGCTTAAAGTACCTCAACCATCGTTGTATAACGCGCACTATCGTACTGCTTTCGATGATAATTATCACTAATAAAATTAAAACAATCAACCTTAGGCTTTACATTACTATAATGATCATTTGGACAAGTCAAAATATTAGCCTGATATGTTGAAGAAATAGCTTTTTTGCCTCGGCTTACAAATTGAACATTCGTTGGATCATGATATTTCGTTAAAGTATCAACATCTGATGTAGACGTATACTTGACACTATCGTAATGACGGTTATATCTACGTTTATTCATCTCTGGTCTAGTGTAATATTGTCGATTCTCTTGCACTTGTACAATTTCAGCTCTCGTTTTTGTTTTTCGACACTTGATATTACTGTGATCCACTTTGCCTGGAATATTAGAATAATCTAATTTATCGCTAATAATGGATGAAATATTACACCGAGTAGGATATTGTGTTAAATGGCAATCGATTTTAGGTACAACTTGATCACATTCAACTTTGGAATTACAGATATTTACATTAGAAGAGGATAAAATATAACTTGGATTAATATTGCTGACTTTCGCCGGAATATCTTTATAGGATATCAAACTCGATTTAATCCTTGCCAAATCTTTCTTATCCTGATTTAAATTCTTATTTTCATGATCTATCTTACTTTTAATTTCGTTAAAGTTAGCAGTACTACTGACAACACTAATGTCATTATTTTCATTGTGACGATACGAATGATTTATCGAACTAACTATTGCATCGACGTGGTAGCAAATTGCGTCTTGCTTAATATTAGCATAGCTCTCCTTTGGATGATATGTAATATTGTGATGATCAATTTTACTTGTATTCGCTTTACTTATATCTAATGGACTATCATAGACCAAAGTACTCGTATCTTCTTTAGTAGAATTAGCAAATGACCTGTTATGGCAATCTATCGCCGGACCAATATCATCTATATCAATATCATTAGAACGGTGATAAACAATCACTTTCTCTTTACTGTTTGCTGAATTGTTAAAGTTATAGTTACAGCTATCAACCTTCGCAGTAACCGGATTAAAATCAACAGAATTTTGAAATATAGTTACATGATCTTTAGAATGATTTTTAGTTACAGCGTAATCCATAGGAAGACGGGAATGAGCTTCGACTTTTACGGATGGTTCATTCAAGATTTGAACACTGCTAGCTGAATGATTATAACTGCTATTTCGACAGTCAATACGACTACTTTGGACTTCGTTGGGTCTTGATTTATTACTGATAACTTTAGCTTTTCTTGAGCTTAACGTTAAACTCTTATCGTTGTAATTATCAATCTTGCTACATACACTTTCCAGGTTGATTTTAGTTCGTATTTTACTAATCTTTGCTTTACATTCAAGGGTGGATTGAGGTACTTTATTATGGCAGTCTACTAAGCTTTTCACCTTACTTAAATCCATTCTTTCCTTTCGAGGGCTCAATTTAATGTCAGTCCTAGGTGGCCTATAGTCCATTTTGTGACAATCAACTCGAACGCTTACATCGCCAGTAATAATCTTCTTGCCAAAATTGATCTTAACTCCCTTGCTAATCGATATTCGATTAGGATTATAACAGTCGATAGTTGATTTCGCTGTAATATTAGGAGTTCTTGTTCGTGGACTAATCTGAGCATTGCTACTATTTACATTGCAATTTAGATTATAGCTGTCTATCTTCGAATTAACCTTTATTGAGGATTTGGGTTGGATTTTAACTTTAGCCGGAGCTGTCTTCGATCTTAGTGATTTACTATCAACGTTACTTGTTATTATCTTTGGCGTCGTGTTACATTTCTTAATTATTTGATGCTTCTTGCCACGGCACGATGTCTTGTTTATTTTCTTTTTGGGTCTATTCCGATACAAATTTACCCTAGAAGCTACGATACCATCC
The DNA here is from genome assembly GCF_000150275.1 of Trichoplax adhaerens. Taxonomy (NCBI): domain Eukaryota; kingdom Metazoa; phylum Placozoa; class Uniplacotomia; order Trichoplacea; family Trichoplacidae; genus Trichoplax; species Trichoplax adhaerens. Next base: position 7,759,697 of record NW_002060944.1, on the reverse strand, counting down.
TCTAAGTCCGCTGAATTATTATTCCTTGAGCTGTTCATATTGTAAAAGCGGTTACACTTCACCCAATATCAGTAACAAGAATACTGAGTAAATGAACTATTTTAACTACACAACCATAATCCAGTATAGCTCTGCGGAACCTTCAATAATTTTATCCTACTATTTCTCACTCCTCCGTTATAAAATTTTCTTTAATTATGATGAATATGTGGCAATGGATAAAGAAGACAAACTGCAATCCATTATTCATCGCTTATTGTCATGGTAACTTGAGGCAAGCTTCCCTTTAGTAACCAACGCGCAAGCTCAAACAAAATATAATTAACCTAAGCCATACAGTCTGGCTCAAGATATACAGATCTCAAGCATATTTTTATGATATCATTTCAATACACATTCATAAACCAGGCATACGCTTTAAAGTTTAATTTGAGGTATTCTGCAATAAAACAAATTTGATCAACTAAAGATACGTATACTGATCAGTGATCAGTATATTTGTATAAAAGTGTATACCGTACCAAGCAAAAATATTGTACACATTCGGTATAACGGCATTTTAGAATATCATTTATTTACACATACCGTACATTCAAACGTATACCAAGTCTAACCATGTTTTAAGCTACGAAGGTGCTTGTGCTTGACTGCAATAGGGTAATAGATGTAGCCAATTAAGTATATATTAATTATTTAAAATGATAACTAAGATGCTGTATCCATATAGATGTTAGTTTTCTTGAATTTATCTTATAATGTTAGCTACACAATTTTTCTGGCAGTATTTATAAATTTATTATAATAGCTTAAATGTACAGAGATAAATTATTTTAATCAATGAAACTCTAGACAATTGTTTATCAGAGTATATATATAATCAATTTATGACATATCTTCGTATCTTGATTATAATGCCCTAGTCGAATATAATTATTATTTTTTTCTGAAGTACTGACATTAAAATAATTTACTAGATATAAACAGAATTTAAAAAACTTGAATGTGATCATAAACTTGATAACTGCGGTCGAAACTATCGATCTGGAATAAATTAGTTTATCAACGTAGAGATAAAACTTTCAATAGCAAGAACCTAACCGGTGATCTACTATAGTACACATCATGTTCTAGGTCAAACAGTTAATGATTTACGCATTAAAATAGATTACAGAAAGATATAGGCAAATGTTCACATCAATCACAAGATATTGTCATAAATTTAAAATTTCACATAGTTAAGTTGCTATGTTGGCCTGAATATATTTAGATTTAAACATGCTAGTTCTAGAAGATTCTATTATCGCGTTATAAACATTGTCCTTAATAACAATCTTCTTATTAAGAATGTTCAAGATATGCTCATTTGATATCTAATTGTAATGCCGAAGTAAAGAGTACATTCGTAATTAATTTTGAAGTGATTTGTGTGTATATTCATGTATAGCGAAATGCAGATACAAATGCTGGATTATCAAGTTCTGACTGCTAAGATAAATGAAGACGCTAATTTTGCAGATGAAACTTATATTACAATCTTATTAAAATAACTTTCTAGATTTTGAAGCTCATTTTCTACAGGCGATCCAAATCGTGTGTTGAAAGTGTGAATTTCCATTCGACCACTGTCATATGAAATAGCCTGATATAAAATAACCGATATATATCAGTTAGATGTATAAAGAATAAAATCGTAGCAATAATGGCACAAAAATACTGACCATTTGTGGTGGTCTGCCAGGAGTCCCTAAACCCAAAGCTGCAACATCGTTCGACAATACAAATGTCGTTATCCTAATTAAAATATTAATTATATTATTCGTTTACTATGGATATTATAGTTATTAATTAAAAACAATAAAGACAGACATGAATTAAATTATTTCTTTATCAATTTACTTGCTATTTGTGAATTTATCAACTATAGCTGGCTCAGCAGCAGTTTCCAGAAGTGACCTATGGAAAAAATTGTGAATGAAAGGACACGTAAAATAATATTATTCCATGTATATTTATGAAATAGTTAATTTCAACATACCAAACATAAAATGTTGAGTTTTCATCTACGGCATAGATTACACTTGGTCGACTACGAGACCATGAAGCATTAACTACAGCCTTCTTCGTACGTAACGTAAGCAAAGGAAGGTCTATACACCGCAAACGATCATAATAAGCTAGCTCATCTATAAATGGCAAAGCGAAATATTTATCTATCTTAAAAGCTATAACTATAGCTACCTGTCGCTGTATTATATAGTCGAACCGTACAGTCATTGCATCCAATCTGATTGAAATGATTATAATTAATAATTTTGATCATCCATAAGTATAAGTTAGATTAAAATAGGTTAGTGTATAAAGGGCTTCAAATGTCTACAAGAATGCAAACACAGCTATTAAAACTAACAATAAAAAAGGATTGTAAAAATGGAGAGAATTCAATCGAGACCACTTCACATGGAGATGCTAAAGCAAAAGATGTCAAGAATTATATTTAAGTGAGATATTTGCTCTGCCATATTCATCTATAGCAAAAATATCAGCATTCCATTGCTTTACAAACCGTATTTAGATCTATGTAATCGAATACTTGGCCGGCTACCGGAACGAACATCATGTATTACTGTACCCTACAGACAAGTACGTATGTTAATCATAATACACCTAAAAATTATAGTTAAATCGAATATAACACACAAAGCCAATTAAAAAAATGTTGTAAATATAATTTCTCAAAAGCGTCAAAGAATAAATCTGATACTACATAATGTGTATAGAGCTTTTCAATTATGATAGAGCTATTTCAGTTATATTTACCATATCGGTGACAATGTAAAAGTGATTAGGATCACTTGGTGCCAACTGCAAGCCCAATGTTGAAATACTTGTAGGCATTACGAGGCTCCTTAAAGTAGAACATTCAACTTTGTTAAGCTTAACATTTAAATCATCATCTGTTAATCATGCGAAGCTTTTGAGCAATTACGCACTGTGTGAGTGGAATTTTTATATTTATCCAAGAGGTTTTTAATAATTTAACGCGGCCTCCAGGTAATAATCCTATAGATATTGATGAAAATTAAATTCGCTTTTGCTATAAGACAAAATAATTGTTTTATTTTTAGCTTACCAAGATCTACTGTAGATCCGGCGAGATCTGGTCGAGAAATTTCCACTACGACCTAGTTGAAAATAAATTGAATCTAAGAATAATAGTAGCCTAAAACGAGATCCGTCCGTACTGAAGTAAAGTAATCGTTGACATCAATCAAAGTAAAGAACAAACCCAAATATTTATTGTTCCTTCTCTCTCTAATGATGCTAGTTGAAATGATAAACCCGATGATTCATCTAAATATTAATTAAGAAAGTAACATTAGTGAAATTTATAACAAATAGGCTTTGGTTTATCTATCCAATACGGCAATATCGCTCTAACGATATCATTAAATACAGTACACTTACTATCTAATAATATTTTAATTATATCTAAGACCAGTTAATTGTCATTACTATTAATGGATGTAATGTAGTAATTCTCGATTCTCTATTTACTGATCAACTATCGTAAGATAAAAATTATCATTTATTTCATTCCTACCATTATTCTTAGAGGTGGCATTACTGTTTTTGACATTGCTGATAAATCAATAAGAAAAATCTAAAATTTAGTTTCGATGATATTACTTGTTCATATGGCAGGAAAAAATTTGGTGTATTTTAGGAGCTATTTGCCTAAAATAATTAGCAATGGCTCCATCTATGAGCATACTTATCAAGAGATACCAAAGGTAGTATAGATACGACAGGACTGTGATGATTAGTATCTTGTAAAGTGCCATCTATTAATTTAAGGCAATGAGATTAGATGATTAAATATATATGGTATCAGATTTACTATCCCAATTATATTCTAAGCATTGATATTAAATTTTTCATAAATAAAGCTTAAATTTTTATTTATGAAAATTTTATATCCTTTTACTTACTTGTAGAATAAGTTGGATGTCTTAAATACCAGTCGACACCATCGATAGTGAAAGATTTATGGAGTGAAGACGTTTCACGAAGATCCCAAACCAGTACCGCACCATCCATCTGAGATTAGAACACCAAGATAACGTAATCATAAAAATCAAATCCATACAGTAGAAATGTTATTAATAAAGGGCTAACAAGTTATATCATCGCAAGCATTATAACTTACCGTTCCAGCGAACGCCAACGATGCTTTTTGGGGTGACATACAGCAACAATTTGGCATATCGTCACTAATAAGTACTCTAATTAAATTATAAGAGTAAATGTATTTGTAACCTTAATATTTTTAATCCAAAGATATTCTTTTAATTATGATAAGTCATTAAATCGGTATTTTATGGAATATACTTTTGGGGCTGCGATGGTTCGTTGATATTCCATAAGCATATAAATGACATATCACTGGTGATGGCGGATTTAACCTTTTACATAAATGATAATATAAATGATAGATTAATACAGTAAAAAGATTCTTAGCTAATAGTATCAGACTGGAGTAACCCAATTTTAGCTTCTATTTCTATATGTAATTTCGACGAAAATGAGTTAGTCTATCTAACCGAAACTGGATTAGCTGCTGGTTGGTGGAGAGTCAACAGTAGATGAGTTTGATTATGCAAAAATTGCATACGAGAGATTGGCCGACCTAAAATTAATTATAAATGTATCACTATTTGTTTGACTTTACCAAAGGAAAATGGATTTATTGTCACGTATGCAACTACGTAAACCTCGATTAGTTCTTACCTTGTAAAAATGATAATTTACTACCGCAAGTGAAGATATCACCACTGACTTGAGTCTGGACTTGACTACCTATATTTGTAGTTTGAACCCGTTTACCTTGTCGGTATGCATCTTCTTCCTCTAACAGTGCGGCACAAACATGACCAGCAGATTGAAGAAACTGCGACAATTTTAATGAATCATTTTGCATTACTATAGCTTCAGAATCGCTGAATAAATCGTCATCTATAAAATTAGATATCAAGAAATATTTAATTTTAAATTTACTGTTCATTTCATTCATCAGATGATAATGAAGATCGACGAGTATAAATTTGCTATGAAAATTAAAAGAATACGGAGTCTCTGTATAAACTTACTATTTCTAGTTTGACTGGCGCCGTGACTAAGGGTTCCTTCAGCTGGAAATTGAACCCATCTATCCGTAGTAGTAATGTCCTCAGTTTGAATTTCTTGATCAAGATTATCATCACCGCATTGGACATAAGCTTGATCGGTGTTGGTCCGACCAAAACTTTTCATATATAGGGAATACTCATTCAAGGGCTCAAGTTCAAACATATTAAATCCAACGCTATCCAAATCAATTAACTTTAATAATTCCTAAAGAAATTTCGATTAATCGTACAGCATTAATTTTAGCTAATGAACTAAAATAATTTTAATAGATAAGAACATAAACTAAATAGTATGTAAAAGTATCGGAAGTTCCCTACCTTTCCTCTTTTTTTAGTTTTTTCAGCTACTTTCGCATTTAATGTTCGTTGTTTTGCAGCGGTAAAATTAATAAATCCCTTAGTTGGTCGTGCTTCTTTCTCCGTTGTTTTAGATTCTGAAGTTTAAAGTGGCAAGGCAAGTTAAATTCATTCTTTAATTTACTATAGGACTATTAAAGTTATCGATCCGAATCATAATTTCCCGATTTTACCTATTATTTCATCCGCTGTTGTTCTGTTTAAGCTTTCATTTTCTTTTCTCATGGCTTGCATTACCTAAAATATGAAGGTATCAGATTGTATGATGTATTGATTTATATTGATAAACCTTCTATTTCTTGTTTTATATCAAATAATATAGGATTATATAACTTTGAATCATGCTAAATTTACCTCGCGTAGGTCCTAGGAATTATAAAATAGGCAAGCATGAAACATGATTGATTGAAAAATAAGCCATTATAACATTTCTTTTGACTATTTTCCATATCTTACTAATGTCGAAAATTTACCTCATCGACGTCTTCGTCACCATCTTCTTCAAAATCATCTTCGTAATCCTGTAAAGGATGAACGGCAGTAATTAACAGCGTAATGCTTGAGCTAGAAGTAATTTTTCCTTCACCAAATTCTATCTTGACAGATCGTTTAAAGAAAATTGCAGTTTGAATACCTCAAAATCGTCTTCATAATTATCCTGTGGTTCTTGCTGGCCATTTTTACCAAATGTCTGTAGATCACTATCTTGTAATAGATTTTTAGCTTCCGCAGCACTAACTGCCGAAGCAGCTTTCGGTGCCGATTCTTCGTCATCTACTACATCCTATTTCATATAATCCAATAAAGATTTAATTAATATCTCGCCTGTCTGCCTGCTGATAACTCCAATCCCATGACAGTAATCTACAACAAAATCGAATCACTTACTGCACTCTCTGCACTTGTAGTATGGAACTTTAGATCAGTAGTTAAAATGTCTTTCTTGCGTTCCTGTTATTAAGAAAATTACGCCAAAATATTAAAATTGCTGTCGTAATTGATAATGAATTACAGCTTAAATTTTTCAATTCTCAAATAATAGGCAAAGCGGGTATATTGAGTTAATTATCCTTTAAAATAAAGCTATCATATTTATTCGTATTGATTGACAACCTCCTTTTTGAGTTGTTTTAGCATGGCCTTTTCTCTCTCCTTAATCCTTAATTCTTTCTCTTTATCAGTTTTCTGATCATCGCTGTCATTTAATGCCATATACGCTCTCCTAATAATTAGTGTTGAACATTTAATATTTTACGTCCAAATTTCAATATAATTTACGGTTAGAAACCGAAATGTACGATATTGACGTCGTTTTATGCTATTACAAGTCTGCAGACATATGTATTCCGATCAAATCTGTTATGGATATACTTAAATACTTGTTGCATATAGACATAATAATAGAATTAAATCAAGTCTTTTATCATTCGATCTTGATAAGAAATGATAATTTGTCTATCAAATGTGTAAAAATAATTTCAAATACAACTGAATTTATGGCTCATTACCTTTCTTTTTCAGTTATAATTGTCCGTTTAGACCCTGCCTCCTAGATTAAGAAGTAAAATAAGCGATGTCAAGTTGATTCTAGAGACGTATTATAAAAATAATGAGCTCAACTTTGACTGAAATAAAGACGATGAAGCAATTTAAAGAAAGAAATACTTTTGGTCTATCGGGACGATCTTTGTGCTTCGTATAATCTTCGATTGCTTCACTTTTAAATTAGAATTGAAATTTTTGGAGGACGTAAATATATTGCCTTATATTTTAATCATGATCATGACTGAATTTAATTTCATTTATATTACCCTTCTGGTTGTTCGTTTCTGTTTCGATGTCGGTGATCTTCTCCCTCATGAATGTGTTCCTATAATGTTGCGTATATATTAGGTATATCATAGAAGATAAGTTTGAGCGCTTTAATTCTAAATCTAGTAGCTCATATGGTTATGCAATAAATAGATGAACTATAATAGTTTGTCAATAATTTGTCTATTCTAAATCATAGAAACATCCTAGACCTTTTCTCTTTCTCTTTCTTCTCGTCGTTTTCTCCTACGTTCTTCTCTTTCCTCTTCAGTCTAATAATAAATTTTTAGAATTTCATGATTATATAATAGATTCTGATTGAGATAAAGGCAAATTTAACATTTTCATATAAACCTCATCTTTTCTTCGTCTTCTATGTTCATCCTTCTCCTCATCAGCCTATCAATGTATCAAATATTAGCCATCACTGCAGACATTTTGATGATATCAAAATTTTTTATACCTGCTCTCGTTCATGCCGTCTTCTCCTTCGTTCAGCTCTTTCTTCCTCGGTCTTCGTTAAAATAGTAAATCTGCCCTTAATTCTTATTTCATTTTTATTAACATAGTCTAGTTAAAATTGCAATTAACCTCTTCCTTTCGTCGACGTCGGCGCTCTTCTTTCTCTTCCTCGGTCTTTGTTAAAATAATATATCTATCCTTAATTCTTATTTCATTATTTATAGCATAGTCTAATTAACGTCACAATCAACCTCTTCCTTTCTTCTACGTCGATGTTCTTCTCTTTCTTCCTCCGTCTGTTGAAAATAAGTTAACGGTTTGATATACTGTGCAATCCTTTTATATTAACTATGATATGCTCATACAATAGCGAAAAATTTTAACATTAAAATTCCTACCTCATGTCTTCTATGTCTTTCTTTATCTTCATCCTAGTAAAAGGTAGCAATATAATGATTAAAGTACTATCTTGAGGTATTTATTTATTCTCATACTGCATCACGAAGTCGCTGTATATCATCGATATACATAGTATTAGCACTGGTCTTATTAAAACTTCATAGAGCGCTGAGTCACAAACATATCAATTTCCAAATGTTCAAATTAACATAACTGGTATTAATTTACGTTTAATACTCATAGTATCCGTATAAAATCAAATATTGATTTATACATGTGGGAGGTGTATTTGATAATTCAAGTACTAGTTGATTAAAACTTTACTCTAGACTGAATACCATACATTATATAATGATTTTAAATTAATAGACATTAATGAGAGCAAAGTTCCTACAGTATTTGCTTGTAGCCTAGTTCCTGCATGATTTAAGGTTATATGGTACTTCAACATTGGACGTGATCTTTTAGTAGCTATCATTCCCTTTTAATAACTTAGTGCATGCTTGACCAAGATTGTATAAAGTCTTTATGTAAATTGACAAAACTGACTTTTATTTCTAAATAACAGCAAAACACTTATTCGAAAGGGGAGTAATTAATTAATCGCTATTCCTATCGATAGTACTTAGACTATGACTATTTTGAATGGGTAAACTCTATTCCAATTCTAAAACTTACGCGATTTTCCTTGTCCTGTATTTCAGAACCACCCTCTTTGCTGTGATGTCGTCTACGATCTCTACTTCGATCTTTATCCTGTCTATCAACACCCTCATGTGACGGTCGCTCTATTCTGTGTCTTGGTCGATGATCGTCTTTCAATTCCTCACTTTGTTTTTTCTGCTCTTTCTCACGATATTTTCTATCCCTATCACGGCGCCGATCTCGTGCTTCTTTATCTTCAGAAGGACGGGGATGCCTCTCTGGGCGCTCAATAGAATGATTATCTTCCTTATGTCTACGACTGGATTCTAATTTCCTTTCTGAATCATCTTGATTATTAGCGGTTGATCTGGAAGACCTATGCCTATCGTGGCTATCGCCTTTATCGTCACGGTGTTTCCTCTCTCTATCAGCATCTTTGCCATCTCTTTTTCTTTCTCGATGCCGTTCTTCATTATCATCTTTCTTTTTTCGATCTCGATCATGTTTCGCATCCTCACCGTAATCATCCTTAGTTTGACGAATCTTACGATCATGTCTATTTTCTCTACTTCGATGTCTTTCATCTCTATCCTTCTTCGATTCATGCTCTCGTCCTTCACGTGCTTCCCTGTGTTTATCTCTATGCTCAGGTCGATCATGTCGCTCTTTTCTTTTATCATCTCCTACTTGGCCACCTTCTTCTTTTCTAGCATGTCTGCTGGAACCCTTATCATCGTCATGATTTCTCCTGTTTATTAAAAAAAAATATTGCTTATAAGTGGTATCAGTTGTCAATTGATGGTCCATCATCCTGTATAATTTCATAACATTTTTACATTTTTATGTAGACGACTTCTTATGTAATACAGTATAAACACGTTGGCATTCAATATTTAGCTTAATGTTGGTATTAAGTAGATAATGGTAAGATATGTGCATTGAAGTTCAATGATATTTGTTATTTTATGGGTTAGTTAAGAGACAGCGAGACTTGATAATTCCATGAAGTGCCAATGTATAAGCGGAAAATACACGACCTGTTTAATCAATAAGCTGTCGTAGTCTATTACATGTTGATATTCGCAGATTATAAGATAGAAACAAATGTAGATATTATTGCTTTTAGAAGTATACGGTAATATTGTGAATATAGTCAGTGATGATGTATTTCTCTTATTATTTACTCATTATCATCATCGATAATTATAACATGTAAACTCAAGAGATAGTATTGAGTAAGTTATGTGCTGTATATCCGGCAAAACATAAATACCATTAGAAAACTAATTTACTGAAATTACCTCCTTTCACTTCGATGTCTTCCTTCATCTTTACCCTAATATAAAGATATGAAAGTAATATTATGTCATAAATTAATGATAAAAGTTTGACTATTCCAGTACTATCATCAAGTCTTATACTATTCTCTCTCATTATTGCAATACCGCAGAATGCGTTCCTATACATGTACCCTACGACTATACAGGTACCGTATTAGAATCAATTCTAGCAGAAAAAGCTAACATCACTGTAAACAATAAAAGTTTTACCACCATGTTCTTCTATCTAAAAGCAAAAGATTTCTAAGGTAGTAGTAAAAAGCAAAGCATAGGATAGCCGTATCGCGGCATCTTACCTTAATAGCTCTTTTTAAATCATCTTCCTTCCAGGTATCTTCTTTAGTCCTTGTCTATAGAACGGGTAAGGACATGAAGTCATCAAGTAATCTTTATTCGATGTTCTATTCGATCCATGATAAAATTAAGACTATCTAGCTATTTTCAATATCCTCTACCCGTATTATTACTATTTGTGATTATTACTAGCAGATCATTTTTATTATTCCTATATTTACCTTTCCCGACGGCATCCTTATAACCGATATGTCACAATGTACTCTAAGCGGTGTTTACTGGTTTTTGTATACCTCTAACCAGTCGATAATGCTAACTCTGATATTAACTCGAAGGCAATTTATGCTATTCTCCGGTAGTATAAAATAGTATAGTTAATGCTGTTAGTGCTTACTCTCTTCAGTTGTGGCATTCGTTTGCGAGAGATATTTCCAAGGGAACCGAGGGGTGGCATCACGCGTGCGCAAACTTAAGCAACATCAAGAGTGCGTCCGTTCGTGTGTCTGTCTGTTTTGCTGCCATGAATTCCTGGACTTTGTCCAGGACAAGTCGAAATCAATCCATCTCTCTCCCTCTCTCTATCCACCCTCCATGCAATCAGCTTGACTTATTTTAATACTCTGTATTCGAATTGAAGACTTATTCATCATGGACTGCTAAGTTGGTGGTATTTTGTAGTCCATGAGATCAATGAGGCTTTCTAAATTCTATATTGATAGATAATAGCTAGGGTTTACAGTATTATGTAGTCTAGAGGAAGTTAATGGAGGACAGTAAACGAATTGAAGACGCATTGATCATGGACTGCTAAGTTGGTGGTATTTTGTAGTCCATGAGATCAATGAGGCTTTCTAAATTCTATATTGATAGATAATAGCTAGAGTTTACAGTATTATGTAGTCTAGAGGAAATTAATGGAGGACACAGGCGTCTGGTAAATGTAAAGCTATCTATGGATGACTGAGTATCATCTATCAATTTTTGTGCAATTTCTGGGCAGTTATGGACTGTCCTTCAAACTGATCCTTTTCTTTTCAAGACTGCTGTTGGGCAAAGGTACAAATCTGGAACTAAAATGCTGTCCGGAATCGTTCGCATTAATTACACTCCAGCGGGCACGATATTATATTTTTTTGTTCCAAGGTGTAGTAGAGTTCAGTATAGTGCAGAAGAAAATAGAATGTCGAAAGCGATGCCAATGACACTATGCAGGAGTGACATCATTTTTGTTTTAGGTACATCAAGCGGCAGCTAGACTAATAAGAGGAATTGACGACATTATTTTTATTCCTAGGGGTAGAGTTCAGGTATAGCCTAGAAGAAAACAGAATATCGAAAGCGATACCAATGACACGATGCAGGGGCGACATCATTTTTGTTTTGGGTATATCAAGCGCTAGCTAGATTAAGAAGAGGGATTTACTGTAGTAGTTCTACCCCAATATATATCGCTAAAGAGCATACGCAATAGGAGATAATGTAGAAACATTGATTCATCTTGGTAATTATTGCAGAAAAATGTTTCAATAAAAATAATAATAATTCATTAAAGGGGATATTAATTGATTTATTTGCCAACATACAATAATCTATGTGTGGTATAACCTGTTCAATATCTCCCATCTATCCTATAGAAACAGGATAATAAAGCTGGGACTTCTAATAATAATCATACATCATAAAGCTAGAACTTCTTTCTATGGATACTAAATAAGAAGTGTTTTTATTTTTAAGCTTTGAACCACTTTTCGACTAAGATTTTACAAATTTAATTTTCTGTGGCCATTATCGGTAGAGTACTGCAATAGAATTGCCAGATAACCACTGTAACAGTAGTAGAAAATCCATAGAAAACACAACGATTCAACTTGTTGTACTTGGCGCTACACCAGATCACACTAGACTAGGGGTATCGTAGACCCAACGTCCAATCTAGCTCATGCGTCGACTATGCAATATTCGCTCAGATTGCCGCCAGTCAATCGATGATTTCATATTGCATCAGCAGGCAGGACGCCAACGCTGCGCTAACTTCAAAATCATTTACTATCGGCTAGCGGCATTATCGACCAGTAAATCATACCGACAACATCAGATGACTAATTACAGCGTTGATTAATTCATTATTAGCATTGCTGACAAGGAGGTTCAAATCTTAGATCGGCGAAATTCCTTTGAACTTTTCCATTCATCGCTGGACTGGAAAATCATTTCATCATCCAATTACTTGCTAGACATCAAGGTTATCCGGAGAAGGATTGCGATCACAACCAACGTTGCCCTTGCATATCGCCTGCTATCGTTGCTAAAAATCTACGGTTAGACGTAGATAGTGGATTGTATTCGTATTCGTTAGGCTAAATTTGGAAGAATAATTCTTCTCTTCCTTGTAGATCTAGTCCAAGTTAATAACTGTGAACAGTTCTACTGGGATACAATCAATCTTCATTATTAATTCATTATCATTATTGACTACAGCCTACTGTATTCGATCGCCAAGAACAACATTTTCAATCGAGACCAACATCGATTGGAGTGATTGTAAACGGATTCGCCATTAGACGCCACCAACTCAGTGTACTGTACTACCTGGAAGAAGAACCGACGATTCTTTTCATCATTGTATATTAGGATTAAGTGAATCGCTGCTAGCAGTCTATCGGTATATAAGTAACTAGATTACAAGATATCATTATTACAGCGAATTCGATCGTCAACAACGACTTCTTCTTCATCGTTGTGGATATATCATCATCAATTGCTGATTTGGAATATTGGTTTTTTATTTACGTTAACCGCAACACAGACTCCAAATTTAATTTTCCTATCGTAAAATTACCGATCTCATCCTCTTGATTCAATCAACGTTATTATACGAGTTCTCTAAAATGGCATTACAGTTATCTACAAAAGCATTCAGCCAAACACAACGTTGGCACAAAACAGCACAATTTGGCCTTGACTTGGTCCGGCATAATCTTCCACGTTCCTCACATGCCGGTTCAATGATCGGAGTAAGTTTTACATTATCTTGAAATTTTATGTATTACGATTAAAAAGATGCAAACTGCATTGATCAATTTCATCGATCTGCCCAGTCGTAGCAGTATGGTTGTACCAGAGAAATTTTTTTGTATTTTAGGCAGTAATGATTCAATTTTGATAATATCTTATTGCTGGCTGATGGAATGCCTGCCATGCTTAATTGATTGATAAAAAAAAAACACGTAGCAGCCACTTCTTTTGCTACCGTACATCCCTCAATATACTGTAATGATTGCATGGCATGAATACATCCACTATGTTTAGCACCTAAATACGAGGATACTCTAAGCTTAATGAATTGCCCCCAAAAAATGGATAGTCAATCATCATCTCACAACCATGTAGCCTAGGTCTATAGAGTAGGATGTGACTTGCAAATAACAACGATACATGCATTTACGCCTTGCCTACCTAACCTTACCTAGAATCGCTCTTTCAAATTAAATTAGCGTTTGGCAGCGATTTATAGACCCCTTTGTACTGTTGTGCGCTGTGGATACTGTACCAGATAGGATGGATCAACGTCATATACTCGTATATCTTATAGCCCTCTAGCAATAACAAATGGTCAATAAATATCCATCAATTATATTTAATTAATGAACTATTATAAAAGAAGGTACATTCCATGTTATGTTATTTCTCCGTCAGCTTCTCCTACTTTTAATACGTAGCTCCTAAGCTGGTAGCGAGGAAATAGAACAGGCATAAAGCTGTAATGACTTGTATCAATTAATTACTACACTGTTGATCCTACACACTCGCTCTAATAAAATTTATAGTCCAGTGGAAGTATTGACTTACCACTTTTTCAGATAATCCTCATAGCATCGCTATACTAGATCATAGACTTCTTCAAGTAGTCCATGTCTAGACTTACAAAATATAGTGTACTAGTGCAGGGACTTCTTAAGGTACATTTAGAGAATTTCTCGTACAAGTCCCCACTGGTACTGCCAATGATCATTGATCATACTATATATCCTCACCATTACTCTACTAACTTCAGTTGTTATACAACCGGTTCGGTAGAGCAATAGCACTTGACGATAGTTATGCTCGCAACCTGATATAAATTCGTCACACTCTTATGTATGCTAATTAAAATTGAAAAATTAAGGAGTCTACTCTAAACTTACTGCCTCGTTTACGTGATCGTGGATATATCATCATGTCCAGTCACTTATGGCAAGACTGCCAATCGATGAAAATCTGCAATTATAAATTGATCAGCGAATTACAAGCACCCTACTTTAATTAGTAGTTTAATGGTACTAGTCCGTAATCGAGTGCCACATATATATTTTACGCAGACTTCTAAATCCCTACTACCCACTTTTATTTTTAGATTAGATCACGGTTACTGTCCTGTTGCCCTATAGCTCTAGCAAATTCTCCTCATTTCCGAGTAGCCAGTCAGAGCAAGAAACATCCATTAGGCCCAGAATTTCGACCTAAGGAAGGAGAACAACAAATTCAAGAAAATGATTACTTGTTGCCACATCCGATATGGTAAAACATTAGTTAAAAGTAGCTATTGCTTATGCATGTCTACCTATTTGTCTACTGTAGTACCGTTAAAAATAGTTTTGGCAACCTATGTTAAACCATACGATATATTTGTATGATCCTAGCTTAATACTGTAAGCGTACAATTTGGCTCTTACTGGACTTCAATTAAGATTTTATACATTTTTAGGAGTGAAGAGGAAGCCAACAATATTACAGTTACCCATGAAAAACCACGAGATAAAACCGAAAAGGTGTGGTAAAATATCTTTCTTTATTAAGTTCTGATATTGGTCAAATACTTGAGGTACCTCACTTCATTGTGTCACAGGCTGCGTACTTCTCTGTGCAACTATTGAGATTTGGCTTTGATTTATTTTCTGGCTATTGGTTTGGCTCTATGAACGAAAACAAATGGTTAAGGTCCGTCTTTTTCCCTTTATATGCATCGAATATGGTATCATTATGTATCAGCAATAATAACTTAGCCATAAATTCAATAATGATATGTAATGTATTCGATTTGCAGGCGCATTATTTTCTTAGAGACTGTTGCTGGCGTTCCTGGAATGGTTGCAGCAATGACTCGTCATCTGCATTCATTGCGTAGGATGCGACGAGACTATGGATGGATCCATACATTGCTTGGTTTGTTTGTTATTCAATTAGTAACTCTGAATTTTTACGATAGGCGTAATCGCTAGCAGGAATACTTCTTCAGTAGTTTCTGCTGTTGCAAATTTTAGATAAAGCGATAGCTTTTCTTACTATTTACTCAAGATCGCTTTCACGACCATAGCCTTAAAGCAATTTAATGTTCTTACATTGCTTAATTTACGCGTGTTATAGAGGAGGCAGAAAATGAAAGGATGCATCTTTTAACTGCATTACATCTTAAAAGACCTGGCCCATTTTTCAGAGCGTGCGTAATTTTAGGTCAAGGTAATGAGATATGATCTATTATGCAATCATAATTACTTTGCTTAAATTTACTTTTATATGTGAACACCTTGACTGTAAGAACGCCTCTTACTCTTTTGCTATTTCAATACAATAGTTCATAATAAATTTAAAATTGTACTTTTTCAAATTAGTCCTAACTTTAGATTTTGCGTGTTCTTCAATTAAATTGCTGTAGGTATTTTTGTGAACTTCTTCATCCTTTCCTATCTCATAAGTCCCAGATTTTGCCATCGTTTTGTTGGTTACCTTGAAGAAGAAGCTGTAATAACCTATACCAAGTGTCTCAATGTAAGCCTATTAAATAGGACTCGTACTGGAATTAGTACACCATTGCAAATTTATGCTATTATTGAATGGATCGTTATTGCTACAAATGATTAACAATTATAAAAACTTAATTCTTACCTTACATTAGCAAATTGACCGAGGATATTTACCTATGTGGGCCAAGATGGATGCCCCAGATATCGCAAGAACTTATTGGCAACTCAAGGTAAGGATAAACTAGTAAATCAAGAGTTTACTTAAGCGTATGTTGGATTTTAATTATATTTATCCATTTCATGATGCCAGCCTGATGCCAAAATGCGTGATGTTATCTTGGCCATACGAGCAGATGAAGCACATCATCGACTAGTTAATCATACATTGGCCTCAATAAACCCCGAGCAAAAAAATCCTTACAAGCCAGGCGAATAGCAACTCTGATATCACTAAAATCTACCGTCGTCGTGTGATCTGGAAATTATAATTGCCAATGTCTTTAATAATGTACTGTACTTGTATGATGAAAGTAGGATCAATAGAGTATAACAATCCCCTTTATATTAGCGTACGTAATTGGTCTTTTTCAGTGATTATCCAGAGGCGGAAAGTAGATGATAACCAAAAATATTTCTATCGTGTATAATCAATTTAAATTATCTTGAGTAAATCCTGTGATTACATAACTATCTTTACTAATGATTGCATGAAATGGAGCCTCTCTGTAAACCCTTTTTTGGTTTTAGATTGATGTTACTTGTAATAAGTATACTATGACCTTCAAAATTTTCGCATTTTACAGTGTATGCTACGAAAACCTTAAACCCTAATTATTATTTATCATCCTGGCTATGCTCAAATTTTGTATTTGCAACTATACATTAAAAGCTTCTGGTACTGCAATGTACAACTTTCACTACCGAATGGGTAATGTAATAAATTTATTGTATTCTAATTGATATCATGTGTATCTCATAGTGTGTATGTAAATAATTACATTTAATTATAGAAAGATAATACTACTGTTCATATCGAAGTTCATGCGTATCTTGCTGATCTCAATTAAACTAGTGTTAATGCTACAATATTTGTACTGCATTTATTTCAAATTTCAGCTATAATTTGCAGTAAACTTCTTTACCGCATGTTATAATCTCACTGTACAAACGATCGATAAGCTTCCTGCCAAATAAACAACGTTAATATGAGCCTTATCATCATTAAACACTAAAAAACTATTAATTAATATTCAGTCATCAACTTATCTGGCAATCAAGCATGTACAGAACAAAAGTCAAGTGATACTTGATATAATCATGCTAGACTCATGATATTGAATGGTGAGCTGTCAACGATTAATCGTAATCCCAACAATATAAACGAAAAATACACCGGATTAGAGTGCTACATATGCTTATATATTAGACGATTATTATCAGGAGACAGATTGGTTTTCTATTGAAAGGCATATTATAAGGAAACTGATTAATTGTACAAAGGTTAGTATCCTTCTAATTTCAAGAAAAGCTAAAACAGAAAATGGTACAATTATATAATTACTAATAATGTGCTCGAAATGCTCTTAAAACTGCCTCATATGATAACTTTCAGGGGGATAAAAAGACGTCATAACAACTCGATTAGCAAACTTTCTTCCGGCAAGCGATTGTTGAGCCTTAAGACAATCGTCCAAGTTGTGAAATTCAATATATATCTATGAATAAAAATTAAACAATAAAAGCTATGTTAATTAACTGGATATTTTAGGGGATTTAGACATTAACTTAACAATTTACTAAATATAGATTAAAATTATAAACATTTCGCTACAATACACACAAACCTTTCCAACCCCAGCGACATCAACTCCTTCAATTGGTCTTGGAATCTCTAAACTTTTAACCGGTGCAATCTTGCTTACTTCCGCTCTAACATCTTCAATGATATCTATCAAGATAGAAAGTGATACAATTTAATTACTGTTGACTGACGACATAATGTAGTGCAAAATTTGGTAACCTTCATATTCTTCATCATCAACCAGCTCTTCTTCAGTGACCATATTCATTAGTTGTAATATTTCAGTTACTTCTCCTAATGCATTGTTGCTAATTTGCAACCCGGGCACTTGGACCGTTACTGGAATACCGCCTTGATCCTGTTTAATGGGTGGGAAATATAAATAGGCGCTTCAAAAAATTAGCAAAATACTGTATTTCTGTACTTAGACATCTTACCGAGTAATTATGTTTAGCGCCCACGCTAGCTCTTTGCACAACCAATTTCTTTTCGCCTAGTTGCATATTGTTTAAGCCAGCGATTGCCTAAGAATAAAAGAATTACGAATTATTCAATTAATTATATTACTTAGAATACAGAGGATTTAATATGAAGAACAATCCCACATTGAAATTACCTGATCTGTTACTTCGACAACAACGTATTCACAGAAAGCATAACCTTTTGATAGACCAGTAGCGCTATCTTTCACAAGATTGAAGGCTTTCAGTTCACCGAACGATTGTAATAGTTCTTTAACCTTATGTTCATAATAGTGGTTTATTAACATGGCTACCTAAACATTTATCGAAGAAAAAACAATAATTTTAAACTAACCTGATCTTCTGTTAAATAATTCGGCAAGCCACCAATAAATAATTTATGGGGAGTATCGGGAACAACGGTTGAAATAACACCTATCCGATACAAAGTACAGTGTGTTATACGTATATTTCGCAAAGTGAGATTGATTCATGAAAATTTAATACTACAAATATAACACAAATTGTTAATGTACCTGGTACGTGGATATTAGCAGATGAATTTGGATCTGTCATAGGATTGTTAAAATACAGTTAGAAACTTGATTAAAAGTTAAATTCTATATCAGTATTTAAAACTATAAACATACCACCAGTAGGTGGCTGATAATCTTTCGGACGTCTGATTTTTAAGGCTTGATTCTGCAATCGAAAATAAAAATTGACTACTCAACCCTTGAAACAATATCAGGCATAAATGCAATACCTGAAACATGATTCCATCAAAAGCCATAGCATTTGTCGTTTCTTCAATTGAACGAAACTATTTCAATAAACGAAAAATTTTCATATATAAATAGTCGTAAGTACGCTAGGTCAGTAAAATTCGTTTCAATCACATAATGGTTAAGTAACTAAAATCTATCGATAATCATTGAAAATAGAATCTAAATTAATTTATTTAGCCTATTTTACCTCTAAGAAAGCAAAATTTTTATCAAAGTTAATCTGCACAGCTAATACAGGATCACCATTAGCTTGCGTTAATCCTGTAGTGACCATTTTCTCGTTGAAGAAATCCATCATAGCTTGCTATAAATGAGTTATAATATCTTGATTACATAATGAAGTATATTCGTGTGTAGAGTAATTAATTAAGATAATTTAAAACTACTAAAATTAGTCAAGTACTATCTTTCAATATTAGAGAGAGTAGTTATCTATTACGATGCTATCAATTCATATAAAGTAGAAGCAATGTTTCACCTCCGTTATACCAAATGGAATATTTCCAACGTATAACCTTCTAGATTGTCGCGTTATTTGGCTGCCTGACCCAGGAGCTGCAGTTGGATCGATACCTAATCCTGCCGCTGCTGGTACACCTTGAGCTGGTACTTTACCGTCCCCTAGTTACCGTAAGTATAAAGAGTAAAGAATATATGAGCATCATTATACCTAATTCTTTAACTTGTCAATGTAGTCACGAGTCATTACGTTGCAACTCTTTATAGTCTGCTGGCGAAACAGTTTCATATCCTGCAGGAGGAACATCCCAGTATGGTGATGGCCTAATAAAAAATAGTATCTTGACTTGCAATACACTGCTAACACTATTTATTTATAAATTTACTGATATGCATAATGTGTATAACTGCATTATTATTGTACGACCATTTGAGCTAATTTAATACATACTGTGTACGGCGAATTTTTCCTCTTCGGGGAGAATGCGAACGTGATCGACTCCTAGATTTTAATAATTAGATTAAAATATCACTTATAAATAACGAATTCATTTTCATTCAGTTGGAATCAAATTTTCATCGTCCAACATACTTTTTAGGACGTTCGCGATCCTTCCTGTTATGCTTATCGCGATCGGAATCTCTTCTTCTATCTCGATCTCGATCTCGGTCTCGGTCTCGGTCTCGGTCTCGGTCCTGATCTCGTCGTCTACCATCCCGATCTCTATTTCTATCTCTATCACGTTCTCTACTTCTTCTATCCCGATCTCGGTCTCTATGGCGATCACGTCCTTTGTCTCTGTCGTCAAACCGATCTCTCCTCTTTTCTTCGTAACTGTTTCCTTCTGGTTGGTTTGCGTCTTTAATAGATTGCATAATAATTAAAAATATCCAATCCAAAATTAGTGGTTGTTTAACTTTGTTAAGGATAGTTAAAGAAATGAAGTTACTGCTCAAATTTGTATATACAGTACTGTAAAGGGGTAAAAGTTACGTTTGCTTAGTATTAAAATTTATAAGTACTACTAGTGATATTATTAGTAAGTGGTCATGACGAGTTGTATTGGACTTGCTCATCCATAATGTTTATTTCCTAGGAATATTGTCATGCATTGCATTCTTTCTTGTGTAGACTGTTGGCATAGAATTTAAGTGAAGGGGCCCTGGAGTTAACAAATTACACACTTGCATAAGATAAGGGATTTTTGAAGGATCTCACGTCCAGTAACATTTTTACAATTCTTCACTAACTGCCATGACAGTATGTCATTGGAAAAACTGAATAGCTCTATCATCATATTGTGTTCACAAGTAATCAACTCTGGTGTCTAAGTATAACTATAGCAGCTATCCAAAATATAGATTTCAGAAGATTGTTTATAAGGTCCGGAGTTGAGAAAGATGTCATCAAAGTAAGACTTGATTTCGATTAGGTAACAACATTGATACGGCCGTAATCAGTTGATCGATATTAGGATTTCGGTCTGATATCATGTCGTAAGTAAAACATTGTTTCACTAACATCCATGAGATAGATAGCAGTGCTGGCTTGTGACATTCTAGCTTCAATAAATACAGTCATAGTAAAACATGTAGGATCGTAGAGAGATTGCTATGCAGTAGTATGATTTATCACGAAGACTGTACAGTCCTATACATATAACACACCTAGAAAGAAATGTATGACTCTGGATATCTTGAATACGTTCAAAAGAGCAAGTTATCCATTTTCTTAGTCAATGAATGTAGCTTACCTATCATTTCATATATCATCTCGGTGATTTTTTTTTTCTCTCTTTTTTATCAACAGTATTTAAAATTAGCAAACTTCTTGTAAGACTGACAAGGAAGTGTACGCGTATTGTACGTTGTACAGTATAGAGTGCGTATCAACTTGAAAGTCGTTCAATATATTGTATCCTTCCCAGTCAGGAAAAGGAGATTGAAGTCTATGACGTTCTACTCTACTCTCCTAATATCTACCTGATTTTCATCTGTCATCGTAGTTTATGAAAGCTAAGTAAAGAATTAGATTAGGATAACTCATCATTGAATCCATCTCGTATGACATGATAATAGACATGACGAAACTGGCAACGAAAATGGAATTTCAACCTTCATTCTTCCTCTTGGAAAGCAACAATTGCTGACATGCTTGATGCTGTAGAATGGTATCAATTGTACTTTCAAGTTTCCTTCTAGCATCATTTGCATTTTCAAGCCTGTATCGAATGTATATGCGTGATCATAGTAATCAACGATACAATCGAGATCGACAACAGATTAATAAGTTGGAGCAAGTGAATCAAACGTTGCAGGTAAGCTATATAAGCCGCGCAAAAAGATACCTAGACGTGATGGGTATAGTTGACATTGAAAGGGTAGATAGTAAGTTGTTTGTATCAAAGTTATAACCTCTACAGCCACTCTTTGTCATAATACAATATAGGTAGAAAGGGAAAGAGTACTTAAGTCATTGATTTTGTTGACTTGAATGGATGAGCAAGTTTTTACTTCCATGACTTACGATTGATGCTGGAAAGCTCGAGTGGAGCGCTGGTTAAATCGTCCATACTTTCGGTCTATTCGTCAAGGATAGAATTCAAGTTGTCGTTGAATGCTCGATGAGGTATCCCAATGGCTTGGCTACACGTTACAGCAAATTCTGTTCAAATACGATGTCAAGTTACAATTGGAATGATCGAGATACTTGTCAATTCCAATTGGATTCTCTTCTACTCTAGCTTGAAACGATGTAAGACACAACAGCTTGGGAATCACATGAAGCTTGCCGCTGATTCCTCAGCAGGCAATACGCAGCTGCGAGGCTTTGGCTGTCAAACAGCATTGTCTGATTGACCGACAGACGCGTCAGACAGGCGAGTTTCGTTCTCACGTCTAGTGACAGACTGCAGTTCAGCCAGTGCTTCAACACTACAGTAGTGAAAGTGCAGTCGAGTTTGGTCGAGTTTGGTCCGGATCGGTCCAGTCCAGTCCAGTGCGGTACAGTACAGTACAGTACGTAGTCGTTTTCCATATGATTCTATTACTATCACTTCTCATACAGTACAGTGTACAGAATAGGACAGTAGGGTGAACGAATGCCATAACTGTACTGTACTCAGTCTACAGTACTGTACAGTACAGTACAACTCGTAATGGCTGTACTGTAGACTGTACAGTACTGTACAGTAGAGCATGGTCATACAGTACTGTACAGTACTATTGGTCAGTGGCAGTGTACTGGTATTTAGCGTGCCGTTCCGTTCCGTGCCGTACTGTGACTCACTTCCGTCATCGAGGTTTTTCAACCTACCACGATGACTGCAGTACAGTACTGTACTGTACATTCTACTGTACAGTACAGTATCAGAATTGACTGGGTCCGTCCTCTACAGTACACTGGATCTGCTATTTTTTTTTTTATTTATTTATTATGTGGACTGTTATTAATAAAAGACGGAGAGCACAGGCAATTCTTTACTACACTGGAAACGCGCAAACCGACTATTTTACTCGCCAAGTGGCCATGTTAATCATTCAAATACAGTAGGAGTACTGCTTGTGAATATCAGTAACAGCTCTTCTCCATCAAACTGCTACCAAAGTAGTGCTGTACGGTACAATAAAGAGAAGACTTTTTCAACTGTCAAGATCTTCACGGCCTTCAACCTTGAATTTCACTTGCACAGCACTGTATTCGACAATGTACAGTGTGTATCAAAGTATTTTGTCACTTTGAAAAGCATCAACCAGCGATCTGAATAAGCAAATACTGACTGTACACAGCAGTTTAGTAGTCCCTGCTGCAGTCATAGAACAGTATACTATCTAGAATACGACTGTCCTACTGAAACCAACTAAAAGCATATTTTACAGCAGAATATCCATTGGACTTTTAGGTAGTCCAACCAGTGCCTTCCAGAATAGTCCAGCATGCAAGCAATGCTGGTAGACTGGTAGAGGCACTGTTGTGTATTGTACAGTACTGTTATGTTGGTGGACATACAGTACTGTATTGTACTGTACAGATCATAAAAGTATTGAACCGAACCGAACCGAATCGAACCTTCTCAGATCTATTCGTGGTAATGGGTAGTCGGTTTAATTGAGAATCGTTAATTAGCAAATACTATACCTCTACGTACTGTACAGTACTCTACTGGATGATACTCCATCAAGTACAGTACTATACACTGTACTGCAGGAGAGCACCTAGCGACACACTGGCTTGGTGCTTAGCGATGCGCGTCACCACAGATGCCCATCACAAAAGAAAGTTGAAACGTTATTGATCGTTTTCAAACACGATCAATAGCCCAAAAGCCAATCATAACAAAGCCAGAACAATAAGCCAGAGCAGTATACTCCTATCTTGTATAATTCATGATATTCAAGCTAATGCGTCTCATTACTTTCATACCATTTTCTATCCAAAGGCCAATCTACCACCATTTTCGACTCGATCTTACTCGTCATCTTCATCAATTACATTGAAATTGACAACATCAAAATTATTACACCAAGATACCAAGATAGAAGAAGGTAGTTCATCCTCCATTCCTGCATTCTATTCAGAATTTTACGCTTCGTTTAAACGTAACAAGACTATTGTTATGATTTTGCAATCTGAAAAAAACTTTCATTTCATCTCTAGGATTGGTGAGAAAAAAAATTACCTACTCTTACTAAATTGGTGGGCTATTCGACATTGAAATCGATCATTTTCCTCCATAAAAATCTTAAATTATTGCCTGAAATTAATCACACATGAATCCCGTTCATGGAATCGAAGAAAGACTTCGCGAATGCGCTTGTCTTGGTGAGAAAGATACTGTCCAGTTATTAGTACAACGAGGCGTCAACATCAATTCCCAACACAAAATCAATGGATGGTAATTATTTACGCCTAGATACAATAGACCATAAAGTTGAATGGACACTAGCAAAAATTTCTCATGATCAAGTCGATCTCTTATGGCTTATTGTACCTTTTAGTCATGATAAGAGAACAAAGTTGTCATCGAGATTGACTTTGCTATTCGTCCTTCGATTACCGTCCAACTTGAGCTTTGTTTATCTAACAGTTAAGATACAGTAGATTATATTATATTCTAAAGCATAGAGTTCACGTATTCGTTAAATCGGCGTAATTACTACGCGCAATAAAGGAGAGCAACATAATGAACCTTACTGACATGGCACAGGAGTATATTTAATGACAAGACAACAATGTACAGTGTAATTTAATAACACTTGTGACACAGTGATACCGAACCACCATACTATTAAATTGTCATCAGACCGTTAGCAATACGAATAAAATGAACAAACTGTAGAAATACTTCCATTGAGTTAAAGTCGTTGATACCGTAGTTCCACACTTAAAACTTCGCACTAAGCAAAATAGGCAAATAACAGTAAAGAATTCGAATTTAATAGCTACAATTTTCTCTTTTATCTCATCACGTTGTTAATTACAGTCTAGAGAACAATCATTGTAGTAAGCTCCTTTTCATAACAAAAAATTTGTCCATCAAACAAGATTAGCAACCACTTTCTTTCACTACTTTACTATAACTAAATCATTTCTTAGGCTATAACTTTCTAAATGTTATGAAGCAACTCTTCTATTCTGATTACTTTCTAATCACATTCTTAGAGTATTGTTCGCACTTATATCTTGAGATAATGCGCCTACAGTAATGCACGTATACAAGCACTGTACACTGTTCTGTAGGTATTCAGCAGTAATATTGTATATTAGTACATTCATTATTCAAAATACCGTAACAATAAATATAACTACAACTGGCATGGCAGTGTATAAGTATTTAAATGGCGGTATAGAGATGTCAAGATCAATCGATCTTGACTCAATCTAACTATATCTCATCATTAGTTTTATTGATCGTGCAAACATTGATTTCAATAATAAGAAGAAGAACTAATGTAACTACTATATTGACATATTTTGTAATTGGACAGGACCGCCTTACATTGGGCTGCTTGCCGCGGGCATAATGATATTGTAGCCTACCTGCTAAGCGAGGGTGCAGAACCATCACTTTTAACTAAATCCGGTGAAACTGCAGCTCAGTTATCCAGCAGTGAGGAAATTAAAGTGATGTTAAATAATGCAGGTAATATTATGTCATGTTTAGAATGATGTATAGCTCTGTTGAAGCTTCTAGATATAAGTACATTCTATGACACAGTATTACTACAAGACTGAAAGACGCTGTAAATATTAATACTTAATTATACAGTAATTCCTGCTATGCATTCAGTGTACACTGTATGTACAGTGTATGTTCATAACAGCATGGCATTATACGTATTTGTTATATTAGTGTAGACTGATTTTCCAATAGTAAGCTTAAGTAATGCATGCAAATAGTAAGTAGCTCTTTATGTACTGTACTTTTACTAGATTACAATCTCCTTACAAATATTATCTTAAGCTAAGGATTGAGTTGGGCAAGAACAATTAATAATCTTGGGAATGCATTGCCTTTTTATACCCTACAATCATTAATACTGTATAACATTAGTGAATTTTTTCTATACTAGCGGGAGTAAGCGATATAGGTGCGTCTCCTAATAACTCTCCAAAAACAAACAAAACTGAACTGCCTATCACTCCAAACTACATGCAAAATCCTCCCTTTCCATACTCAAATACTACAGTTACGGAAACTACTGTCTCCCAAAATGGACGTAGTACTTCACCTCCAAAGTCTATCGTCACGGTTGGAGGTGATGTAAAAGAGCTGTCTATTCAAAGTCGAACTATCTCAACTCAAGCAACCATTGTGGCTTCACCACATGGCAAATCATTCAACCCTATGGGAAAACGTAAAATCTTCAATTTATCATTATTTCTCAATTTTTTTTATTGCAATTTCTTTCTATAACCTCTTATTCAATATAGGGGAATTATTGGTTAAAGTTCGTATTGCAAATTCTGGTGAAGAAGATTTCGTAGAAGTTGAACTGGATCGATTTAATTTAACATACGAATCATTATTTGATCGATGTTGCGAAGAACTAGATCTATCGAAATCAGCTGTAAAAAAGATTCGCAAGTTACCTAATATCCTTATTCGTAAGGATAAAGATTTGCAAAGATTAACTGACAATCAGGAGTTGGAAGTGGTTTTACTAAATAGACTGCAACCGAATGCTCTTGATGTTAGTTACTATTAATCTATAATATGGTTTACTTCCAGTACAATTATGTCATCACGTGCCAGTAGAAAGCTAAGCTATGTAATATTGATAGTACTTGTTTAACGTATTGTACTGTATTTAATGCAATTCCTACGGCGCTAATAATACCATGGCGTCTTATCCCTGGAATTATCAGTTAATCTTAATTATAGTATTTCAATTCCTCTACAGTATACGAATCCCATGTTGACAAACTTAATAATTAACCAATAGTAATAATATTTCTATGACATCGCGAATTTCATAGTTTCACTTTCCATTTTTAGAGATAAGCACGAAACATACTGTATTGCACACGTGTAAAGACAGTCTTGTTATTTTTGGGGGATTTACTTTACACTAATTAAAGAGATTATCACAAACTGATCCTAGTACGTACTATTATTTTGAGATTGTAATGCGATAAATTTTTAGATACGTCATATGATTAATATAACGTTTATGAAATTTTTACGTGTCTTGACTAATGTATTATTATATTGTAAAACTAAGATATATAGAACTATGCTAAATGAATTTGAGTTATCAATATTTAAACGTAACTCAATAGATAGTATATCACTTACATGACAAGTATGCAGTGATTGTATTGAAATTTAGGTAGTGTTGACTTGGTTAATTTATAACGTAGCCTTTTATTGGTTTGTACTACATCACTTGCCAAATACATCGTAGAGCTGGCGGTAGCTATACGCAGACAAGTGCGGCTTTATCTCGCATTTGGTTGTTTGTAAGCGTACGAGTTATCACCGGTGAGTGATAAGTACAGCACACAATTCGTACATAAGCTGACTTCGTAGCGATACGCATATATGATGAGTATAGTAGCATGCAATCTTGTTGAGGAACTTTCTAGACAAAAAATCTCAACAAAGTAAGCTGATTGTATCCATTCATATTTTGCTTACAATGTTAAAATTTTATTGTAGCCATACAACATTTTCGAAAATAAACGTTTTTATTACAAAGGAAATTGTCTAGGATACAATACGTTAACGGTCTCAACTCTACTGTAACTTTAAAGCAATATATATTGAACTAATCCATGCAGTCATTATTTTATATTTGCAAGTCTATCAAAGACTAGTGGGCTGCATAGATCACGAATAAGCTAGTACTTATCTACAAATACCTTCATTAATTCGACGGCAGAAGAATGATCAACAGCACCTTAATTGAGATGTCTTACGCGTAAGGTAAATTGATAAACAAGTCAAGTGTCGTATCCTAGTTATTAAATATTATTACCTAGGAGATAACGCACAAGAAGAAGGCATGATCACATACGTAGAAGATGGGAGGTTGTAAATCATTAGCCAAATTAGCACAAAGTTAGCAGACTTCACCAAAAGCAGACAGAGTACACCGAGCAACTTTTTGTCAACGTAAGCATAGATACACGCGTATACCTAATACAGCTAGGGACATATACTAGAAAATATATCTTGTATAATTCAACCTTTATTTACTACGCGGAGAATTTGACCTAGAGCGTCGACGAGGAGAACGTGACCTACGACGGTCTCTTTCATCATGTCTACTGCGTCCATGTCTTTCTCTTGACCTGATAGCATAAATCATATAAGGGGTAAACTGTTATCGAACATAAACTATAGATTATACGAAAATGATAGGAATAACTAACCAGATACGAGTATGTAGATATGTACAGTACAGTAG
The DNA here is from genome assembly GCF_000150275.1 of Trichoplax adhaerens. Lineage (NCBI taxonomy): Eukaryota > Metazoa > Placozoa > Uniplacotomia > Trichoplacea > Trichoplacidae > Trichoplax > Trichoplax adhaerens. The sequence continues at coordinate 7,731,000 of NW_002060944.1, read as the reverse complement.
TTCAAGTTACAAAGTCTACATGCTACATTACTACAAGTCGATAGAAAAGCTTCACTGTATACGACAGCGGACGTACATAATCAATAACTAATATGGGTATATTGCCCAAAGTCACTTAGCTGTTGAATAACAACGCAGATATAAATCTTGCATAACATTATAACGCAAAAGCTTGCAATGTGTTATACCCTTAAGGGATACTGTATGTTATTGGCTTTTCTACGTCAAGTTAATTTTTATTGGTAAACTATAGAAACCCTGACGGTAACGGACGAAGTAAAATATAACTACACAAAATCAATTGATTTACACAGCAAAGAAGATGAAACCTCAGAACTGCAATTATTCGGATGTCTTAAAGCGGAATAACGTGGCATATTGAAAAACTGCTAAGAGCAGCTACATTAATTAGGACGTCATATGGAAATAATTTAATGACAGTAACACCATCGACAGCAAAAAGAGTGATCCAAAATGTTCTTCAAATACGCTAGTCTACTGATTGAAATAGTACAAAAAGGAAACTACCGTATTCTGTTGCATGAAACATGACCAATACGTAGCCTACTGCAATACAGCAGCAAATACACCACATATTTAGCCTAAATACAATACGGAATAAATGCACCTGTTTTCTGTTGCTCATTTTAGTAGAGATTGGTATTACCAGCCATGACAAGAAGGCAATCGCTGACCAACAATACTATATGCGAACGTGCACTAATTTGTTTATATTTCGTGTATGAGTATAAATGATTTACAAAATCCTTCACCTCCAATCATTGAAAGCTCTACTCTTCATTTTCCCTCTTGTCAGCCCAGATAGCCACTTAATGTTACACCTTAGCGAGCTACTGCAAAACTGGTAAAAAGTTTACTTACACTCACCTGCTACGTGCTTTATGACGACTATATTCATCACGCTCTCTTCTTCTGCGATCACTGTCGTCATGACGACTGGAACGATGACGATCGTTATCTTTATCATACCTCTCACGTCGATCTTTGCGATCCCGATTTCTATCCTGATCTCGATCTCGATCTCGTTCTCGTTCTCTATCTCTGTCCCGATCTCGACCTCTGTCGTTATCGCGATTTCTACGGCCATCTCTATCACGGGTATCCATGTCTCTATTTCTACGAGATTCATTTTCACCATCCTTTTTAATCTAGAGTGCGTAAATAATAATTGCTTGTAATGTACCTCATCAATAAATTTAGAGATGTAATGCATACATAGGTAGTGTATAAAGTTTCGTATTCCTTCAACTACTTAACTAAAAATTGATGTCACCTTTAAGCATAAGTGACAACGCGAAAATCACTAACAGTTCACCAATAATACATACACATAAAAAGGAAATGATGCACAAAAATTACCAATAATTCTTCAATGGTTAACTTAATTTTAGCATAACCCATATGTTGCTTGCCCATTAGGTGATCATCAACACGAGACTGTGCATCTCCCACAATTAAAAAGGCACCGCAAGTTTCACAAACCTCCATTTGCTTATCTTGATTTGACATTGGATCTTTGATCTGTTTCGTTGACAATAAAATAATCTCAACTTAGTATCCACCTAAAACAAAGACCTACGGTACTTATTCGACCGTTTGTAATTACACCAACTAATTTACTCGTACCCATGATTTATCCGTTCTTGCTTGCTAAGCAGGAGAAAACGATATCGTTTAGTCAAGTAGTACATTTTATATTAGAGGCAGAAATGTAAATAGGTACAACGATAGAAATCACTACCGCTTGAATACGCTCCCGTTGTTCTTTTAATTTGTCGATCTGTTCTGTCAAAGCTTGTGCTTCATCAACGCGACCTTCAGAACCGAGTTCTTCTACCTAAGATGTGGTCAAAATTCTTCGTCACTGAGTTTAGTTTCTTTTCAATGCAACCAGTTTTGATAAGCATTTACATCAAATAATATAATGTAATAGTCACTAATGTTAATTCACGTCTAGCGTGAGATTTTCACGCTTAATAGAGGAATAAATACTTTCTCAAGACGTAATGTACTGGTTAGAGATTATTTGGAAGCTGATAAGATAAGAAATTATATACCAATTTACGTACCTGAGGTATTAGAGCATTAATGTCCCGACTGATCTCCATAACTTTTTCTTCATCTTCTTGACTAATATCCTTCTACGAAATCATACATAAAAATGGACGTAAATAATAACTTTAAAATAGAGGCATTTACATAAGTAAACACCACAAGATGTAGCAACACATATCCGGAATCTTATGTACAGTACAGTATCATATACTGTAGCTAATAGAGTAACATCTAACAGTAACACGCGAAATCCGTTGCATTTAGTTATTTTCGGTGAAAGTTTATGTTAAACTTACATTTTCTTTCGTTTTAGCATTCAAACTTAGACGCTGATGACCACGACGGATTCTCCTCTCTACGTCAGCCATAATACTTTGTAAGTAGCGCAAAAAGTCTTCTTCATACTGCATTTTACCATTTCTTTTACTTTTCTTATATCTATTCAAGAAATACAATAAAACAGCCATTAATATCACTTACGAACTGCAAAGTATGCCATTGCACGATAGAGTATGCAGCTAAAAATATACGCGTATATCTGGTGAAAATTAACCGCTATCAGCTAATAAATTAAAAAAGAGCTCTCTTCTACAAGCAAAATATCCGTTGAGAGTATTTAAAATAAAAAATTTAAATACAGAGCCGGGAGGATTTCACTGAAGGTCACAGCACTTACAATTGTCGTAAATTTTCATCGTGAATTTTTTCGCAAGGACCTATAATTATATGAATAAAGATTAGGAGCTCAATGACGCGTCTAAACAGCATATTAAATAACTATCAATACTAGTAGTCGATAGAATGCATCTAGGGCATTAAAGGTGTAGATTTATTGGACGGGTAGTTCACTGCAAGAAAATGACAGAAATCGACTCTGAGAGTTATAATACTGATTATAGATTGCTGCAATTAGTATCGCAATCTATGAGGTATTACACCACATTTAAGTAAGATTTCAATACTGATGCTCAAAAGGTACTCATACTAGATTTCTCCTTTATCCGTTGTTGGCCCATTACTGTACTGTCATACAGTACACGCACTTCATTAAGTGGAAGGAAGAGAAAGTATCAATAACACTGTGTGATTTATCATCTGATATACAGTATTTAAATCTTTATCTCTGGCTAATGCACTTCAACAAAATTACGTTAATAGCAATTATAAGACATAACATACTGATTGGGTGACAATAATAATATATATATATAATCAACCAATCATGACAATGTGCACGTGTACTTGCAGTATGGATAAGAATTGCTGTACAAATCTGATAGAATATTGTAGCTTCAAAAAGTCGGATCAAATAGTCTTACTTCCATTGCAATTTTGACGAGATTCTGACATCGTAAGAATACGCGTGCAGTATAGCCAAGTACTGTACTACATGCAGTACAGTACTAAATCGTGAAAGGAGTTTGATTACGATATCAGCATATCACATGTTTACATTAATAGAGTAGCAGTAATGGGGAAAAATTGAATTTCAGTACAGTATACTATACGTGAAAACTTGAAGAAACAAGTGTTTGCACCTTTAAATATATAGTAAGGGGATACTGAGCACTTTGCTCTAGGCAACGGTTGTAACTGTATCTAGAAAGCTGAATTTTTATAACTTACCTAGATCGGAACGAGTATTGGTAAACAGCTGAGAAGGGCAAAATCCACATAAAAATCGTTTACAAACCTATTAAGAAAAACGTCATACAGATATTAGACCATTGAACAACTGAGAATGGATCATGAATTTCTTAGGAGGTACGGGTCAAATTCATTTCGGACACTTTTGTAAAAATAATAATGACAGCAATTACAATGAACAAAACTCTCTGAATTGATATATCGTCCTGTCATCTTCAACGATATTTACGCATTCTAACAGATTAAAAAACTATCCATTCTCAACGGCCTCATTTGCAGTCAATCGATCCATATCCAATACTGTCTTAATAATGATACAGTAGTACAGCCTTTGAAAAAAAATTCCTACCATCCCTCGCATACTACTCAAGTATGCGTCTTTGTTTCTATGCCTAATAAGTACAGTATTATGCATTGTCAGTTGTAATGCAGTCTTTTCCCCTACTAACGGTTCATTTTATAAGTTTACTAATGTAGTCTTACTCAATATACAGCAGTATAGCATTTGGACTGTACGGTATTTAGAACCGAATTTAAAATAGATGGAATCCACATAGAATCGATAGCAACATCGTCGGGAGAGGAGTGCATGCGATCCAGTAAGCGTTGCATTTGGCGCTACCTTGTCATGCAAGTCCACACTAACGTGTACTAACAAGTACATAGAAGTACTGTATACCCTGCAATGCAATCTAATTACGTTATCAATATCCATTTATAATAGCATTACATTATCGTCGGACCAGTGTAATTCACTTTTTGCCTCATTGGGTAGGGCATTTCTGTTGGGTCCCATCAATTCGTCCAGTAACTGTGCCGGAGTCAGCGCCATCTTTGCAATTTTGCACGATCTACCGAGTACAGAAACCGCAGCCAGAGAAGAGAGGATTGTACAGCAGTCTGGATGGCGTAAGCAATTGGGCCAAAGTACTGTAGTCTAGAATACATTGTACTGTAGATTACAGTATGATCCTGTATCATTCAGTTCTGGTGCAAGCCCATGTGTTACAGTATGTAATACAATGCCATGTTTGCGTATTGGTATTATCAAGACAGTGTCATGACTGCAATGTACTGTACTGTCTATAGACGTGCTTGACAGGGAATTTGCCACGACTTTCCTATGTACTTACTAGACAGTACTACAAGACTCAGATGCAACCAGACTTGGCAATGGCCGAGGTAAATTACCTTGAATACGTGACCGGCTAAATAAGAATCGTCGTAATAAATTACTACACAGTACATTAACGCAGTCAATAATATGAACAACCAATCCTACATGAACTATATACTGCACGGTAAAAGGAAGAGTTAGTTCACTATATCCCCATACCAAATTGGACGTGATTAGTCATTTAAATTGACTGCAGTTGAGTCGGCCACATGATTGGTCCAAGATACAAGTATTGCCTCTATTTGATTCTTAGTCCAGGAAAGGCAGTAATGTACTGGCAGTAAATCAAGTATTAGAAATTACTGCCTCTATTTGATTCTTGGTTCAGTAAATCAAGTATTAGAAATTATTGTCTCTATTTGATTCTCGGTCCAGGAAAGGCAGTAAATCAAGTATTAGAAATTATTGCCTCTATTTGATTCTTGGTCCAGGAAAGGCAGTAAATCAAGTATTAGAAATTAATTATTGCCTCTATTTGATTCTCGGTCCAGGAAAGGCAGTAATGTACTGGCAGTAAATCAAGTATTAGAAATTATTGCCTCTATTTGATTCTTGATCCAGGAAAGGCAGTAGTGTACTGGCAGTAAATCTAGTACTAGAAATGAATGAAGTGACCCTGCTGCGGAAGGAATCTACACCAGTCATAACATTACCCATTCACCTGTAGGGTGTACACTACATCAGCGTGCTTTCGGCGACGAAAGGGATTGGTAGGGGTGTAAAGTCTTCTTTATTTCACGCTGCCTTTAAATCACATTGACTAAAAATAATCATAATAATAGACTCGTATGTCAGTAATAGTATTGGATCGCATTGGGGAAGCAAGCATTGCCATTCTGTATTTACGATTTCGGCTTGGTTTGTTGGCCGAGCCAGCCAGCGCTGCTGAGGAACTGATACCTCAATGAAGGACTACACTATGAAATATTTTTCAATAGAATAATAAAATTATTTATTATATGTTAGAATTTCAAACCACTCCCTTCATTGATCTCATTGATTGGGAATTTTATTGCTTCTTGCCTGCATGCAAATAGGATAACAAGAGTCAGTGTTGTAATGTGCCACCATTACATTGCACAATATGCAGAAATAGCCGTAGTGTACGGCATCGTTTTGGACATACGCTTCAATTGAGATGATCAACGACTAGTCAACCCCTACATTTTTAGTATACCGAATGACCGTTTTCTGTCCCTCTCTTTCGTTTTTAGTCAAGCAACTTTACGGAGCACATGATGAGCTCAATCATAAACTACTAGTGTCTCATCAAGGTAAAAGATAAAGCTCTTCTCCACCGTTATGGATCATTCTATTGCAGTCTAAAACGCTAACACCATATGCCAAATAAGTACCGTACTACTATTGCAACTGCCACACCTAATCATTTTCTCTTTTAGTATATTCCTGGACTAAACAAACGCTCCCTCTCCTATCTAAAATGAAACTCACTACTCTCCCAATAATTATATAATTGATGTAATTATGAATGAAGAGAAAATAGAACGTTCACCGGGCCTGAAGTACAAGCAATGTAGAAACTACTTGCATTAAGTAACTTTCCATTGCAAGAGGAGTATAAATTCTATTTTAATGACATAAAACATACCATCAAAGCCTCATACGAAGTGATGGACCCCTTGGATGGAATGGAGCGTGGCCGGGATAATCAAATAAGCCTCGGTATTGCCAAATCTCTGCCTTGACAAAATGAATTCCATACCCTAGCAGCCAAGAATGCCTACAATTCGTATTTTGCTACAGTTTCCACTCATTAATGTAGTTCGCCTGATCAATTATAAAAAGAGCTGAGCTAAGTTTACGATCGCACTTATCTAACCTATCAATAACACCATGATGTACAATAAGTCTCGGTCATTATGGAATTGGCCAATCTTACTACATACAGTAAGATTCGCTAGATATGAATTTTTTATTCCATAAATATTGCTGAAATCATTTATTTGATTACGCATTGCTTCGCCTAACAACTAATTTATAAAAATAAGCCATATTTGCCTTTTACCACGGGCTCCAAAAGCATTTATACCGTAGTAATCCCTACCAGAATTAATGAATTTGTCTAATTATATGATTAATAGGAATTATTATAGCATAGAAAATCCATTTGGTGCGCCAAGTATGAGTCGTCTAATTGTAATTTTTTAATTCAATGAGAAACCAAGCAACAATTAATCTACGCCAAAAATAGTTGAGCAACATTTACTCGTATATCCAACAAAAGTTGGTATCTGCCGAACCTTTACTAAACACAGCCATAACTATGATCTATCTTTTACTCGACAATTTAGAATTAATACGGTATATCAATTCTATAAGCATTGGTAAATTAGCCGTACTTTACAAGTGATTAGAGTATTATGAATTGACCCAATGTAGTATTTTTGGAAGTAGTTTATTTGAGATATGGAAGGTAATAGCTTAATGCAAGTAAACTTGGATCTGTCTTACGCACATACCCCATACATAATAGTTTATAGATTTATTGGATAAATTTCCATCCTTTATATTATATTCCATATGTTGATGAAATCTTTAAGAGAAAGATACTTGTGAAGTATTTACCCTTATTTAATAGAAAATTGATTTCTTTTGTATTATTCAAAGTTTACGCCAGAATTATTTATTATTGAATAGTGGTATACTTGTTTATTATAGCATGAAATTATAATCTTTCAACATCAAATTAGAAGAACTACGTATATTACGCATTCTATACCATATCCTTTACGTAACCAAGGTTATTCTAGCTTACTGTAATTACCCTCTTCCTGGTAGAATCATCTCGATTGGATAAAAGAGTAATAACAATCTTTAAACTTGATTTAGAACTATAGTCAAGTAATCAAATAATTATTTGATATTATTGCGGTACTGTTCAAATCATAATCAATGATTCCACTAAATAAACATAGGTGCAGATCTACAATATACATCCACAGCATGATGGCCTAGAAAGAAATTAATAATGATAACAAAGAAATGATAGCTAGACTAAATTGGTATTCATATTCACTCTTTCTTCACTAAGGAAGAAATTATATACATATTGTGCAAAATTCAGTATTCAATTTACAGTAATTGCGGATATTACACTAGATAAGCTGTCCATACTGAGTAAGTAGAAATTATACAGTATAAAATAAAGCTATATAGACCATCCAATTCACAACGTTGAAATAGTAGCCAAAGTGCATAATCACTGACATGTATAAGTATAAGCCAGATAATCGAGATAAAATGCGATGGTTCGTAAATATTGAACAACAAATAAATAAACTCGTATATTACTGTCGCTAAGGGAACAGTGAGATTCTTCTCTAAGTTGAAAATTGACTTGGAAGAGAAGTTTATTTTTCGAAAAATGATAGCTATTGGTTATAAGATACCATAAAATTAATAACAGATAACGTAATGTAGCCATACGTCATCACTGGTATACCATACTGTAATTTAATCGTTCACATCGGAGATTTATAACATGATCAAGATCGTATATGTAATAATTTGATAACCTACGTTAATATCTGTAACTTTACGGTAGAATGAGAAATTATTTTTTATGTAAATCAATATCAAACCATTTATTTCCAATTAAGCTAGGAAATGACAATGTTAGTACTAAAGACCTAGAAATTCTTGATTCTAGCTATCTTATTCTTAGTATGTTACGTATTATTTTCAAAATAGCTTTTTAAGTATACCTAGTCAAAACCACGAGAGAATGGTCATATACCGTTTATTAATAAATGTATATTGTCTGAAAGATTTTCAAGGTTGAAGTAATTTTCTTGGTACTATGAGTTTCGCCAACAACTTCCGAGAATTATTATAATAATAATCATGGATATTATTTATCGTAGATTACAAATAGTGGAAGACCATAGCCTTACATACGCAAAGAAGTATAATAAACAATTCTCTTACTTTTATGGAAATATTTAAATCACCGCTAGCATTGCCAGTTTTATAAGCTACAATATATAAATTACTACCAGAAAAAGTACCGCAATTTTACCACAATTGCAGTAAACACTCATGATCGATACGCTCATCCTATCTTATAGCAAATTGGTCTATAACCCATGCGTATACTCTCTAGTAAAAGGGTTAACATAGTTTAATGTAGAAATACTTTGAGGGCTTCATCATCAAAAGATGACACCAGTCGTTAAGGCTACATTTTTATTTCAATTTTTTTTCATCATTTCCTTTGCAAAGTAAGAAATATGCTTGTTTTCATTCCATACCGCAAGTATATTATTATTATGGACTAGCACACAACAACTAGAGACGATCGTCTATAATCCCATCGTTGTCTATTCAATACTGAAATCATTAAAATTACAATATTCTTTCAATAAAAAATCAGTTCTCTAATACACTTCTAATGATTAATAAATGGCATGATAAACTTCTAATGAAATGCTCGTCAAATGAGGATAATTTTTGAAGTACCATACAGAATGCACTAGCTATACATTTACATTGTTTTTAAAGAGCATTCGATAGTTATTATACCGATATCAATACTTTAACTGTTTTAAGCAATGCAATTGATACTAGTCATGATAGTTTAATAGTCAACTTGATTAGGATTTTCAAAAATTCGAAGTTAGAGTTTTTCGACGGCGTTGAGCTTGTGATGATTCGTACGTATAGCTATTATTATCACCAGAAATATTCGAATAACTAGCCCTTACGAAGTTTACAACTTCGACGCGAATATCGCTCATAAACAGAATATTTAAAATTGGACTTAAGGCCGGGTAGCAGAATGCCGGGTATTGAGTTGCCGTAAGTACAGGAACGAGTGGACCAACTTTGCCAGCTCTTAGCGCAAAGAAAAAGATAATCACACCAACAACAAAAGGGACAAATAAACAAAAAAATATACCAATCATTACAGCTGCTTGGATTAACGCTTTACGATTCGTTTTTATACTGATATTTGCTGATTTATCTCCAGCAGGATAGACATGATTTTTGTGAAGAGTCAAGACAATCACTAAAATTTTACCATAAGTTGCGACTAAAACAACCAAGGGAACAAGGAACAGTATAATAAATACAGAAGATAGATAAACGGTTTCGGCATTAATATCTCCCAGTGTAATACATTGGATACCATGAATAGGGCGAAACGTGAATAAGGGAATTGCTGCGATAAAAATAGACAGTAACCAAGTGCTAGTAAGGACTATAACGACGTTTCTAGATGTGGCACGCTCCTTGTAACGGAAAGGATTAATAATTAGGAAGTAACGATGAAAACTAATCAAACAGACATGTAGATTTAAGTTAATCATCAATCCAGTTCCAAGTTGTGGTATAAAATCGCATAGAATAGCAACGCTACTAATAAATGGTATTGCTTGCCGTGGTATAACGTAAATAATACCAAAACAGAATCCAATGACTAATTTACTACATAGAATAAAATTGGTTATACTGTGTAATTTTCGATTAAATATGATAAAAAGGAGTAGGCTTGCATTTGTAATGCCTGTGATAATACCAATAACTAGCCACTGTATATGGATAGGCGGTGGCGATGGCACTGGTATTGGTGGTGAACTTGTGCTACCGTTAACACCAGAAGAGCCGTTGCTCATATTCATTTTGGTACAGTGTCTTTTTTTCAATTTTCGCGATTAAATGGTATGAAAGAGTGATTTTAATATTCAATTCTTCTCTTGTGATAGACTAAAACTGGTAAGGTATAGATTCGACGTTCTTGATAAACAGCCAAATGACAACCAGTATGTAGCTTTATGTACTTAACAAGAATTCAATTTTATATAGAATAGGTAGATAAATCTCTTAAAAAGAGACGTCAACATCAACACTTTAAAATTAAATGAGGAAATGATGAAATCAAATCAGCCCTGCTAATAAAAACTTGGCGTTGTTATGAATCGTTAATCTACGGTTAAGTTAAAAAAGAATGGAATGGAACACCATTGGATTAGAGTAGAACGTGACAAATTAAGGATATGAATAAGACGAAATGAAAAGGTAAGTTAATATTGAAAAAACTTAGAGGAATTGAAATGAAGTTGTCGCAACCAACATGAATGAAAGAATGATCAATCTTAAAGTGTTTTTTTAATTCATATGGTAGGAATCGAAAGATAAGATTAAAATATTGCATCAAGGTGCTACCATAGTTTATAAATAGCTTTCGACAGAGAGAAAGAGAGGAGGGGAATGATACGAATAAATGCGTTTGAATAGAAAGCGATTAAATATAAATTGATCCAATAACACCATGCTAATGATAATAATCCAATGATGTAAAAATAAATAATAACTTGAATAGATAATAATAATAAAGGCAAATAGATCACCATCTACTAAACAATACGGTCTACTGATAAATCTATAGAAATGTTGTAATGATAAATAACGATAAAAGTGACGAGTTCTATCAAGCAAAGTTTAATATTTAGCGTAAATTCATTTATTCTAACATACAAGGACATAGAAATTGTCACTGATATTAAAAAACATGTAACTTGAGACCTGTGAAACACTGATAAATCTAATTTATCAAAATGAAACTACAGATATAGATATACGTGTATCTAAGGCACAAATAACAATCCTCTATTCATTCGATTAATTCATTTAGCGGAATTAAATAGTATACATTATAGAAGGGAATGACGACAGAAACCATGGAAATACCAGTCATATTTCTTCCTGAAAACAAATTCTAAATTTCAATAGCCTATACAATGAAACTATCATTGATAGATGACATCAAAGTCAAATCGATACCATGTCTACCATCATTCCAATCAATCAACAGCACAACTGAACATTCTTGTTTTTATTATGAACGTGAGAATGTTATCATTATGTTGTTAATACGAAATGACAATATTGTCCCAGCAAACTCAAATGATAAGGAATCTACTCTGTGCTATTCTATTCTATGAAAAACTTTTAACCATTTATTTCAAGTAAAAATTCATAAAATGAAATCAATGGATTAAAGGGTAAAAATAGATTATCTATTTTAGAATAGGAAATATCACCTTGACTGAACAGAACTTAAGCTTAATATGTGTCGGTTGAAAGGAGTTATATACTTTCACAAATTCACTGTTTTCATTTATTGTCCTAAATTAATGTAAAATAAGATCAATGAAATCGTTGCTCAATCAAAAGAATGAATTAAAAAACAAATCGTTTCTACTGTATAATTTAACGTGATAAAGTTGATTCAAACTTTCACCCTATATAAAATAGATCATGACAAAATAACTATTATAAAGATAGGAGAGATATTCGGTGAATCCTTTGATATACTTATCGTATTACATTCAGAAGCAACATGCTACCTATAAATTTATGATCATCATTCACGTACAATATTTAGTAAGAACACGCTATCCATTTATTTTTTATTATTATTAATTTATGTATATTAAAAAGTAATAGCATTAATCTCGCTACCGTCATTTGTAATTTCGTACAGGATATGGATGAGCAGTATTGCATTTTACTTCAACATAGGGTCTCCGATAGCTTTTTGTCATCAATATTGATTTTTTATAACGCAAATCCTGTAACCGCATGTATGCAAACAAATGATCACCTTCCTAACAAAAACGAAAGAAAATAGAATTGTGAGTAGAATAGAATGATTTGTTAATCTTAGTCTTAAGAAATAAACAGTGAACTAGTAATCAATTTGAACTCTACTACTCAATATAACATTGATATAGTAATCAAAAATTGTATTCGAGATTCATTGGTAATGGCTACCATTTAGAAATACTTCAATATTGACTCTTCCTAAATCGATCATTACGTCAGTACATTCTTTGTTCAATGAACCTGCCGAGCCGTGGTAGAAGAAATAATGTAAGTTTACAATTACTAAGTTAATGACACTCAAAAATTCTTGATCATGTTTACATATAGTTGGGTTACTGTTATTGACTGGTAAGGAAGAATTAAGCTATCAAGTGAAATATGGTCTTGCTGTTGCTAATGAAATAATGATATCAATAATAAACCGAAAATCTCTAATATAAATTATTGCTTAAATGATTTTATTTTCAATCTATTTTAGGATAAGAAAATAAAGGTGGGATTTCGAGATGTAAGTACTCTTACACATGAATATCTATCTGTAGATGATGAATGATATCTATCCCTAGTGGTGCAGTATAAGAATTGACAGATAATATAATATGAGTTGGCATCTAGAAGCATTAGCTATGGCACCTGTCTCCACCTATTCTTTAGCGTTGTTTATCTTTATAACATAACCTTCTTACTCAGTAAAAATTTAAAATTGCTAAATAATTTAAAAAAGATCAAGTAAAACTTGGATGATTAAGACAAATACGATGAAAAATAGAAGATAAAGGCCTAGTTTAATTCTACGACTAATTTTTGTTACTATAAAAAGGATTAGTAAAGATTCTGTAATATGTTAATAAGATAAAAATGACCGTTTTTTTCATATACCAGATTGGTCTAGCATGCCGTTGACTATCATATAAAAAAAATTTTTACTTTTACGCTGATATTTTAATGATGCAATGTACAACAACAAATTTTAGGTGAAACAGACTAGAATAAAAGCTACTTTTTGAAAAGAATAATTTATTAAGGTGACAGATTAAAATACATATAATATTTTTGCACTAATATTAATGATTGACAAGACTTTCAATGGAATATCAACAATATTGATCTTTCATATATAACGTAGAATCTAGTCAAAGGTATTAGTGATTGACCATCATCTGAATGAACTCATAACTCAATTGGCCGGTAGCTAAAGTAAAATCTTTACGAAATTATGAAGTAGGATAATGTTGTGAAATTCAGATGGACGATTGCAAGAATAAATAGATATCCTGCTTATACGTTATAGTTATAGCTGTGAGATACAATGAAAATGTGATTCCATTTGTATTAGTCACATAAACATCATTGAAAGATTGAGAAATGGAAATGTAATTCATCAATGACCGTTTGTCATCCTCTTTGATTACTATGATAGTCGCTATGTAATATATATATTGAATCATCACAGTAAATCAGGAATAACCTTAATTAGCACTAATTAGTTCTGTTAAACACGGCCAGTAATGCCGTTTATTGCTATATCAACTACCAATAGGAATTGATATAATTTAATTTAAATGAAGATAACCGGAATAAGCTAGCAGTTGTATAATCAGACGTTTAGGCCTCCACAAACAAATTAATAGGTCACAATGGCGGGAAGGTCATGATAACATGATAGAAGTCAAGCTTGTTTAACGGTAATGAGATTAAAACTTTCATTTCAATGTCATCAAAATGTGATACCAGTAATTGATTATAATTTGAAACGGTATTACTTTATTTATTTTTTAAATCTTCTATATAAGGGAACTCCTGCAGGTAGTATCATGCGACCGATCATCAAAATCGGAGTAATATAGATAAATAGATAAGTAAACATGAAAAGAGACTAACGTTAAGAACTTACTGCACCTAATATTTATCAATAGTTAGTTAAAAGCATTGCAAGCGCATAAAAATGAACTTGTTTATTTCGTTACCTGCAGTCAAGATTTAGTAGAATATGTAGACAAGGCAAGAGATTTCTATTAGTATAAAATATCATCACAGCAATTATGAATAAAATTATGAATAAAATTTTGTAAGATCTACGTAAATACAATAACTGCGGTGGTTGCTGATAGAAATAGTAATATAAATGCCAATAGAACAACCGCAGTAAAGAAAAACCTTGGCGATGCTTGTTATGACTACAAGTTAAACGAGTAACAACAAATAGCAAACAGCCAATGAGCAACTTAATGACTTATTCAAATTTAAGCCGAAGTCTCCTCTTTTTTCTCTATCGTATCTCCTTTTTATACCATAATATGGAAATCAGTTGAACATAACATAAAGTATTGTAAAATGGTGAACATAACCAGTAATAATCCCTAATATGGAAATCAATTGAACAAAGCTGATCAGCAGCATATTATGTTTATCACAAGATAAAATTAAATGGAATAACTCGCGTAAAATTGAGAAAACCAACTCCTAGATATGCAATTTTATAAGCTAAGCTATGCATATTCAATATATGAATCTTAAATAAATCAATTTACCCTTTTCTTTTCACTTTTCAATCTATAATAGTAAAAAAAGGATTACTAAACTGTGGGTAATAATAAGGAATAAAAGATTTCTTTATTACGATAATCAATCTAGCTAGAGAGTGTTAGCTTTACATTTATTAACGTTTATAATTACATGCATATCAACGAATTTTTTCTTGGTTTAGCGTATTCATTTTAGAGGAACAGATGCCTCAGGCACCGTTAGGTCACTGTTGAAGAGATTACTGTTCATATAGTTAATTCTTGCTATCCTACATTCTACGAAACCATTTCACAGTCGATTGGTAATAGAAAGATTATTTTATTGCCTTGGTATAGATCTTTCAAGGAAAAATAGAGTTCCTCTTTACAAATTAAAATGGTCTATTCTGGTGGAGTTGTTTATTTCCCATAGCCTTGTTAATGATACTTGTAGTTATAATAGTCATTACTATTTTTTGCACCTGTCGTTTATGGATCACTTCTTTCTCTTAGTAACCTATTAATATTTGTTTACGTTATCCTTTTTCAGACAGAAGATATAACCAAATAACGTGAGATAAGAGCAATATTTGAATCAAAAACTAAGCTTCCTTTTACGTACTATTTTTACGATATGATTGCGCCGCCGACTGTGCAAAATCACCATGTTTATAAGTTAATCGAATATTTTATGATTTCCCCTGCCCTGACAGAACTTAATGTAATATATATATTGCATTTATTGATCCAATTGGAAGGGACAAATTCAATCTTAGGTAGTGGTTTAAAAGATTACAATAAATAAAGAAAATAACATGTTTTAAATAAGTCAAAGTGATATTAATCAGTACATGCCACTTGAAAATTAAATTATGTCAATGGATATCAATTCCTTAATAAATTAATTTATAGAATTATATATTGTAATAGAGCATCAATCTGTTATAAAGGATAGGAAACAGCTAAACCAGAAAGAACTCTATATAAGAGATTGGTCCTGAATAAACTTGATTTCAAGACAAATCCGGAAGGCAAAACCTTACACTCTATTATGTTTATCTTACCGACCATGGCGTGAAACTCTTAGAAACATAAATTTAATAAGTAGATCTTTAAACGTTGGCAGTATTGTTAAAATGATGAATATCATAATAGGTGAAAGACGTATTCTAGTATAACATTTCAGATCAAATAAATGAGAATTTAATCAATGTATTCTGATACAGATCATATTCAATCTAATATTTCATATATAGTCCAACCAATAGAATCATTTTGATTCCTCCTTGTTAAGCCTTTCACTTTGACCTATGATGACTTAGGTGCTAGCTTACATGAGTTAATTAATAAAAACATGTGTCGTTATTTCACGTAAAAATAATTATATTTGATTATATAAAGCAACTGGAAATATAACAATATTTTCAATATTGTTAGCGTACTTTGCTTAATATTGAACTAATGAGTAACATCAACACTTATATGATAGGCCGTTTGATTTTGCTAAAAAATGTAATTTTATTTATACGCGTAGATTTCTGGAGGAACTAGCTATGATGGTTAGGGTTAAATATTCACTAGTTTTTATTCAAAACTGATTTACTGTCAATTTACAGTTGAGCACCGTAGCCCAGAGATTCCAAAGTCAAAGGATTAAATCGTGTCAAACTTTAGCCACTAGGCACTAATATCTAATAGCAATTAAAACTGTAACTTTGAAACTTTTAAGATATAACCATTAGTCAATTCATATGTCTTATACGCGTATTTTATAGAGAGAGAAGTTTTGTCAAATCATAGATATAAGTAATTGCAATACAATTATTTTTGAGCTGAAGTTCTTAATCTCGGGAAACTACAGTAAATATCTACTATGTACTATACTATTCAGTTAGATACCATTGAACCCAAGATCAAAAGTTAGAAGATGTTGCATAGATGATGATGCTAGAGTATTTTAACAACTAAGATCATATTTACATAACATGAAATGTCGTTTTATGACCAGCTTGCCAGTTTATTTCCAAAAGAAATTGAATTATATTTCAAGCATTAATTACGGCAAAAGTAAAACAGCAAAAACGATCTTTGAGATTATCACTATCTAAGACATCATATAATCAAATGTGATCATTTCTGTCCTATAAATTCTTTATCTGATATTAAAAAATTAAATAACTTTATATATATATATATAAAGAATTCCAACATAGAATTTCTGCAGGAAAGTAAATTACTGGTAAATCAAATATCTACCATTTCTAATGTTTATTGTGATTCAAACTGATGGTATTATTGCCTGAAGTAAATTTAATTGATTTTGTTAATTAACTTGCCAGACAAAAACTGTCACAACAGGCCTCCATTGCAACGCGTCGGTATGCGACACAAGACTCAGTAAATATTAATCGATCTATTTGGGATAAAGATGTGGCTTACGCCATATCTAGTCTGAGTAAGAGATTGCCTGACAAAACTCGATCAAAGTAGGCCTCCATTGCAACGTGTTGCTATGCGATACAGTACTCAGTAAGCAATAATCAACTTATTTGAGATTAAGATGCGCCTTACGCCATTCTAATCCGAGTAAGAGATTGCCTGACAAAACTCTGCCAAAGCAGGCTTCCATTGCAATAAGTTGGTATGCGATATAGGACTCAGTAAATACTAGACTTGAGAGTTTTGGGTGTAAAGGTGCGGCTTACGCCATGTCTAGTCGAAGTCGCTTTTCTCATAGTCTTACAAGAGTATCTACGACCAGGCTAGTCTTAGCTATTGTTAGTAAAATTTTGGACTCTGGACTCGTGGAGAACTTGTGAGCACCGCTATTACTTGCTTAAATACAGTGCTCAGACAATACTTGGATTCTACCTAGTGGAAATACTTGGACAGACCATCACATCTGATAGGGTAGTGTAATAAAATTGCAACGGCAGTATCTTCTCTGTCATCTACTTGTTGGGCCATTTAACAGGCGTATTGAAACGGACTTGAAGAGCTTATAAAGGAATTTTTTCTTCAAGATAAACATTTTTGTTGTGTTTGCGTTCAAAGTCAGGCAGAATTTTCCCAATTTGGTTTACTTATACTCGTTTTGATCTCTCCAATCTGATCTTGGGTAAATTTTCGCTAATTTAGTAACCATGAACATCGAATCTAATCTTGATAAAATTATCAATTTAATCTGATTGATGATTAATTAGGATTCATAATTAAGCAATCTAGTTCACTATAGCACTTGATAATATTAAATTATTTCTGATAAATTAAGCTTATTGAGGATTACATACGATACGATTCATTATCAACAGTCTAGTTGCATTTGATTCTTTCTGATAAGTTAATTTAAGCATATTGAGGATTAATTACGATATGATTCATTATCGACAGTCTAGTTAACTGTGGCATTTGATTCTTTCTGATAAGTTAATCTAAGCATATTGAGGTTTAATTACCGTGCGATTCATTATCAACAGTCTAGTTAACTGTGGCATTTGATTCTTTCTGATAAGTTAATCTTGTTGATAATTTATTACAATTCTTCATTAAACATTCTAATTAATTGTTGAACTTGATTGTATTTGATTATTTCTGATAAGTTCATTAAGCTTATTGATGATTAATTACGATTCATATATATTTTTATTAAACCAGTCTAGACTCTAGCTAATTGCTACTTTTGATTAATCTCGCTGATGATCAATTACGATCCTTTATTAAACAGTCTAGTTAACTATTGCATTTGATTTATTTGATTATTTCTGATAAGTTAAGCTTGTTGATAATTGATGACGATTCTTTATTAAACACTCTAGCTAACTGTTGCATTTTGATTATTTCTAATAAGTCAATCTCGTTGATGATCGATTACGATTCTTTATTAAACAGACTAATCAATTGTTGCGCTTGATTATTTTCTGATAAGCTTCGATCTGATAACATAGTGATAGCACCTGAAAAGATATTGAGTTTATACAAGCTTATGCTTTTATCATAGCTTTTTATAGATTTAATTTTATATTTATCTCTTCCTCGCACCATCACACTCACAAAAAAAAATCAGGTTTGCATTCTATAATACTCCAACACACTATACGTAAAAATGTTTCATCATCGGATTAGATTCAATAACTATCATTTTCTTTTATACCGTTGCACCTTAGCACACGCTGTATTCTATAATACTCTAATACACTATATGTAAAGATGTTCCATCACAGATTAGACTCGATTACTATCGTTTTCTTTATATCCTTGCACCATAGCACATACACAAAAAATAGCTATACCAGATTTGTATTTTACATTATTGACACATCAGATTTGTATTTTACATTATTGACACATCACATAGAAAGATGTTGCATCATCGGATTAGATCTAATTGCTATCGTTTGCTTTTATGTGTCTATTTCTTACATTATAACACACTCACACACAAAAAAAATACCTGCTCCAGATTTGTATTCTATCATACTCTAATACACTATATTTGAGGATATTCCATCATCGGATTAGATCCAACTGCTATCGCTTTCTTTCTTGTCGTTAATCGCTCGCATCATAACACATACAAAAAATAACTATACTAGTTTTGCATCCTATAATACTCCAATTCATCATTTATGAAGATGTTCCATCGTCGAATTAGATCCAATTGCTGTTATTTTCTTTCTTGTTGTCTATCCCTTGCACCATAAAACACACGAAAAATAACTGTACTAGATTTGCATTCTACAATATTTCAACTCGTCTTACTGTATATAAAGATACTCTATCATCGGATTGAATCCAATTGCTATCGCTTTCTTTTTTGTTGTCTCACCAACGCTTTAGAATTAAGCTGGTAATCATCAGTAAACTGTATATCTCATCTTTCTACAAAACCTACAGCTAATCGACCACACGAACTCCTCATTAGTGAATCGTAGTAATAGCTTAAACGGTTTGCGAATGATCAAAGAATGAAATAGACTTTCCGTGAATATAATCAACAACTGCATCATAGTCTAACGGTGATTTAAAATCTGCAATTACTGTAAGAAATTTGCATATTATCGCGTTTTATATGCTTTAGAAAATCATAATTATCTTTTAAAAATGACGTATTTAATAGTGATAGCGATTACGGTATGATGTGGTAAATAGATTCAAATCTTAACGTAACATTTACCCTACAATTACGATTTCTTAAAAAAATTATATTACTCGTATAAACATCAAGACTGGAAGTAAACCTATTGCTGACAATTTCTTCAATTCTAGCAGTTGCTGATTGTAAAGTTAGTGCTGATAGTCGGTATTCAGTCTCGTTGGAGAGCTGAATAAGCACCGTACTAGTGTTCAATGTCGAATGCTACGACTGTAAAAGACCGAAAATGAATTAATAAATCATTACTAGAAGAAATAGAAATTGGCTTTAACAATATTTTACTTTATAAGGGTTACACAGTTTAAGTTTCCGGTAATTGAAGATGTATCCTCGTATACCATCACTTTATTTGGCCTATTCATTTGCACTCCATTTTCTGACATATATTATTGTCTTAATTCGTATTGTTATTCGGTATATAGCTTATCCAGTGACTAATTTTCACCTCTTTCCTTTCATCATTTTAGGCAAATCAATATGGATCCATGGTAAGAACACATCAAATAGTGATTAATTAACTAATAAATGCACTCTATCATTAGAAATAAACATTTCGGATTTTAAAGTCGATGTTTACGGCTAAATGATCTTTCTAACCACCATCGTTTCGTTGATTACTCGATAATAAACTTGTCTTTCAATGATATAGTCAAGGTAACGAATGTCCTATGATGACACAATGCTGTGGCCCTCACAAGTGCTGCTTTATATTAGCCAAAGCAGTGTATTTCTGGTAAGTTATCCAATTTCAATTTAAAGTTTCTACACTTATTATTATCGTTAGCTAATTCATAAAAACAGATTGTTCTAGTGATATCCATGACTGCAGCATAATCGAATGTTTTCGTATCAGACAAACATGTAATAATAATATCGAATTTTTGGATATTAATGACCATAATTAGGGGATGCTTGGGATTCTTGGTACTCATGTTTTTTGGGTTGATGGCTTGTATAATTCTGCGACGAATGCAACGCCAAGAACCTCAATACATTATCCTACAAGCCGATGCATTACCTGGGTTGCTGGAGAAAGCTGGATTACCTTCAAAGGGCGATGTTCACGTTTGCCCTCCACCTTATAAATCGTAGAGTAGCCAAATAGCACCGTTTGCTGACATAATCTTATTAAAATTAATATCGAAGCTATTCTAGTCCATGACATATGCAATTGCGTATTGACGTTGCCTATTTTGCAGTATGATAGCATTTTATCAATAGAATTTCCTAGTCAATTTTCGTTCATTATAGAGCGCACAGTTAGGAAATCGAAGCTAATATCTTGAATGATAAAATCTAGTAATTGATTAAGTCTATCCTACATAAATGTTCATACTATAGTCAGCTACAGCAATATAAGTATCTGTATGAAAAAAGATGTTTTTTATGATAGCATTTTTGGTTCATAAACAACGCTCTGCATTGAGCGTATTTTAGTGTTGCAAATGCCTGTGGTACAGGTATATTGAAACGAAATAAAGCTAGTTTTAGTTATAGCATTCATTTGTGTATTTTGTGCTGCTATTTTTAATAACTTGAACATACGTACGTGTACATTGGAGGTTAACTCTAACCTACCTTCGTATATGGGAAAGTAAAATACAATTTAGTAATTATTAAGAAATGCTAATATAAAATACCATTGTAAATCATATCCGGGCAATTAATTTTCATTCTTAAAAGTAGATAACCAATTGCCTTTTGCCCTGTACAGATTCTAAAACTTGAAAGCAATATACCTTATCATATTTGTATAGACTACAGTGTAGCCAAACCGTACTCGAATCATCACACAAGATTAATTTTAAAGTTAACAAGAGTGTTATAAATTTTTATTCAAAATAGAACGCTTTATCCACAACAGGCGTTGATGATAAGAATAATTAGAGAATCAAAATATAAATTGGATCCAATAGAATTCTATCTAAAGTAGCTTAAAAAGCCCCTAGTTATTTTGTATAAAGTAGATTTAATAATACAGTACCATAGGACAGCGGATAGCTTTCAGTTAATATCACTATTTATTATTCTCTTCAGCTGATAGCATTTCTATGTTATAATGTATGATACAAAATACTGTTACAACAGTACAATGAATTAGAAAAAACATCCAATATATTTCCATCTTAATCTATATAACAAATCTCATATGATCTATAAAAACAATTACGGTCGAAATGTTTCCATAAAATAAATAAAATCCTTCTAGCCTCATAAAGTTAACATGCATTATATAAAATACGAAGGATCTGGTAATCCTGGTTTAACACGACCTTGCTCGCTGTGATAGTAAACAGAGGGAATACCCGTTGCCCTACCACCACCGCGTACATTTCCATTCGTTCGAAGATTTCCATTCGTACGTGGGGGATTTTTATTTAGGTTAGAACGAATATTTCCATTTTGATGCTTTAGCCCTTTCAGTCTCATAGATGCGCGAACAACATTATCACGATAGTTTTGTACAATATCACGTTGAGTAAATTGGCGTGGACTTCGCACATTTCTCGGCTCTTCTAACATTGAAGGTATAGAACTATCAGTACTTTGAACGCTTTCGTTATCGTGACGTAAATGTTCTATACGATATGGAAACGATGACCGCTTTTGAGGCAATCGCTTTAATCGATCACGAAGATTGCTACCACGGCTGTTTCGACCTCGACCTCTAGATACATTAGCAAGAGTTGATTTTTTGCCCCTTAACGATTCCGTACGTTGCGGTGGAATCGGCAAAGGCTGATTGCGCTGTGGAATTGCACCAGTTACTCTTTCATCATCTAATTGATCGCCATCACTTTCAGATAGTGATGGAGAATCGTTGAAATGCGGTTGTCCATTACTACGTTGCATAATAGGTGGTTGATGAACGCCATTTGTTCTACCTCTCATTGGCATTCCTCTACCTCTCGGTGGAGGTGATTCTTGCCTATATAATGGATTCTCCCTTCCGTTAGGTACAACATTGGTATTTCTTCCACGCCTCGGTGGCGAGCGTGTCGGAGAACGTACTGGTGAACGAGGTACACCGCGAGTAGGTGAACGAGGAGGTGAACGAGGTGGTGAACGGGAAATTAAATGGCCACGAGGTGATTGTGGCAGCGAATCAGAAGCTATAGCATCACGAGATTGGCTAGATGGTGAGTGAGAAGTCAATAGACGATTTGGCCGACGAGAAGGTAATTCTGATAGGCTAGAAGGTGGTTGGTTAAAACGTGATCTTAACCGTTGAGGATCGTCGAATTCACTATCATCGTCAGTTGTTACAGTTGCTCTAGGAGCACTTAATTTCGTGATTGTAAAAGGCGGTGGATCAATTCGATTATTATTTACGGTTACTCTATTGCCATTACTGCCATTAGTGCCATTATTGCTATTGCTATACGATGGAGCAGTGGTCTGATTAGATACAAGAAATCCATTCGATCTTAAATGAGGAGGTAATTGATTTGAATGTTGTCCTTGTGATCGATTATTATAATTATTTACAGCATTGTTAGGTCTATCAACTTGACGTCTTGTCACAAAGAAACTACGATTCTGTTGATAGTCAGTTTCATCACCATCATCGTTTTCTTCAGAAGTTTCATCGATAACCAATTCATTGAAACGATTCATAGTAGTTCGTTGAATTAGTCCATTCTGGCGAACATCAATTGGGGGTCTCTGGTAATGATCGTCATCAGTCAATGGATGATGGCTCATAGACCGTTCATCTTCTTCATCACTAAATCCATCGTTGATATGAGACGGAAGTCCAGTTGAAGGTGGCCTAAAGTTATCAAGTAATCAATTTACTGTTAATAAGGAGCCGCAGTCAAGACGCAACAATAACTTAAATGTAGCTAACACTGTAAAATATCCATAGTATTCTCACCTAGAGGAAGGCATTTCGGATGGAATTGTACTTCTGATATCATAACCACTACCTTGATACGAACTTCTCGCTGTCAATGGAATCCCATTCATTGATCCATTTAAATCCATATCGCCAACTGGTCCTGTACGAACCTCAGATATTTGTGAATTTCTTGCCTCTGGATGTCTAAAGATTACTACAAATAGGATAGAAGTGTGATTAATACGAAAGTAAATAGCACTCTAAATACTCTTAGAATAGCTGCAATATGCAATATAGTATAAGCTATTAAAATCAGCTCTTGAATACCAGTATTTTTATTAGGTTCTGATTTTCCTCGCCAATATAATGTAGCAATTAACAAAATGAGGACAATTAAGCAGATCACAGCTATGATGACAATAAACCACCATTGTTGATAAAATTGCTGACTACCACTACCTACAATTTCAATAGAAAATGTATAATTATTACCATGAATAAGTGTTACAACCTTTAAGTATATTTTTAATACGTATAATAAAGTAGATTTAATGGAAAATAATGAGTGCTTCTCACTATTTCATAGGTAAAACTCTAAAAACAAGCATGGATGATATGATTAATAGTGGTACAGCTTGTAACTGTATTTACCCGTTATTGTTTCACCCTGTGCAATCCCAATCACAGATTTAATATAAGCTTTATCTGCACTTTTCACAATAAGTCTACATCGATATTTTGTGTTCAACTTTAAACCAGTTAGCTGAAATGATGTCGAAGCAACTGGAATTTCATTTGCGGCTGATATCCAATTGGAATTATTAGCTAAATGGTAAGTAAACAATATGCATTCAATATCTTATTACGTTAGCTAAAACTCATTAATTCTTGCAGATATCAGTACAAGAATATTGTTAAGATGTAGATAATTATATGTAGAATTTTATGTGCTCGTATTTCATTACCAACGTTTATACCATAGTTTATGCTTTGCTTTATACTATGCGTGTCCTAAAAATTGCTCTGACATACCTATGTCTTGATATTCGATATAGTTTGTCTGATTAGGCATTAGTCTTGGTATCGCTGGTGTCCACGTCAATGTAACGCTGCCAACTGATGTACCGCTGTATTGGAGACGCACTACAATAACAATTTTAAAAGATAAAAAATGATAGTAAATTTCTCATGTAGATCAATTTCTAGAAAATGGTAGTTTAATGGAGAAAAGTAAATATCTATAAAATTAATGATTGTAAAAGTATATCTACTTTACCATATTGATAAACATTAACAAAGTATTTGGTTAATTTCACTCCAAAGCCAATGCTATTCCTAGCTCGTATAGAAATAATAGAAGTACTATTCCATGACATAGCGATATTCAACCGACGTTGATTAGGGTCTGGCACGACTTGAGTATTTAGTTCTCGAGCGGTATTTAAACCAAATTGAACTTCATAACTTGTAATTTCACCATTGGGTCGATCAGGTGGTAACCATGTCACTGCAACAGTTGTCCGTTCGACATTATCGGCTGCAATGTCGAAAGGCGCTCCAGGTACTATAATATCAGGTTAAAAAATAAATCCAAAACGTACCAATACGATATTAGACATGCTAAATCATGCATATCATCGAATATTTACATAATTAATAGCTAGGGTAGTGCAGTAACTGCAATATCTATTGTGTTTTATGTACTGGCAATACAATATCAAATCAAAATAAATACGAGATATATTGTTCATTTAACTGAGCTATCACAGTTATTATTACATCCTTCATTACCTGACTGCGAAGTAGTAACTCGAACAGTGACGCTTGCAGGTCCTTCAAATCCATTAAAAGCCTTAACTAATACAGCATACTCAGCAAAACTCCTTAAATTGTTGATAGTGTATTGTGTAATGATAGAATTGGTGTTAACTTGCTTCTTTGTTGAATTATTCTGTACAAGCCAGAAGTCAATCTGTCGAATAAGAGCATAAAAGCGTTATAAAAATGATTAGAATAAGCAATTAGTTTTATAAATGTCGGAAAATACTCAAATCACTAACCAAATATCCCCTTAGTACTCCGTTATGCGTATTAGATGGTGGTGCTGTCCAACTTAGGGTTACGCTCGTAGCCGTTTTGGATACTATATTTAATTCAGTTGGGGCTGCTGATGGAGCTACAGAGCATTATAAAAGAATTAGTAATAATGAATTAATATAAATTATATAATAGGCTGATATTATATAATAGAAAAGCGATAAATAAATCTCCGGATAACGCGAAGCAAGAAATACTTTACCGGAAGCTTGAGTTTGAACAGTCACTTCATTGCTATAAGGCCCAGTACCATTACTGTTGTATGCGGCAACAGAGACCCCATAAGTAGAATATTGTAATAAACCTTGTATATAATAACGAAATGCTGTTGTATTTGCTGATTGAAGAACTGTGTAAACATTAGCATTATCGACAATTCGATATCGCAAGCGATAACCAAGTGGAACACCATTAAAGCCGGTTGTAGAAATGCCTGTCCACGTAACGAGGATAGTCGTTGAATTATCAACTTGCGCTAAAACGTTAGATGGAACCTGACTTGGCCAAGTTGGTAAAGTTTGTGCTTGGATTGAGCTACTCCAAAATCCATTATTATAATCATTAGTTGAAATAACTTGCAGAAAATAGCGGGTATTAGGCTGAAAACCACGTAGTATAAAACTTGTAGGGGATGGAGGAATGAGCTCATCCAAAACGAACCATGTACTTCCATCACTACTATAGCGAACTCTGTAATAACGGATTGGATAAGTACCTGCTGGATTATTCCATAACATAACAAATGATTGAGCTCCAATAGTCTCTGCCGGATATCGTATTGATTGAGCTAGAGCTGGGATTGCTACAATGTGATTGAAAATATGAATTAGATAAACTACCAAAGCAACATAAACTATTGAAATTGGAAAGTTATAACATAATAAGATAATGACGACCGCAACCGACTGAAGTCTTACAAAACTCTAGCTTACAATTTATATCGTACGCTTCATACTAATTACAGCAATTCAATCAGTGAAATCAATTACGAATTAATTAAAAAATTCGCTACAAAAATCCTTTCCCTTGGATAGTTCTAGTTCAATATTTGCTACATACATATTTCCATTAAATTATCTATGAATTTGCAGTACTTACATCCGATAGTAGATTCAGTTCTAACAATGTAGAAAAGACTACATCCCCATCCAGCAGCATTTTCTGCACAAACTTGGTATTTGTAATCACGCCGGGATAGCAAATTGTTATGACGAAAGTTAAATGTACTATTTCCAGCAATGTAAATATTTTGTAGCTGCGTGGCAGAATTAAGAGCAAAACCAATTCGAAATTGAAGAATTGGTTTATTAGGTCGGTATGGCATAACCCAATTAATTCGAAGAGAATTAGACGAAATCGAACTGAAGGTAATGCCTTGTGGAGCTGATGGAACTATGTTAACAAAAGAAATTATCAGTTAGGACCGCTATTACTTTCCTTATTTTATCTTATAAATCCTCTCTGGGTGTGTTATCACACATGAGGCTAAGCCAAAACAAGTGAATTGATAATTAATGTAATACCATGACATACTTAAGGGAGATACGTAGACGTAATTTGGTGGTGAACTTGCCGGACCGTCTCCTCGAGACGTATAGCCTAAAACTTGTACATAGTACGACCGCTCACTGACTAAACCACTTATTATTGTAGAAGTTGCTGTGGCGTTATTAACGTTTCTGATGGATATGCCAGCGACTATCTCTCGCCAATATCGAATCTGTTTAGTAATTAAGTAAGTTATCTGGGAACATACTCATCAATCGATTCACTAAATCAGATATTCTTGTAGTTAAAATACGTTCTGCTAAGCTAATTCATATCACAGAAAAGGTAATTACTAACACTCTATGACTAATTAGTCCATAACCAGGCACAGTTATTACTAAATTAAATACTATCATACCTTGTATCCCATAATAATACCACGTGCAGCACCATCAGGAATAAGCCCCCATTTCACTTCTATCGCAGTCGCATTAATTGACTTTGTTGTAATCGGAGATGGAGCCTGAGATGGAGCTCTTTCACGAGTACGAGCTATGATTTGACGACTAAATACTCCACCTCCACGGCTATTCCGCGCTTGAATTCGAATTTCATAGTCAGTATTAGTTAACAACTGACTAAATTGAAAGCTATCCTTTTCTGCACCATCTACGTTGACTGATTGCTCCAAAGTTGATCCACGCTGTTGATAAACGATAGTATAACCTAATAGTATACCATTCCAATGACTGCTTGGGGGTGCTTGCCACTTGATTAATAGGCTAGTATCTCGAATGGGGATAGCAACGACATTCTGAGGCGCTGCTGAAGGAACTAAAATCAATAATTAAATTGCATGATTCGGTTAATTTCTACTCTTGTAAAGCATAAAACGTTTGCCTATTTGTGCGTTAACAGATGCATAAAAGTATTTACCAATTGAACATAAATACGGTATGTCACCGCAAAAAGTTGATAGCATACTACAGAGATCACTATACAAGCTAGCTGTAGCCTTGCCACTATATAAGTTTTATATTTTTACAGACTCACTTGCTTCAAACGTCAAAATATAGGATGTAATCGGACTAGGGGTTTCTGAGCCCAAGGTATTGACGGCATAGACCCGAAATCGATAATAAGTATAAGGTGCTAAATTTGTAACCGTATATTGTGTCTCATTGGCACGCACATTAATTTGAGTCCAAGTACTTTCTGCTCGTTTATTATAAGTTAATTTATAATGGGATAGTAAACCAGATCCAGTTGAGATCGGGGGTGACCATGATAGTGAAACCGATGTTGCCGATTGTACAGTTGGACTAGGTCTACCAGGGGCTTCCGGCAGATCTAATAAAATTCGAAATGTACATTAGTACAAAGATTGAATTATGATATCACAGGTAAAAATAGAACTCAAAGAAAATGGGACATCAAAGCATAAACTCACTAATTGGCAGAGCTGTTGTGACACTTTGTTGAAACATTTTGCCAAATCCAACGCTTGTGCTTGCTGCTAATTGTATGCCATAATTAGTGTTAGCTTGTAACGAGCTAAGAGCTCCAGAAAACGTGGTGTTGGAATAAATTTGCCAAGTACTACAAGTGCTAGTGTTAAACAAGCATTGACGAAGTCTATAACTGATGATAATTCCATTCTGATCTATTGGAGTATTCCATGATAGTCGTATCGTTCGATCAGTAATTTCTAAAATTGTAACTCCTGAAGGAGTTCCTGGAACTAAATTTATTGCAATAAGTAAAGCATTTAGTATGGTACCATATACTTAATAGTATGATCAATCTATGGTTAACCTATAAAACACTGCTTAAATCGGTACTTAATGTTATATTATTAGCAGAACAAAATATTAAGTTAAATTTAAGTTATTAGCCATAATTTCTATAAAATGACTCACTGTCTTCTAAGGTTGTTGTACGAATAGACGAACTCCAAGGTGAAGGACCAGCACTATTATATGCTCGAACCGTCATTGTATAAGTAGTAAATTTATTTAAATTGGTAGCATTTCCACGCTGAATAATGGATGCGCTATCAGATGCTTGATCAAAATATCTTACAATATTGGTATTACTTGTCAATTGAGCTCGTATCTAATAAATTAACAAAATAAAGATATATGTAATCATTTAGTATAATAACGAAATAAATTAGAAGTATTAATTAACTACAATCTTTAGACTCTTTCGCTATATGTTAATGCCGAGCAAAAGATAATCTACACAAAAAGTTACGCTAATAGAATTAACCTGATATCGAATGATTGACCCATAAGTTTGAAACGGATCAGGTGGTTGCCAAGTTAGTGTTATAACACTTGACGTTACACTGTTTCCTCGAATTTGTTGTGGAGATGCCTGCGGATCTGTATAGAACATAAAACAAATTTAGAAATCGCAATTAAATCATCTTTACTTCTATGTCAACTTTTACATAGTATAAAAGTTTAAATTTGCACGTGATTAATTATTATACTTGATCCGAATACTTTTACCTATTTCTCGCGTCCTTTTCTCGTAAATTTGGCTGTATGGCCCGAAACCAATGCTATTATTGGCTCGAATTTTAATGGAATATGTTGTGTAAGGGCTTAAATTGTTTAAATCAGCTGTAGTGGTGCTACCACCAATATTAATCATTTCAAAATCGATACTTTGTACGCCACTTGGCTTGTAAGCTATATTGTAGCCTGCTATGGTGCCATATTGCTGATCGACCGGTGGGGGCTGCAAAGATTAAATTTAATTCAATTAGAATAATATACAATTTAAACATTTTATAAACATTTATACTATCGTAACTTATATTTTACAACTAGTACAAACTTTATTTCGTTTTAAGTTCAACTTACTTGCCACGATATTCTTAAGGTATTGCTAACTTGGAGAGCGACTATATTAATATTTTGTGGTGGAGCAGAAGGTTCTAGACGATTTAAGACGTATAGGTTATTTCGAGACGATTGATTAAGTATGGCTATAATAGATATTCTATAAGTGGTGTACAAACCTGCTTGTAAAGTTTCTACAGTGGTGAATGGGCTTTCACTTCCAGTTCCAACAATATTGGCAGCTTTAATGCGAAAGTAGTAAAATGTCTTGGGCCGTAAATTAGATATATTTACATTGTTATTGGATAAGGTTTGTAGGACAGTTGCCCATGAGGTGCTTGCTGTACGGTATTCGACAATATAAGTTGTTATAGGCGAATTGCCACTACTTAAAGGTGGATTCCATAATAATATTATCGATTTAGAACTGATTGCAGTAACAATCGGTTTAGTTGGTGGTGATGGTGGCGCTATAAATTGAATAAAACAGTTTAAAAATGGTTTATTAATCGACAATTTATTTTAAAAGCCATGAATCAAGAGCAACCATTAACGATGAATATAGATGTAAAAAAATTTTGGTAGTAACTATTGTAGCCTTAACAATTCACTGTCGCTAGCTTACTAGCTCGTTACGAGGTCAATTTCTTAATATTCAGTAACCAAAATGAACATTAACGACTAGGCTAAATAAAATAATCATGGTGCTAATAATTTCGACAACAATGAGTTCGCTAGCTCTATAGCATGCGTACTTTGATCGGAAAGTATGATTAGTAGTTATGCTAAATCTATAAATTTAACTGATATTATATTGAAAGAAGGGGATATTGTAGACTATACGCTGACATGATATAGTAGCATAGCTTATACAGATTACTGGTTAAAAAGAAAATTCACTTGATGTCTAGCATAAATGAGTATAAAAGGTAGATAATTAATTATTAAAGTGAAATGGTAATCGAAAATACTATAAGGTTAAAGAAACACCATGATTTACAACATGATATCAGCATCTTATTTTGGATATATTCTATCGCTGCGCAATCAGTCACATGTTTATAAAAAAAATACCAGCGATCCAAAAATTGTTATACGGTGGCATATTAGTTGTGATAATAACTACTACTCTTACCTTCTACAATTAAATCGCCTTTTGCAAGTGTAGATTTCGGGTTGTTATTATTATCTGCATACCGAACAGTGCACGTATAAGTTCCATTATCACCAACTTGTACTGTTCTAATTAGTAAACCATTTTGTAATATAGAAAAACGACTAGAGTTCGAGATTTGAATATTGCCATTGCGGTCCCATGATTTAGAATACTGGACACCGGCTGTTGCAGTAATTTGGCAGTCTAATAAAATATTTCGAGAATAAACTCGAACTCTTTTAACACCGAAACCAGTAGCTTGCACCGTTTGAGCCGCTAGATAGAAAATACCGTATATATAAGGTTAGATTAAATATATAGCAAAGTTTAGATAAATTCCCAAGCATAGTACCAAAAGTAAAATGTATAGACAAAGCTCTTAATTAAGAAATATTTGAAAAGCTAAAAATTTAAACAAGGCCCAAGATAGGTTTATGTAAATGATTCGAAAGATAACGAGTGTTCAGTTATAGTTATATTGGTCAATTTGTTATTTATCACCATTTAATCAAGAAGTTGAAGCCTGAAAATTTTCTAATATTAATTAAGCTATTACCCGATGCAAAATGTTAAGGACTTTAGTATAGTTTTAATCGTCAGATTTCTATAACATTGAAGATTTAACTATATCTATATAATATATAATTATTCTATTTAGACTGTTTAGTAAAGTAAGCATTTGCTGCTGTATAGTTTCAAGCTATAGAAAAATAAAATTGTTATCGTGATATCGTCGTAATCGAGTGTTTAAATGATCATATCTGTATCAGTTTACACATATCTGGCTACCGATATTTGTAGCTTAAAGATATACTCCTAATTGAATGAATTGCAATAATTTCTATAAATTAAATTGTTCCATTCGAAATATCTGGCTATCTACAGCAGGTATTTATAACTTGATGTTTGTGTAATTTAAACTTTTTCTATCGGCTGTCTGCTGGATCTGCCGTATTAGAATGATTATGACTAGTATCAAATTCTATAGCTCAAAATCATTTTGGATTTCATACAGGTAATTAGAGCATATAAACCTGTAGAAAAATAGTTATCGTGATAGCATAACTGTACATTCCAAAGAAATAGCATTAACACTCATTTCCTATACAGTATGAAGAACATCCCTAGCAATTAGTACTAATTTAGGAGACATTTACCCTTTGATGTCTGCTTTTAAAAATAAAGGAAGCGGATATGAAATAATTAAATTCCACAGCACGATACATGTATTATACGTTCGCATAATGGACATTTTCGAACATTTTTACCGAATTATAAATAAATAACATCGTTCTAGCTTATTACAATATTAATTACTATCGGAAAAAAATGTTGGTTACTCTATAATATTTAATTAAGACTATCGCTTCTATTTCAAGGTAAATCATAGCCTAAGCAAATTGTTGACTAGGATAAAATTTTTTCGCTTATTTAAATAGAGCATAGTAGCTGGGCAATGTGGGCATGAACTGTACTGTTAGTTTTGTTTTCTTTCTTATTAAAGATCATTTCATCTTTCTTTGTGATCATTTATCATAATGCACAACGTTTCATGTTAGCTTCTTAGATTACAGACATAAATAATGGCCTTAAACGTCTAGCCATTACAATAATATAACTATACTCTCAATATTGTCTATTCAATAAAAGTTCTACCTTTAATATTAACTATAACCTAATAATAAAAAAGGTATTCATAACTTCGTAATTAACCCCTGAACTTTATAATTTGTATTTATGTATAATTAGGATATTTTTTAATTGATGCTGAATTAGTGAAATCCTTCGAGGATATATGGAAAATTTAGAAATTTGAGCTGACATATAGCTTTAACTTAAAAATGACTTTAAAAATAGGATATGCAGAGGATTATACTGAAATTTTAAGGTATTGATGTGAAATTTCATACTGATCTTTTTGAGCATAATTCTAATAGCGATTGACAGAAAATCAAGCTTACTGTGTTTTATCACAAGACCAGGTATTATCGTCTAAAGAAATAATACGATCGTAGTTGGATTGTGAATGATAGCAGTCATGAACATGATTTAATGAGAGACAAAACATAACATTGAGAATTTTAATATGCAAGGTGCCAGACAGTCTGTCCATAATTAATCATTAATAATTTATAGAATCAATATCTTTAGCGATGAAAAATCATGGTATCGCTTGGAAATGTTACTTGAAATTAATATGTTAACTAATTTGTAATAACTGCTAGCCCCCTTATAAATAAAATGACGATATAGTGATATTATTGCTATCAACTAAATACTAAGAAACGTGTGTACATGTCATTATAACTTGTCGATAATAACGACAAAAACAGTTTAAGGCTGGCATATATGTACGGATTGTATTTCCTACGAGATCAGTAATACACGAACGAACGATAATGCTAAATTAGTTGAGCCATGCAGCACTAGCAATAGAATTAAACGCTGTTAGTTACAACATTTTAGTTTACAATGATCACTTAGAAGTAATCATTGTATGGTGAAAGCTATAATTGAAATTAAAAACCTTTTCAATCGATAATCTGTCTGTTACTATTGAATTCCAATATTTATGACTTATCCTAATGACTTTCACAAAGAGATGACTGTAAGTATACCAAAGTTGTTTGTTTACCTCCTATTCTATCTATCTAACCTGCTATCATTGATAATCAATCAACTGATCAAAAATGATGACGGTTACAGCTTATAATAAAATTTTAAAATAATTATCGATGTATTACAGTAGTAAAGTTTATTCCGATGATGATGACTTTTGTAAAATGAAACCAGTTAGTTTTCTATGCCTAAGATGAGGAGTAATACTATCGTATATAGGTCAATTCGATGGACTACCAGATTTCATTGTATGGGTAAAATTATTTATAATCATT
Source organism: Trichoplax adhaerens (assembly GCF_000150275.1). Classification (NCBI taxonomy): domain Eukaryota; kingdom Metazoa; phylum Placozoa; class Uniplacotomia; order Trichoplacea; family Trichoplacidae; genus Trichoplax; species Trichoplax adhaerens. The sequence continues at coordinate 7,696,487 of NW_002060944.1, read as the reverse complement.
ATTATTATTTTCTAGCTAGGAAGCCTCCTGATCTTCTACCATTACGATGTAATTCTATCAGATCACGACAAATTAGATCGCCTGCCGGAATTCGTATTATTGTAACAGAAATTGATATCAAAATTCTTTTTAGCCTTTATGATTTCAAATTGAAGTTACTATTTAAAGCATTTTGGTAGTAATCTCATAATTAAATCATTCTATTAAATTGACTAAATCTGCTAGAGAGAGATGATATCAAAAAATCAGTCTTGTGGACTATAATATGGTATTTAGTGAGCTATTATGTCAGATGGTACTAAAATATTGAGGATTTGATTCCTATGATGACTAATGCTCTGACTTATTTACTTTATCATGAGCTCTACCTATGAAAAGCAGATTTAGTTACACTCTTCTAATAAAATGACAACAATCTAATTCATTTTACTGCATGGAATACCATGAGAACACTTTTGAAATCAATTACAATGTATCAAGACAAAAATTAATCTGTTATGATTACTGTACAATATAGAAGGATAATTTATCGTCCAACAGCTATGTTATAACGCCTATCTAATACAGTGAAAATTTAGTTTTATTTTTAACTTACAGTATATGGAATGTTTTAAGTAAACGATTTCGATTAGACTGTATTACTTCAGCTTTTAAAGTAAAGTGATATTGGCCTCTACTCTACGCGTATATACTGTAGAACAACTCGTTAATTTCATCGATGACTTTTTGGTGGAGAAATTTTAGCGTTTATTTTCGATAATGCTTCAAATAATGTCTTTTCGCCACATGGGGGGGCACTTGGATTTAATGATCATTTTAGCGCTGCTATATCAATCTCATGATCCATTATTGCATGGAAATAGAATTAATGACATCGAACGTAATTGCTTCAAATTAGAGTGGAAATAGGTTCATTTTGAGGGAAATTATAGGGCTCTTATCAATTGAAAGGTTACAATCTATCACTTTAGTGTATTGTACCGGCAGGTTAGTTTACTACAGGCTCAGTTAAGAGCGAAGTTTTGTTGAAATTTTGATGGAATTTGTTGATATACATACGGTAGTACTGTATACAATTTTGCTAATAATCGGTCACTTACATAACAAGACACAGTTGATAGCCAGCATTAATCCATTAATTAACACTATCTTGAAAGCATTTGTAATAATTTAAGGGGGAAAAAGTGGTATTTGATGATAAGCGTCATGATGCGATTAAAAACAACATTGTTTAAAAAACGTGGCTATCGCACAAATTCGTTCCTATCAATTTTGGTGGATACAATCATGTACAGTAGCGAGGTGATCATTAATTAATGATCATGTTGCAACACTTAGCATAGCATATGAGGTGATTATTTGGAAATGTGGGTAGACTGTTGTAGTTGAAGATAATTGAAATAAATGAAAAAAGTAACAAGACTTACCGACTAAATTGGATGTGGGTAATACCAGGCTAATGACCAAGAAGAGGAATATGATATAGCTTGAAGCGATCCTCTTGATTACTAAGGCCATGAAGTTGTTAAAAGACGATCTTTCACGTCGTAATAACACATACAATGATTGTCTTGATGATCGACATTAGCGAGCATTAACCATCATAAGAGGGAATAAAAAGAAATGATTACTATTCAATCAATGTATCATTAAAGTCAGTCGGAAAAGTGTCCAGTGCTATTCTACATTTGGTATAAAATCATTTGTTGAGGGATGAATTATTCTACTGAAGTGGAAAATATCTTACAAAGACTGATTAGCAAAATTTTCCATGACTAAATTATGTTCTCCTAGCCATAGGAGATGAATTTATCGATCGAAGTTGTAAATTGATATTTAGGAATACAATGTCATGATTGATTTGTATCATTACTGTAATGTCATTATCCTTTTTCTCTCTCTTGGTCATCGTTGTCATCATCTTACCTTATAAAAAATAGACAGTTATGGCATTAATCTTGTGGTTGAAAAGCATTGGATAGAGTCTTGGAAAGGATATCGAAGTGATTATACCATACTATGATTGAACTGAAAGTAAAATCATCAGGTAATCACCATATAACGGACATCACCAAGACCAATTGGCAAAGATGCCCACCACAACAATTTTAACGAGAGCGTCTTACTCCTAGCTACTACACCCTAATAAGGATAATAAGGATATTTTAATACTAGTTTCATTTCTCCTTGATTAACCGAGAATAAGACTATATAGCATGGTAGTTAAGTGAACAATAGCTATAGTTGATATCCCAGTCATAGCAAAATCAAGTATAATGATATACCTCCTTCAAAAATTGGAATAGGAAAGTGTTGAATGGATGATAATATTGGCAAGCAGGAAATCGATCGACGTATCGCCAGAAGAATATGAATAGAAAAAAATGGATAGGTTGTCAACTTTCCGACCGTTATAATAACGGTTTGTAGCTATTGTACCAAGATTCCAATTGTTCAGATTGCTTGAACTGACTCTTGGTGTATTGACTCTTTCCTTCTTTTAGCCTGGAAAGCCGATATTGCTCGTCTTTATGTTGATAAATTAGAGTCGGGTAATGCAATCAATTTTAATTTTGTTGTTGACTAATAGAAAAAGGATGAACAAAACATCAAAGCGATCAGCGACCTCGACTAAGCTCTCGTCTAGTGCTATCCGGGTAGTATCCAGTTTCCAATCGATTCTACCGTTAGTACCGTTACAACTGGTACGGTCTGGTACACATCTTCCGTTTTCGTCATGACGAGACATGAGTATTTCCGCTGATCGGTACCGTATCGTACAGCCTGAGTAAAAAAGATGTCACCCATAGCGATGCAGGCCAACTACAGTATGCAGTCCACAGTGTGCAGTACTGTACTTCATCATGATCAGACATGAGTATTTCCGCTGACCACTACTGTATCGTATAGCCTGAGTAAAAAAGATGTCACCCATAGCGATGTAGGTCAGCTACAGTACAGTACTCTACAGTACAGTATACTGTACAGTACAGTGTACAGTACAGTCCACTCTGTACGTACTGTACTGTACTGCAGGATTCGGACCAATGTCTACTGCACGATGAATGAATTTTATAAAATCGCCAATGATGATGATATGAGTCTGTCTACCATATAGCCCACTGACTGGTGTACAGTACTATGTCTGAAATAATCCATTATCCGCGATTGCCATCCAAATTAGCGGTTATATCACCACATTATAGTAGTGTAAACTGTACCAAAGTTTACTGTACAGTATAATTAATTTATAATTTAATTTATATAATTTATTCTGTCCAGTTTACAGTGTACAGTGTACCGTATAGCGTACTGTACAGTACAGTAGAGTAGCAAGTCAATCGCTACAGGTGACATCATCTTTGGAAATGACTCGCCCACGGCTGTAGGAATGATGACTGACGCGATGACGGTTGTCCCCATCCACTCGCATCAACTCCCATGCCATTCGAACCATTTTCAAACAATGAAACAAAGGAACCGCTGACACTACGGCTATAGATAGTATGATGAGTGATACACGTCAGAGACAGTCCAATATGGATAGTACTGTGTTCAAAGTCAATAGCCAGGCTATAGCCTTTTCTATGAAAAAGCTCATATTGCAATGGCAAGGAAACTGTAGGGTAGGGCATGGCTGGTGCAACAGATGCTTACCATGGTTAGCTCAAATCCTATCTTAATAGTCATGGTGACGAAGCTCCATGGCAATCCAACTTTTGCTTGATTAATCGATCGATTGATATAGAATTGATGTATAGAAACTTTAGATCATTGCATGACATGCAGCCTAATAGTTTTAAAGTAGTCATAAAGTAAATTGGCGAGAATATTAATATCCGAAATCTTTCTACAGTACTGTACGACATGGTGCATCAGTCGAGCCCGTCCGTGCGAATCCAGTTTTGCTTACTGCGGGTAGAATAGCTTGTTTTGCTTGATTAATCGATTGATTGATATAGAATTGATGTATAGAAACTTTAGATCATTGCTTGACATACAGCCTAATAGTTTTAAAGTGGTCATAAAGTAAATTGGCTAAAATATCAATATCCGAAATCTTTCTACAGTATGTACTGGACGACTTTGTGCATCAGTCGGGCCGGTCCATGCGAATCCAGTTTTGCTTACTGCTGGTAGAATTAGGTAGAATAGCTTGTTTTGCTTGATTAATCGATTGATTGATATAGAATTGACGTATAGAAACTTTAGAACGTTGCATGACATACAGCCTAATAGTTTTAACGTAGTCATAAAATATATTGGCCAAAATATCAATATCCGAAATCTTTCTACAGTACTGTACGACATGGTACTCAGTCGAGCCCGTCAACATGCTCCAGGTCGCAAGAACTGAAGCAACACTAAAACTGTTATTATTTGTTTAGCGATACAACATCTTTTTTTGATGTAGCCCGTAGACGCATCGGCCTCGTCTCTGAATTTTAGCGTACTTGGCAACCAATGATTGCTTTATTATGTTTCATTTGAAAAATAAAATAATGTCCGCTTTTAAAACACGCATGAATGACAGAATGGCGGTATGCAAGTTAATTAAAAGTCCAACTTTAATTATAAGAAATAAGATTAGCATTTTATATTCAATTCATAAAACGGCTGTAGAAAATTAATATTCAATTTTTCTTACCTGCAAGAAGTGCTACCGATGGAAATCACTTTCTATGGAGGCAATGGTCAGCATGCATTAATAAACACGTATGTAAATTCACATAACGGATGTGCAAGAGAATTTCAATTTCAATCTTGCATACATGCTAGCAATTCTATCGACCTTTTCTACATCCTATTGTAAGAATGATCAGCAAGCATTAATTATACGTATATCAAAATTCATATAACGGATGTACAAGAGAATTTCAATTTCAATCTTGCATACATGCTAGCAATTCTATCGACCTCTTCTACATCCTATTGTAAGAATGATCAGCCAGCATTAATTATACGTATATCAAAATTCATACAACGGATGTACAAGAGAATTTCAATTTCAATCTTGCATACACGCTAGCAATTTTATCGACCTCTTCTACATCCTATTGTAAGAATGGTCAGCAAGCATTAATTATACGTATATCATAATTCACGTAACGGACATGTAAAATTAGTTCAACTGAAATGTTGCATGCAAGAAATATGTGTATGATAGACCTGAAACATTTCATTTTGGCTGGATCGTAAGCATGCCTTGATTATATACAGTATATGCACTATAACAATAATTTATAGAACGCCTGGGTCAAAATCAAATCGCCTTTTTGCATTCAAGATACACCTATTAATTATAAATCTAAATTACGATATACTTTAATTAAAATTCCCATAGCCATTGTATAAAATTAAATCGTAATTTTGAAATTTGAGAAATAGGATCGACCTTTTTTCTATCCAATTCATGAGCGCAGAACCATTGTATAAAAATGAAACCCAGTTATATGTTCAAGAAATAATATCGACCAAAACCATTTTCTATTCACTTTATACGAGTATAACCACAGAAATTAAACTGTAACTTTACATTTAAAAAATCTTATAGATCTAGACTGCCAAATCATGATTTATCCCTCTTCATGGTAGATATTATAATTCACACAACGGCTGCGTAAAAATGAGACTAAAATTGTATATTCAAGAAATACGAATCATCGATCTAAATCTTTGTGCTGTACGGGTAGATATACCTAATGTCTACATAATATCTGTGTTAAAAAATTAAAAATTATTATTTGGTATTCAAAAAATACCAATTAATTAAAGACCTAAGTTACGCTAGACTTGCTTCATAAAGCTGATGATTACTGGCCGTCTTACACAATTCTGTTGCATTTTAGCTCATTTTCCTTTATCATCATCTGCAAACTTATTTCGTACATATATGCTCTCATAGTCTTCAGCAAAGCAGGTTAAGTAATTATACAGTCTTGATGTACTATATAGTGGATTTTTTTGCTGAAACGAAAATGAACCAGCACTTTATCTAATAGATTAACAATTATACATAAATCTCAAGTTAGGCATATCAATTACATTATATAGATTTCAAACGGTGTTGTAGAGTATATCTCGTAAACCTCATCGGTATAGAACAGTACTTCTTATATCATGCAATGGTATATATCTGACTAACTACAGCACGCAGCATGCGAACAGAATGGATCCCTATTAATTAATGAACTTAATGACTGACTCAAATAATCGAATAATGCATGGATAAAATGGAATCAATCTCCATAACAACGCTCATTGATGGATATATGGATAACCCAAGGTATATGGAATTATATTATCTACTAATCAATGCAGTACGGTAACCTGCGTGATTGATGTATATATAACACTAGACTGTATAGGAGAATCATAAAATTGGAGATTTTGTCACACTTAATGGGTGAAGGAATAGCACCATGCAGTAGCAGTATAGTCGAAAGAGTATAAGCGCTAAAGTATAATATCATGCTAATATATTTCGCAGAAACAGAGCTATCAATTGCTGCTTACCTTACTAATAATATAATCATACAATAATGATATCTTATATAGATAGATTAGAACCTCAACTACTACTGTATCTTTTCAATCATGCCTGTATACATTTACGGAAATAATCTAATCTTTATATCAATTCACGACTTGCACTAACATAACAGATTACTAAGGATATCCATCAGCCCTGACATAATCCACAGAAGTGAAGATGGTAAAGAAATAAAACGACTTCTCAGTAATTAATCATTTTATGGTACCATGTTATTACTAAAATATCAACAGGCTTATCTTATCCCATACTACAAAAATGTAATAAAATATAAAATATTCTTTTACAGTAAGCACTTGAAGATGCAGATGACAAGTGTATTTCAAAGACTATTACCGATTAAATATACTGAAATGGTGATTATCACGGCAATAATCATTCATTCCAACTATATTAAACTTAAGATAACCACTCAAAACCAGAAAAGGCTTTAGTACCTAAAATCGACCTATTTATCATTCAATGATAATTGAAAAACAAATAAAATAAAAAATTCCAGCTATCATTAGTTATTATTGCAAGAGAGAACTAACATTGTAAAATATGTAGGCTGATTATAAATGAAAATTAAAAACAGTTAAATCCCAACCATGCATGGAAAAATACTATCCAAAAAAACACTAAACCACAATATTACAAGTAGTACAGTTAAACTCCAGAACAGCAAATATTTTTAACACAAGCAATATTCCATTCAGTAGAAAGTCGAACATTTTTAGATAATGCAAGAGTGAATATGAGCTGATAAGCGACTATATCAAGTTTGAAACAGAACTAGACAGGCTTTGACCAAGGTTTCATTTAACCAACGACTTAATGTAATTAGCAAAAAGATTACAATTAAGACATTCATTATATACGTACATACAGAAATTACTAACTTTGCCACATTTTGTCGATACAAATAGCACTAATAGCATTAATATCGCTATCCAATATCAACTACTAACCATTTCCAAACAGTAACAGTAATAATTTCATAAAACACAATTACAACATCGTCAATGTAAATCGCCAGGAGTAATTAAGTTTACAGTTAAAGGACAGACAATTGGATACATATAGTAAAAATTTTCCTCAACATAGTTGATACCAAATGAAAATGGAGTCGGTTTTAGATGCCAAACTGCTTAAAAGTCTTAAATGAACTATTTAACAGCTAAAATACAACATCCTTATAAATATGGCCTTTAATTCTGATAACTAGTTTAATCGGACTCTTGTCCTTCATTTTCGTTGACACTTGTACTGTTACTATTATTAAATTCTCCAGATTCTGATCTTCTTGACTACGTTTATCAAAAATAAAAGTATTTATTGGTTAAAAGGGCTGCTTCAACATATCCTTTTAAATACAACTCGAATATCCAGTAAACAGTGCTCCAGAGTAGAATTGCTAACAGCTTAAATAAGATTATTTTTTACCCTATAATAATCGTTTCCTGGTCGGCCCGATAATCTCCTTCCACCGACTCCTGACCCAGCACCTATACGAGCTCGAGATTTAGCTTTAGCTAATGCCGACTCTGCAGCTTCTGCTCTTTCCTCACATTCTTCTATCTCATGCTGTAATTTTCTTACTTTAGATTGATACTGTGTAGTTTGCTCCTCCTATTGCATAACATATTAAAATGCGAAATCAATTGAAATAAAGCACAATTTTCAAAGTATTGAGTTGTATATTGCACATGGTGAAACATAGTTCACAGATCATTGAAGGCTGCTACTGATACTTTCAACTTACAGCTTCATCAAGCTGTCGTCTAAGTACTCTCATCTTATGATTATTCTTTTCTGCTGCAGCCAGCGTACGCTCTAAGTTCTTGCGATCTTCTTCCGCGCTAAATTGCAATTCCTTCAGACGGCGTTCATTCTTACGCAATTGCTTAGTAGCTTCTTGGCTTTGCTTCGTTTCTGCCTCAAGATCAGCTTCCAATTCACGAATCTATTCCGATAAATGAAATAGTAACATGACATATGTAAATACCAAAAGCCATACGAAATTACTATTTATATATCTGGCAGCTTAATTAATGCTTAGATTCTATCCTAATAAATGTCATCTTAATTTCATATATACGAAACGTACTCTAGCTTCCAACTTAGTAACATGGCGTTTCGATGCCTTGCCACCAGCTAGTTCGCTATCATTAAGTTTAGCTTCCATTTCTTTCATTTGCTTTTCCAATGCTGCATTATTACTGAGGAGTTTGAAACCTCGTCATGCTCTGTTGCGATCTCTGATGTTAGTCTAGCAATCTGTAAGCGAAAAATAAAATATTAGATATAATTTTACTCATACTTTCTTTCATAATAAATAATTATTATTAATTGGGACATATACAGTAATGTCTATATCCATTAAACTCCATTGCTTTGTTTTACAAACCTGTTCATTGGCACGTTTATATTTATCTTCAGCGCTTTTAGCTTCGCCTTCTAATTCTTCAATTTCTTCCTAAAATGATTTACCAAGCTTCCAATTAATACTTAAAGATGGATAGCTGTCTGCAAAATTGAACAATTTATACAGTCGAGACATAAATAAATTTACATGTAAGCTTTCAATTTCCGTTTCCAACTTCTTTCTGGTTGCAAGAGCAGCAGAGTTACTAGTTGTTAGATCTTGAACTCTTTCTTGCAGATCAATCTGATCAACTTCCAGTTGTTTTCGAACACGTTCCGACTATTGAAGATTTAATTAATTAATTAAATTATAGGAAGTAATTTTAATTATAATCTCACCATGAGAAAGAGGGATGTTATTGTAATGGTATATTTACAATTAATCAATCATCTTTCATGCTAGACTATATTACACAAGTAAGATAATTAAAAACCTGTTCAAGTGAGGCTCTTAAATCTTCCAATTCTCCAAGGACGTCATTAGCTCTTCGCTCGGCCTTTTGTACTTTATCCCGATAATCTTCATGCACTCTTTGCTCATCATCAATCATAGATTGCAATTCCTATATGAAAATAAATTTATAACATCATAAGCGTGATCCGAGTCATCAATAAATTGAAAATCTTCTGAAAATGAACTGTAATTATACATTTTCTTAAAGCTTTGAGTATTTATTGAGTAATTTTAGCCCTGTACAGCGTTAATTAATTTTTTAAAATGCCATCGATTTTATTACCTTAACTTGGGATTGATACTTTTTGACTGACCGATTCAAATCAGCATTACTCTGCAATTTTAAAATTATAGAAGTATATTTGAAATTTTAGTTCTAATTTTATTTAATAATATGAATATAATCGGCTAGCTAAAATATCATTTTTGTAATTTATTAGGGATGATGACCTTGTTAGCAGCTTCTAAGGTTAATTCCAATTCGGTAATTTCGGCTTCTAATTTTTTCTTTAAGCGAATCTAAGTATAAATAAAATTTCCTTTCAGTAAATGAAATTTAATGCTAGATCGTTCAAATTGTCATTTAAGAGCTTAAAAATTCTTCATTTTAGCTATATTTAGAATTTATTCTAAGATTATTTGATTTAATACGGTATCTTCTTTACCTGTTCAGACTTAGATTTCGATTCAGATCCCAAACTGTTATTAACGGCCTCAAGTTGACGTTGATGATTTTTACTATGGAATGGAAAATATATCAATTATAAATCTATTTCCCGGAAGCTATTGCTATACTACAGCGCTTATTGGATATTAAACTGAACGTAATTGTTACTATATGTAGCCTGGTAAACTATCCATTAGAATATCATAACAGTACAGAAATTACCGTAATCCTTCCATTTCTTCTTCTTTTTCATGAATTCGTCGTTCAAATTCTTGTTTTAATTGCGACTGTTCCAGTTGCATGCGAAGAACTTTATTCTCTTCTTGTTCTAAACTAGCTTCGGCTTCTTCTAGCAACAGGGCTATCTCTTCTTTTTCAACTTCTAATTTTCGACGTACTTTTTCTATTTCGGCTGCATTTCGACCATCTGAATTCAATTGCTCCGATAAATCGCTCAACTCATCTATAAATTCAGAGTTAACAAATTAGTTAATTTATCATACTTAAAGTAGATGATATCTAGAATATGTAAGTCAATATAGTTCTAATTAAAATTTATATCGGAATGACTAGTTATAGCTCAAAAGAATATACTTTGCAATTGCTTATTCTCTCGGCGTAATCCGTCAACTAATTCGGCAGTTTCTTGATAGCTGCCTTTAACTCTAAATAACTACATTCAGAGATCAAGTTAAAGGTTGAGAAGATTAAAATGATAAAATTTACGAAATCCTATTGCTATCTCTTTCATTTAACAACAAGATATACCTCAGTGGATTGCTCTCTGTATTCACGTTGTGCATTCTCTAAATCAATAGTTAATGTATCGTGCTTATTCCTCCATTCAGCGGTCTGCGCATCAACTTTGCGTTGTTTTTTCTCCATAGCAGCACACTGGTTTTGAGCCTAGAATGATACATTGTCAAAATAAAATTAAAAATTAATTCCAAAATTTCTTCATTGTAGAGTTTTTAGGTATCATATCATGAGATACTTAGCGATCATTGTTCAATACATTTTTTTTAATTACAATCGAAATAACTCAACTATAGCTACCAAAATGTAGTACTTACCCTTTCTAAGTCAAGCAGTAAATCTTCCATTTCAGTAGATAAACGATTTTTAGATTTCTCTGCGCTTGAAAATTTCATTTGAAATTCATCAGCTAATTCTTCAGCGGAAGTTAATTTTGCTGTCAATTTACGCCTATGTATTTAAATAAAATGCAATTAAACACATCAGATTACCAAGAAACAGTTTAGAGTAAACATTACTATTATACACTATACCAGCAACGATTATAATGGACTATTTTATAATGAAATTTTTTATTAGTTATGTCATTAAATTGTAAATTCTTACTTGATATCTTCGAGTTCTTCCACTCGTTGCGCGCCATCAATTTCATACTTATTACGCCAAGTAGCTGCATCTGCATTTGCTTTTGTTAACTGACGTTGTAATTCAGCTTTACTTTCTTGTTCTTCATCAAGTAATTCTTGTGTTTGTTCTAGTTCAGCTTGTAAATTCTTAACGTTATTAGAAACACTAGATCGTGCCTATCAATTTACCGAAGATAAGACCAAAAATGTTATGGCATTATGGTATGGATTTTGTCCCACATTACTCTATCATAAGTCAAGAATCAACTCTATATATAGCATCAAATAATATTACCTGAGATTCATCTTCAAATTTACGTTTCAATTCTTCCAATTGGCTTTCAAGTCCTTTTTTAGCTTTCGTTAATGAATTAATTTTGGACTCGCCATCTTCCACTTGTTCAGATAATTCATTATTCTCAGCTTGCAAACGTTGCAGTGCTGCCTGTAAATCGGCGATAATTTTCTCCTGTTCATCAACCTAAAATTTAAATATTAGTTAATAATTAAACAAAAATGTAGAATCGAGTCGGATTTATTAACACAATGCTAGCGAGTACGATATAACAAGAAATGGAAAACAAACTTTCCTTTCAAGCATTACCTTAGCAGAGGCTTCATTATACTGTTCATCTAACTGCCTCAATTGCTTATCGCTGGAATTCTAATTAAGAAATGATTAGAAATGCAGATATTTATCAAATGGCAATATTTTTACGGTACGATTGGAAATACAGAAGCCAGGAATACAAACCTTCGCTTTAGTCAGTGATTCTAGGTTACTTTGTAATTCATCTAGATCACCAGAAAGATGTTGCTTTTCACTTTCTAACCTATAAAATTAAACAGTAGAAGACAGCAAAATGAAATGATTCAACGGGTAAGTTATTAACCGCTCTATGTTGACATTATAAGATGGGTTTTTAAGATTAAATGCAAGCATAATTATAATCTTATGCAATTGAAGGCAAAGGCCTTACTTGTTCTTAGCTCGCTGCAAAGTTTCAACTTGATTCTCTAATTCATCGATAATTTCATTGTGTTTCTTTTTCATACTGGCAACCTGACTTCCATGCTGCTTAGTACGACTTTCAATTTCAGATTGTAATCGATTAATTTCTGCCTCTCGTTTTTTAGTTAAATCAGTCTGTATAAGGATTAAAGCCGTCAGTAATCAATCAATATTTGGATTTAAAGCCTTAAAGCGAAGTACGATCATGTTTACTAGAACATTGTACTGCTATATGTAAACTTCATCCAAATTTACCTGGAGAACATGTGCTCCTCCTGCTTCATCTAATTTCTCATTCAGTTCATCAAGTTCTTGTAATAACTCAGCTTTTTGTTTCTCGATCTAATGATAACCAGTAATACTTTAATTAGGATAGCTCACGGCAAAATCTACGTCTACGATATCTTTCTAAATGATCTGAAATATTTTAGCAACTAGCGATCGTACTTTTAATTTTAGTACACGTTCGTTGTCGAATTCTTCTTCTAATTCGTCAATGCGAGACTAATAAGCAAGAATGAAATAATGTTTATTAGTGTAAATTTTACTGAGCGATTTATGCATCATATAAGTGATATCTGGAATACTGATGTCAATGTAATATTATTTACCTGAGCTTCGCGAAGCTTCTTCTGTAATGCTGCTACTGTAGTTCTTTCATCCTCCAAGCTTTGTCCAAGTTTGGAAATTTCATTATCTCTCCTAATAAATCCCAAAAATAAATCATCTTTAGCTCCAATAATAGTTAATGTCGTTATTTAACGATATACAGTAATTAATTATTATACTCGTAACTTGTAAAAAGATATAATATATTTCTAAATGTTAGCGAGAAAACTGTTTTAATGTTGTAATGCTCCACTAAAGTCGAACCTAATATAATGATACACAGTATATAACTGATCTAGCTATTTACGGATGATTGTTTTTATGCTATCCTCACAAGATCTTCAACTATCTACGTACAGTAACTAAAAAGTCAAAATGGGATGAAACTCTTATTTATATATAATAAAACGAATGCATTAGTGGCAACTTCCACTGATTTCACTCTAAATGTAGTAAAAATTGTCAAGCAAAACCACAACTAACTTGTGAATTGTTTCCTCAGCTAATTTAACGTTGCCTTCCATTTCATTTATCTTCTCATTTGCTACCTATTAATAAAAGAGTAAAATTTTATGGCTGTTAGTTCAAGCACCACATGATGATTTCATTCAGTAAACTTTTCATGTCACATTTTTACGAATACTGATCGTCATTTAGCGTAATAGATATACCTTAGCTTCAGATTCAAGCTTTCTCTTAGCTTTATCTAAATCTGATGTATGTTTCTTTTCGCTATCCAAATGCGATTGTAACTAAAAAGTGTTCGAAAATTTTATATCAAGTTGTTGTGATGTGCAAAGCTAATTGTTAATAGCGCATTTTATATCTTGATGTGGCATTTTTGACAAGTAAGATACCTCTTCCAGTGAAGTTTCTAACTTGTTCTTAACTTTAGTCAAATGGTTACTTTTATCTTCCTCAGCTTCTAACAAATTGCTCAATTCCTAATTTAATTTCAATTAATGGTTAAACGCTTTTTCTAGCTACAATAAAAATCATGAAATTTAATTGAAGTTGAACGATTGGATCTTACTAATTCTTTCTCTTCCAATGCTTTCTTATCTTTAGTCAAGGCGTCTACTGCTTCCTGACATTCATCTAGCTCCGTAGTTATTGATCGAAGAGCATCATCTTTAGCTTGTTTTTCTTGATCAGACTATAAGAATGAGTTTATTAATTAAGAAATTCGAAAAATACTTCAAAGTTGATATATGATAATACTGTAAATCAGATATATTTAGGCTTTCAGATGTAACCTTTTGCAACGCAGCCTCTATATCTTCTATGTCTGTACGTAGGTTTTCAACTTCAGCTTCTAGCTTACGCTTAACTTGTGATATTTGAGCGTTGTTGTCTTCTTCTTCTTCTAATTGGTCATTTAACTCTTGTATTTGACTTTCCATATCGTTCTTAATGCTTTCCAATTTGACAATTTTATCCTCAGCATCAGCGTAAGCATCTTGTTCCTATTAATAATATTGTCCAGAATTGCAATTTCATTGAGAATAAGTACAAGAATGAATCGTTTATATTTTAGTACAGTATTAACCACATTAAGCACAACATTGGACTTGTATTATTGCATCTTACCCTTTGTAAATCCATAAATAGCTGTTGCTTTTCTTCCACCAATTTTGTGTTTTGCTCCTCAAGATCTTTTCGGAGTGATTCTTCTTTTTGTGACTTATCCAAAGTTCGATTAAGCTATCGATAGCAACATTACGATTTTGATATTTAAATGTAAATTAAATATTATAGAGGATTTATTTATAATAAAATGTTTATTCTTGTAGTTAACTACAACGGCAGTAGAAGTAAAATTTAATTGCTAAAGATTAATTAAGATTGACGAAGTCAGGTTTCCTTCACTATAGTTCGGTCCTGCATTTACCTCTTCCTGCATGTGTTTTAGTTCTTCATCTGATCGTGCAACATTAAGTAATGGTTTAACCTAAAATAATGACGAAATATTGTAATAAGCAGACACTAAAGGCGATACCGATAGTCTTTCTGTACACAATTCCAGTCAGAGTAGATGTAAAAGTGATTACAATCGCAATAATATCTATACAGTACTTTAACTTTATATTTGTTCCAATTTGTACATACCTTGGTAAATAATCTCCACCATTGCCAATTACGCAGTACAATATATTTGCGAACGTTACGTTGAATGATTTGCAACCCAGATCTATGTGTCATTTGAAAGGAAGATTATAACCAAAAAAGGTCATAACTTACAATATTTCTCATATAGCCACTGTAGGCCTGTAAATTAGCCCATATATGTTCACTAGCTAACCTTTGCTCCTGCATTTTTTGGAAGGTTTTTCTCATCAGAAAACCTCTCATGCGCGCTTGAAATTTGGAAAGGATAGCGTATAATTTTTCATCACGAGATTCCTCAAGTCTTCCAATAACACCAGCACGGAAGAATACCTGATCATGGAAGTAAATAATAATTTTACTTCAATAACATTCGTGACAACTTTAAATTAGAATACAATGTCGAGTTAAAAATTATTCCATTTCCTAGTCCATTGAGCGTAAAAATAAAATAATTTTCGTGGAAAATAAAGTGACGCTATCAAGCTAACCTTAGTTGTTCCCATTCTAAATTCATTGGGCTCTAATTGAAGGGCATCAACAAGTTTAGCAGCTGCCTTTCGGCCATCCATAAACATTCCGGAAGGAATAGCACCTGGTGCCAGAATTGCATAGCTGTTGCATAGTGAAATAAACGAAATACCGAAATTCTATTAGTCTACCTACAGTATGTATTGAAGTGAATGATTGTGGGTGGGTATGCAGTATAAAAATTATAATTTACAATTACCGCTGTTTAAATTCGGAAAATATAATTCTATTTGGAAAACCTTTACGACAAATTCTTATGCCCTCTAGTACACCATTACAACGTAATTGATGTAGAACGAGATTTGCTTCAATGATTCCTGGCTTTTTCTTCTCATTTGGTATAATGCAACGTACGAAATGTGGCGTGGTATTTCGTAAATTGACCATCAATTTTTCCAGTTGTTCCTGTGAAATATTTTAGGAAATATTATCAGTTTATTGCGATTGAATTGCAATTATTTTTGTTTACTATGAATCAATTTCTGTCTAAAACACGCAAATAAAGCTATTTTTTGGCTTATTGGTTTAATAATCAGTGTCGAGAGACTCTGTTATGTTTTCAAATTTGAATTAGATCAGAATCAAACCTACCTTGTGGAGCTGGCTGACTGTCAAAAACTGACTACCCTTCTTTCGACTGCCTATATAAACAGACAATAAATTATAAATTTAAATTATCTAAGCATGGTTAAAAGGCATTTTTCCATGTGCAGTGGTATTAAGTTTGGATGGAGTGTACAAGTTGCTATAATTGCGTATGTCAGAATAGCATTTAACTAAAGTTAAAACCTAGTAACCCATATTAAACACAAGACTTCTTTTGTGTCGTAAACATAGATTAGGCTTTTTAGAATAAGAAAGCTTAATTTAGTCCTGCAATCTTCATTTACCTTCAGGCTGATGGTCTGCAAATAAACTAGCAATGATTGGATCTGTTGATTTTCTTAATAAATCAACAACGCTGTCGTTTAAAGGATCTTTATTCTTTTCTAACCATCCCATCACAGTGTATCCGACCTAGTTTTATGGGTTCATTAAGGACACTCAGTATATGGAAACTTCTCACTAAATTTTTTAAATTATCAGTACGTACTGTTCCAGCATAATGCTCGATTTCAAAGTGTGCCTTGTTTTTAGAAGACATTTTTGGAAGTTTAAATTTAGGCGATTTTCCGTCGTGATTTTTCTTCAATTTTTCAATAAATGTCTTATCAGAGGCTTTAGGATAGATACTTTCTTCGTCCAAAATTGATAAAATACCTAATTTCTAAAAGGCAATCCAAATAGATTTAATTCATATCCTAATATTACATGATATTGATTACTGTATTGTGAAAGTTATATCACAGAAATTACTTTTTCAATTAGATCAATACAGGGCTGTAGATCATGACCGAAATCGATAAATTCCCAATCAATATTTTCCTTTTTATACTCTTCTTGTTCCAGGATAAACATATGGTGATTGAAAAATTGCTGCAACTTCTCGTTAGTGTAGTTGATACTCAATTGCTCGAACAAATTTACCTGTATAGATTATGGGAAAAGTACTGTTTAGAATTGCTAACATTTACATTATGAAACTCTATACCATAATATTATTCAATGAAACCTGGAAAATCTCAAAACCAGCAATATCGAGTACTCCAATAAAATAATTCTTGCTGAACTGAAAGCAGTGATAGAAATGTTACTGATTAAAGCGATGTTTTCAATGCTGATAACTGTCAGATAGAAATTTCTTACTTTTGTTTCTAAAGTTTTATTGATGCGAGCAATTAACCACTTGAACATACGGTCATATAGAGATTTAGATAATGCGGCTACGGAAGAAACAACCTATAATTATAGCAAATATGACTTTCAGATTAATGCTGCTGATTAAACAATATAATGTAGGCAATATCAAATTTTATACATACCTGTTCATAATTTCTTCCCTGTTGTACGTATTCATGGCCCACACGAATTCTTGGCCTCAGCAAAGATCTCACAAGATCAGCAACTTGAATTCCAAGCAAGAATGCCACCTTTTCAGCATCTGATATGGAACAATAAATCATTAGGATAAGAGATTGCTTTTCAGGTTTTAATTTTATAAATTTTGCTTATATTTATGTGACGCAGGTAGACAATTAAGCAAGAGTGAGTGTCAATGGCAATCTAGAAACCTGCGGTATCAGGACATTCAGCCTGTTCTTCCCTTGGGCGTTGCTTGAATTTAACATTGCCAAAATGCAGAATAGCCATAACGACTTTAATAAGGAAGCCCCTCTCTTCATCTGTAAAGCGTAGAGTTTTCATAGAATCCTACAATTTTCCCAGAAATATTTTAAGATTCAAAATTATTGGATATCAATTTTATCAACTAATCTTACTAGCTGCAATATGATATCCAATTTTTTTTACAATAATTTGTCATAAAATATCAAGTAGTATTTAGTAAACTATAGATATGCTACGTACACATGTCGCATGCCATTCTTCTTCATCGTCAACTGCATCAATTCGCGCTACGCCTTCGCTTAAGAACTTGTAATCTTCAGGTTTACCCGTTACTAAATATTTTTCTGTAATACGGATATAGATATAATTAGTAGAAGATTATCAAGTAAATTGAATGCTTTCAGTATTTATCACAAGTGTTTAACCTTTCATCTGGTCATCTGCTGCAGTTAAAATTTGGTAGAAGACATGGTAATTTCGCTCTTCTGAAGTTTGTGAAACAACACGAGATTTCTCCAGTAGATCTATAATTAATAAATGAAATTTTTACTATATTATTTTTTGACCGTTACTAAAGACTTTAAATTGAAGGAGTTCTAGGTATCATTAATTGAATTTAGATAGTAGAAGTAATGGTTTTGGTAAAATTATATTTAAGTAGCTTTAAATCCATTCAACTAACATGATTCAACATCCGCTCCAGCAATTTTACCATGTAGGCCAAAATGTACTCGAATAAATTTACCCTTTCAATTACATCGAAAAGCATTCCATTAGATATAGTAAAGGAGGTGCAGTGATAATTATATGCATATAAATTGTATTTCTTATTTATGCAACTTTTAAGCAGGATATCTGATGCTTATACCCTTAAGTAATCCTTATAGATAATCAGAAATTAAGATGCTGCAAACCCTACTTACAAATCGTGAAGAATTGTTATTTCGGATTGTCTTTGCGTTACCGAAAGCTTCCATAAGGGGATTAGCTTGAACAATTTGATCTTCCAAGTTCTAGAACAAAAGTTCAAAGTAAATAAAATAATTTTAGTAACCCTCTCAACTAGAAGTAAACTGTAAAACCCGTTTAAATCTGTAGGTAGTTTAAAATCCAAATATAAGAAACTGGTTTAGGATAAGCAAGATAATGAGCCTAAGATCTACTTTATTCAATTTTTTAGTTTCCAGTAACATAGAAACTACCAGATAAATCAGTTAAATCTTTCTATAGGTTCCAGCAGTATACCGATTCCTTAAACTTCAATTTAGAAGTTGTTATAGTTAAAAAATTTTATTTTGTACCTGCTTCTTTTCAGATTTAGTTTCTCCAGTTCCGGCTACAGTCGCCACATACTGTATAACTTTCTTGGTATTTTCTGTTTTACCAGCACCTGATTCACCGCTGAGATAATTACAAACTAGCTTAGCATTTTTTTGCAATAATTTGAGGAATAAGAATTTAACTATGACCGTTGCTAGAAATTTTGAACGATTTTTTATAGCAAGTGCACATATCTACACTTTTAATAAGTCTGAAAGATCGTGCAAATGATTCTATCATTTTCACTTATACGTAAATAGTATTATAATTGTACGTGATGATAAAAGATACCAGTATATTATGAACGGACAGGATATTACATACGTTAAATTTATATATATATATTATAAACTGATGGAATATAAATGTTAATTGTTACGATTATATCAATTGATTAATAAAAGAATCATTACGATGCGATACGTACGTGATTAGGATGGATTGATTTTCTCGCTCTGTTTTAAGATTAAAATGGAAGCAAAACATGTGATTTTAAGTCAGCCATATTAACTTACGGTTCTTGTAATTGTAGTCTACCGTACTATTTACAGTATTAATAATTCAGCAAACTATCGAGATTTTGTGTCGTAAGCCCTAATTATCCTAACCTTGTAACATTTCATTGTACGCGTTGTCGGTAATGGAGAAAATGTGAGGTGGCATTTCAGCTCTTCTTTTGCCCTTGTACATTTCCACTACTTTATCGGTGTATATTGGAAGACGTCGGTAAGGATTGACAGCTACACAAAAGAGACCTGAATATGTCTGTAAATAGACGTAAGTATAGCCAATTAAATGACGTTGTAGAATTTTCAATAATAATTAAACTACTGTAATGTCTTCGTCGACCAAAATAAAACTCTTTCTAAAGTAACGATAAAAAAATCAATTTTAAAAAGTATCACTAGATCGGGATCAAAAACATATCGTGGTATTTCTCTAGTAAAAGAAGTTCAATGATGCATCTTATAAATAATGCTTAACGCTAGTAATTAGTGTAATGATGTTATAATGAAGTTATAATGGTATTGGTTAGGATTGAACAGACAATGATATTTAAAAAGTGTCTTTCATTTATATTTCAGTATGTGTAACGCATTAAAATTCGTAGTAGTAACGTTAGGATTAGTTTAGCCGTTTTTCCAATGGGCGAATAATTTACAACAATCCCAATCAATGATTGGCAATCATGATTAATCATGAAAATTTTCAATTTCCATCATAATTCGTCTGTCAAAAGGAAATGCTTTTCTATTACATAGCATTGAAAGTGAATAAGATCAGACGTATCGTCGGAACGATAATTAACAGAGTTAAAAATTTAGAGTAATAGTACGGCAGTAATCCGGTTCAATTATCCCAGACTTGTTAATAAGAAAGGTCTACGCAAAATTATGAATATTTTACAATCCAAGCTGAAGACAGATAATACCATAAGGTAATCTAAAAATTAATTCGATACCCTCTTGTACTGTAAGAAAGCATGAAAAAGCTTCAATTCATCATAATGCGTATAATATACATTAATTATTCTCTGCTCTTTTTTTAACCTAATAGGCTTTTGGAATAGAATTGAGATCAAGTGCTCTAGTTATTGAGTTATTGACTGTAATTTATACCAACATGTAAAGCTATTGACGATAATGTTACACCCTTACTAGTCTTAAATATTTTGTAAAGAACAGACGATTAAAGTAATTCTGATATTATTACATATTATTAACTAAATACAATTGTGTATTGGCCGATAGTACATTTATTACACTTAAACGTTTGAATCTCGAAATAAATAAGATATTTTGGACACTTTTACTGAAGCCAGTATTCAGTCTTTTATTGCACAGTATTACTATTTGAAGATATTTAGTAGATGGGATTGTTCAACTACCCCTTTACTTATTATTATGGGTCATTTATAAGTACTCGTAGAGCATGAATAGGTTCGATCCTTCGTGGCGAGTTTACATTAGACTTGCAAGATAAACATTTCTGCTAATACTCTATAGTGCAGTCACAATATTGAAGTGGAATCGCTATACTACTCTCTTTTAATTAAGAGTATGCATTATTAGTATTATAAAATTGGATCAGTGAAATGTGTTGATAGGTAGATTTACGGCCTCATACTAGCACGTGCTACTAAAGATAAATTGTAATTTTCGTCTGGAGTCCTTGCCGTGCATACGTAATAAATAGCAATATAAGCATCGCGTCTTTCCGATTGCATCGATGAATTTAATTAACTTACGCTGTATGGTGTACGAAAATGAATCATGGCAACCTATCATTACTACAGTAATTTTAACAAAATTATGAAAATTTCTTACAAAATCAATGATTAATTGTTGGTTTTTACGCTCGTTAGTGGTTAAAGTAAATTAAATAATAGAAATAATAAAAATGGTATAAAAGTCCTCAATAGTTACATTAATAGATCATTTCAAAGGTTGATAGAAATAGAAATATTGTTCATTAAATCTAGTTTTAATACTGCCTCGACGCTACTAGAATTGTACATGTTTGTTCGATTAAATGTTAACGATCGCTGTCTAAGGTTAAGGAAAAGTCGCTGGATGAATAATTGTAGTTAAAAACGAACAATTATCCGCAATTGTAGTTAATGCTGTAATAGTGTATGCAAGTACTATAAAACACTTACTTATTCAAACCGTTACATAATAGAACTTACAATACGACTCGTATATCGCTAAACGAACATTATTAAGTTTATCCTATTTACTCAAAATGAGATATAAAATAGAATAGTGTTAGCGTATAATAATGGAAATATCGTATTAACGTAGAAAATAAAGATGACAGAAGAGCATTTTTAACAGTAGCTTTAAGTTTGAAAAAAGAAAATGTCCATTGTGCAATGATCGTTTGGAGCTTGTTTAAAAATTATCTCAATATCATAAATCATTTCAAATCGAGATCTCATTAACAGGCTTGATGCTAGAATGTTTTTACTACGTTCATGCTAATAGGAAATTGTGGGCATACTTTGATTACTTACATAGATCATTCCACTGAAATAACGCTGTTTCAAATTATTCAAGACACCAGCTTCATTTAAATAGGTCAGGGCTGCCATATCTTCAGCTTTGTCATATTTTGTTGGATTCATTTGTTGGGTTAAATCACGCTTAACCGTTAATCGCTACAAGATAAAATTAAGAATTATTTAATGATAAGGTAATTTTTTGGAGGGCTAAAGTTCAAGATATTACGGCCCATTGCTACGTTAACACTATACGGTCGGACATTTCATCAGCGTCATTTTAATAGCGTTAATTAGATTGCTTGGTACTGTTGGACTTGTTAAAACTGCATGGACTCTATTTTTAATCCATGCTATCGCTAGCATGGAATTAAAATAGATCAAATTAGTTGATCAATGTATCACAAGTCAACTCAAAGAGACGATATCAAATTATTTTAGATAGAATTTTATTGCATTGCAAATGAACTTTATTGTACTTCGTTGCCACCGCTTGCAATAGTTGGATTATGGGCGGATACAGATTGGAGTATGACTAATTGAGTGGAATAGAGCGGAATGGAAATTGGATAAATTTGATATTTACCTGTCCAGTATTGACTTCAACCGATAAAGTTTCGCCATTGACTTCTAGAATTTTAGCAGAGAGATATCCTTCAGCCTTATCTTCGATCCAAACCCATTTCTTGGAATCGATACTCTCGGTGACGGCTTGCGATTTTTGCCGCAAAAATCCTTCAGCGTCGTCCATGTTGTCGGCTAACTCAATCGATCACCCCTACAGTATTGACTGAGTTTAAAGACTAGTTCACCACCTACTGCACTAGACAATATAGTGTAAGACGTCTTTCCTCTACGCTTATATAAAGTTGAAGTTTTTGCAAGTCCAATCTTCTCCACCAAGTCGCGAACAAGCCCAAAGCATAAGCTAACGCTTGCCAATCTTGCTGACTCTATAAATTAACGTATCCATTAAATAAACTAGACACAATTCTATCAAGATAATTGAGTTCCAACTATCAAGTTATCATCTAATTGCAAAAAGTTCAATATCTAGTTCAACCTTACCAAATCGTGATAACCTTGGAAAGAAGTGGCGACCCAGCCCACAACGCTAGAAGAAGTCTATTACCAATGCAAGTTGGCTGAAGAGCCAACTTGCACGCATTTGAATAGAATGCATCTATTAAAAATGCCAATCATCATTTTAACTCCACCTCTTATCCAGTCTCAACCAATTAATGAATAGCTATAATTACGCATAAAATGAGGCATTGGCTTGCAAATTAACCCTAGTATTTATTTTAATTATTATTCGCATCTCACGTTGATTACTTCCCTATTATGCAATGTGGATAGTTGGAATACGTCAGTAATCATAATGATTAATGAAAATGATGAGTAATAAACATGTAAAGAGTTCATAATTAACTTTCTAAACGTTTGCATAGTAAAGAAAAGACAACATTAGGCTGATAGACGCATCATCAATTGGGGGTCACAAAATTACCTCTACTGTATGCTTTATGTGTCATAACAATATGTAGCCCAAGTAGCGTTAGCACTACTGCCAGAGCTTTACTAAACTTATTTCACTAGTATATCCCATTGTTCAATGATATCCTCTATTCTATTTGTTTACTTGGGCACCTCTTGATATGAATAACAACTTCAGCACGATAAAATAATTTCCGTTGCTAATACAAATTACTAAAGTGGATTTCATCGCTTGTAGAAATGCTTCTTTTTTATGTAATTTGAATTGTCCTACCATTGCTTTCTTAACTTAGCTCAGGTCAATTAGTTTTATTTTTACTCAATCAACGATTCTTTTAAGATAATTAGAAGGGAATACTTTTCCAGTGTTCTACCTTGCATACATTGCTCAGGTACAAACTTATGACTATTCTGATTGTATTCCTTTCTAATTGGTTAATAAAATGGGCAGAGGAATAGCGAATGGAAACCCTTACAGTCACCAAACAACATCACATGTCATACAGAAATGCATACGCGTAAACTTAATTTTCTATCTCTCTATTCTTAATGAATCTAGATATAATAAATGAACGTTTTGTATGAAAAGCTTTAACCTGAAGGCAACGTAGAATGATCGGAATATCTATGAAGTTCAATATGATTTGCAAGTAGAGTTATAGCACTCCATTTATCAACCCTTTCTTACTCTTCACACCTTTGACAACGCATAACTTACGCGCTATATTTCTCTTACAGCCCTGAACTGTCTTTGAAGTATGAATTATTTTGACCTAATCAAAATATCTTAATATCACCGATAGCACCCGTTTAGTAAGTAGTAGTGTGGAAATAGATCACATTTAGCTTTGAAATATTATACTGTACATTAGGGATTATGTAATCTGCTTTTTAAAATGATAATGAAAGGTGAAAAGCGACATAATTCTCATCGAAAGAACTACACCGTCACTTAAATGAAAAACAAAATATGGATCATAAACCCCAGCACTAAAACAAATAAGATACCAACGTGGCGCTACTTACATTATGTCAGCTACCTTACCGATTGCAGAACGATAGTGTTCTATCTCCGTTTACGAGTGTTGCGAATATACAGCATATTAGAGAGCACAGTACCTCACTGTTTTGAATGCTACAATTGCTTCGGTAATTTTTTGAAGTGCAAGTACGCCTATGCGTATAAATATAGTACACGTGTGATAAGAAAGAGAAAACAAATTACAGTAGCTATTAGGATGTTGGTGTATGGTACGTAAGGCTAAAAAGAATAAAAACATATATTTCCGGGCTAGTTGTATTTATATCAATATTCTTGCATTAGTTAGATAATTTTGTAGAAAATAATTACGGTATCGATGCCATATTTCTTCCAATTGCTTTTAATAAACTAAAAAGTTACATTTGTAAGATATTAATGTACAGTATAACGTTTGAAGGGACCAGCGAATCCATCTCAGAATGATGTCAATATATAAGTGCAAATAATTATTTTGAAAACGGCTCTAAAGTACACAAGATTATTTTTCAGTAATAGATATATTTGATAATTAATTTAATTGTTATAAATACATTTATGCTAGATCTTCCTTGCTTAAATCAAATTGCTTTGTTTAAAATGCTATAGATAAGTATAGTATACTGTATACGTACAATATATCACATCGTGCACAATCAAAAGAGCTAGTACGGTAACAAGTAATCTTGTACTGTTTTCTTTTTCCGCATAAGACGTACCCATATTAATCACAATAAGCCTGCTATGAATTACAGCTCTCCTAATGAATATCGGGGTCCAGTTATCTTCTCAGAAAACTAAACTTAAGCTTCTATATCTTAATGTTCAATATATCTTGCAATACTTATTTCCGAAGGAAATTTTATTTAACTGTTTTTCTACTTAGCAAAATAAAACTAAGCGTACAATGTTAATGATACAACAGAGTACCAGGTACTCAACTTGGAGAGAAAATTTCGTATAACTATTCGATATCGAGCACTGTACCGGGTATAAATCACCCAGAAGGAAATATAATAAAGCACTATATGTGATCCTGTCTTAAACTGCGACAATATTCAAAGGACTGCAAGTCTCACTTTCATACAGATACGACAAAAATCAATCTAGAATTACGATATCTATTTATTTGTTTGGGCAATTTACTCAGTATTATGTCATCATCAAACAGCTAATATCAGTAAATATTATAAAGATAGAATTAGTTAATTGGTTCAATGAACCTCGTATTATTGCATGATTCACTCTAAATTAAAATTATTGGGCGAGAGCCGAGCGTTTTCAGCCCATCTCTATTGATTACAATTTAACAATATACAGTACGGGTGACTGGCTTGGCTTTGATTTAAAAGTTCGAAATTCTTTGAAAATAATGAGTGATTGTATCATCTCTGCAACCTATAGCGTAAAAAAATAACATTTTTTCACCAGTATGAGGTCTTGTCCATATTAAAAGCCGGTGCATAATTTTAGTTTATAGTTTTCCAGTTGATGTTGATGTAAGCCAGAATTGTCATTTAGGTCTATTGATAGGCAGTAAGGATAAAAACATAATTAATTCGTAACAATAGAATATATGATCAATACTGTCTAGACAAGATACAGAAAAATATATCATGTTATCTTGCAGTAAAATAATAAATCATTATGTAAAATTTAAAAGCACAGTAGGATTTCAAACTTAACTACATTTAAATCCGACTACATGTATTGACACTGTATCATACGTTAAATCTTATAACAGTGATCATTGCAGAGAGATCAAAAGGCTCTTCTATTAACCGCAACTCGTAGTATCAAACACTTTAGCGGTTCGTTCGGATCATATCTTTATATAATTTCATGTATGGGTACATTAATAATTTGCTTTGGATTTTTAATAACGATATATTAATAACCAGCAGCCTATATGCGTGCTGAAACGCACTCATAAATTAGGAATTTTTGGTATCGAACATACAATATCATTTATGAATTAGCTTTAAGTAAATAATCCACTCGTTCTTTATTCATCTCGCTATAATTAAATTTTATCATCAATATTAATTGTATATAATGTCGAATCAGATTTTTCTGAATGGATGTGATTGTTTGGATCTGTAGTTGTCAGTGAACTAGTATCTGTTTACCTAGATGTAAATTCTAGTATTCTAAATTCCAGACTGTTAGTTTACCTAGTTTTAAATCGACAGCATATTATAAACTTTCATATTTTAGTAACGTATCCACAATAAACAACTACTACGACTATGAATATAGAATGACAAAATTATGACTTATTATGAAATAAAACGCTCTTTAATAAATTATTTGTCTTCCTCATTTACTACACAAGTACAAATTAGTACATAATCTAATGTATCTAAAATATCAAAGCAGGATTTCCGTGGTATATTCCCTGTAGCAGGAGGATTGTATGCCACTGTACTCATCCTATCTAAAGAAACAGAAACAAAATATTAAGGCAACGATAGTTTCAACATTTCAACCACGATGATTAATGACAATTATGACTGATACCAATTATATAGCGTCATCTCAATTGTGGATCTCTCCATCTTGAATTCACGGCTATATAATGATAATACGAATATGGTAATCAATGTATTTGATTATAGATTTTTGGTCGTTGAAAATCATTCTCCTAATACGAAAACTAAAAACTATTTCTCTTGTGTATTTGTCATGGGACTTCAAGCATTTTGATACAATTTTTAGATTAAAATTTTGAACCTAATATCATTTCGCTTTGCCTGAAATAGTTTATTCATAACAAGATTGATATTCAGTGAAGAAAATTATAATGGTACACTAAATTTATGCTTATGTGTCAACATCTATCAAGTGAACGCAGCGTCTTCCTTTCTAAATAAATATAAAGTTTAATATAGGAAATGGAAATAAAACTTTCTATGCTGAAATTGATGCGCCATCTCCATCACGAATCGCCCTATCTTGAGTCCGGAAATACAATGGCTTCTGAGTATCACAGCCTATGATTATTAATTGGAGATTTTAGTTGTTAAAGATCAACCAGTTAATTTATGAACTGAATTCAATTTCTCTGTAATTACTATAAAATTTTATATATTTTATGTAATTTCTAGTTTGACATTTTTAACTTCGTTCTATTTTCATTTTATCTGAGAATTGTTGGTTTATGGCAATATTTAAGATATGCATTCAGTGAAAAATTTTAATATTGCGTTAAAGTGGCGCTTATGTAGCGACATCCCTTAGCTTAACGTACTCGATTTCGTCCTAAATAAAAGATTTACTATTAGAAATAAAAAATTTCGCTTTATACATAGAAATTAATGTGCCATTTCAATCATGGATTCTCTGCTTTAATCCTACCAGGATTGTAATCTACTTGATGGTCATTAAGCAGAGATTTAGGCTATCGAAAATTATCCTGTTGACTTACGAATCGAAGCTGTTTTCCTTGTATATTTACTAAAATTTAAACCATTTTATTCAATTTCTAATTTCCCATCCTTAACTTAATTCTAATTTTACTTTTTTCTAAACCTCTTGGTTCAAAGCATTACAGTAAGTGTTCAGTGAAATAATTGCTCCATTGCAAAACAGTGACGCTTACGTAGTGTCACTCTATTTCGCTATCGATCTCCATTTAAACGTACGTACTGCATAATCTTCTTTTTTAAGATACTGTATATAAGGTTTAATATTGAGAGTAAGAGTCTCACTGTTTTAGAATTCGTTTAATGGACGCCTTTTACATGACTGTGAATGTGAGCAAGCAAACCTTCCAACAAATATTATAGCCGCAAGATTTTGAATTTGCTTCTTTGAATACTAGTATAAAATTAAATTAGGCAGAGAAATTCTTTATTGGTAACCCGAACTGGCCATATACCAATACTCTACATAACGTCAATAGAATACGCTAATCCTCTTTGTAACTTGTGTCATTCTCTGTGAAATTCGCTTTAATTGGAAGAAAATCCTTCTATCTTTAAACATTTTCTTTGAAATTTTTTGAAAGATATTGGAAGACCAATCAGTGATATTTACTATGCTTTCTGCAGTTCCTTTATTAAATGATCATGACAACCACGCTGATAGATGGACGATCTTAAAAACTACTAATAATTCCTTTTTGTGTATTACCTGCCTCATCGGTAACATCACAAGCGAGGCAACTTCAAAAAATACAAAGAAGACGATGCTATCAGAACTCTATGATTTAAGTTCAGAGTTCCAATCTGATTTCTATACTTTACTGGAAAGCGAATTGCCTGTTACCAATTACCTTTTGAAAGTCATTCTGGGTTCGTATAGACTGGTTTTATTGACTATTTCATTTTGATTTTAATCAAAAATTTTATATTTTTAAAAATGAAAAAGTTAACCATCAACTTTTGTGAATATTCTTTATTCCATAAATTTTAGAATTTTTCGACAACAACGACAACACAATAGGTCGACTTGTCATAGATAGTAAGTCAAAAGGCTATACGCTATTATAGAAAATAAGGCCTAGAATAGCAACTAGTTACCGCGTACCGCTGGAGGTTATGATTAAATATCTACATCCTTTTATTATTCAGTTGTGGTACATATTGGTTTACACTTAATAAAAAAAAAAATTCATGGTGTGTTGGTAGACTGCTTTGTGAACAAGGTGAATAATGTTAAATTCTTATATGTAGCGTATTTTATTAAGCAGAGATGTATCAACTCTTTAAAATTCTGGAATTTATGTAGCGCACGTCAATGTTTCGATTATAACATGTCAATATAATCCTTCATTATATCATAGTATCTGGTATAGGATAGATTTACTATATAAGTTTTAAAAATGTGAAATTTGAATTTTGCCTACTCATAAACTTGTGATTTATGAATTAATGAATCTTCTCACTTCAATTTTAATTCTTTCTTTCAGTTGGAAAAATCGATTAATTTGGGGGAATCCTTCAACTTACTACAGTGTTTAAGTAAGATTGGGTTTGCCTATCCTTCAATTATAGCAGAAATCTTCCAAAAATCGGGTACAATAAATGTTAAATTTATCTAATCAGTGATATTCTCCAATCTGCTAGATAACTTTTCTTAATGAAGATCTTAGAAACGATATTAAAAAAATAGCTCATAGCAGTGTTTTCACCATTCGTATTGCATGTGTTTTACAGTTACGCTAGTATTTGTTTAAACTTTGCATCTGCAATTATTCTTTATTCTGGCTTATTTTTAGTAGATTCTATAATGCTGTTATTGAAAAGCTGCCTAGCAAAAGACAACGAGAACGCCCAGCTGGCATCTTCACACTTATATTACATCATCTTTGATGAAGGTTTAGGTGCTGCCATATCAGGTAACGAAGTCGCAGAGTTGCTAACCGAGATCCCTGAACTTATTCTTGAATCAAATAATGTTTTATTACAAGGGAATATGTTGGGTTAGTCGATATTGGAATAGCTATATTACTTTAATTAATTAAGGATATAAACTTACAATTTTTAACGATATTAGTTCTTTTCAGTTCTCTTATTAAATATAGCAGAGAATTGGACCACACATGAAAGAGATGCTCATGAATGCAAGCTAATTTTAAACTTGTTCAAAAGTAAGAGTCGGACCATATTTCGCGTATGAAGTAAATTAGCTCTGTTTCACGAATTGTAATAGTGATCTGCTTCTGAATCTATCACAACAGATATGATTTTTCGACTACTTACCAAGATTGGAATGGTAGTATCGTTCGTAACATCTAAATATCATTTCTAAATGTACTGTAATTCATTGAAAACTTTGACTATGAATTATTTACTTATAACTGAAACAGTTCCTATCAGGATCTGATGATGGGATCAAAACTACCATTTTAAAACTTATGCTAAAAACCGTTGAATGGGGCGCAGTTACAGCCGAAGATTTAATGAATCAAAATATATCCGGTATCATATAGCTCAGGATTTACAGAATCAACCCTATAAAAGTTGATTTGAGTTAAAATAAAATTTAATAAATACGATAACTATGAAACACTTGCTTAGATCACTTATTTGAAGCTCTATCAGAAGCGGGACTAGCAGTTGTTCAGTAAGTATCGCGACATAGCATAGATTCCTTATGTTCATAAACCTGGCTTTTTTCATTGACCTATGAATGGGAATTACCGTTTAATTTTCAGGGAGATATCTAATTGCATATTGAAAATGCTTAAATGTAGTCGTCTACAGAATACTTCGTACATGATGTACGGTAAGCCTTTGATTATACTGGATCTTGAAAAGATCTTTAAGCTATACGTGATTAATTAGCAGAAAATTATACAATAACCTAGGTTTTAGCCTTATTGTTAAGGACACATTGGCGCGACTAAGAGTACAGGATCAGAAAATTGCAATAGTCGAGTGAGTAAGCTATTAGCATTCGCTTCGCTAACCGGCCTTTTTTCTACTTAAATATGCATTGAGTTATGATTTCCTATTTAGATTAAACCTCTTGGCTGAAATCTTGCAAAGGTATATTTTTCTTTGGATATTCAAATATTCAGACATTATAATATAACATCTCCTGCTTAAGCATATTTATCCAATTTTATGCGCATCATGCGCTTTTTAATTTCAGTCAAGAAGAAAATACCACACTTGTATCCAATGATCAGGTCTTTAATATGTGTACGGAAATATTTTGTATGGGTGTTACTATGGAATTCCAGATTTTACTTAGTACTATCAAAATTTTGGCTGTATTCATGAGGTGAAAAAGGGCACGATTAAATCTTTCGCTTTCTTGAAAAGTTCCTAATGAACGAATAAAATTGACCCGACTAAAGAATGAATAGATTTGAAGAGAATGTTCTCATTAATCTAGGAGAGATTATATCATATATGAAGATATGTTAGAATCCTTGGAGTTACCGATAAAGCTATTAGTGAATAGGGTTGGTAATATTTTAAGGCAGAATTCTCCGGCTGACGATCCTAGCGGTCTTAATGCGATGAGCAACGTTATGGAGTTCTTTATGAAAGTGGTTTTGCAATCATTTGAGTTTGTATTAATAATTGATTTTACGATTTCGAAATGATTAATTATTTATGATATGATTATTTAAAACAAATTTGAAATTCAAACAACTTGTCCTTTTTAAAAATTAGAGTAATATCATCATTTACTGATATGCCATCCATCAGTAAATTTGCAATAAACTGTAATGATGATAGATGTTATGCGATACAAAGTACGGCCTTTATGTCGCAGCTAGTAAAAATCGTTGACGAGTTGATCATTCCTTATATTCAGGTAATTTTTAATCATATTGTGTAGTAATTATCTGCTAAAAATGAATGATCTAGTCGACAGAATTACCCTCAAAGGCCTGTCTTTTTGCTAGTTTTCTACAAAGGACGGAATATCCTCAATCAATTCAATACAAGTCTACAAACTAATATTTAGGATTTTAAGGTGCAACATTCGTTATGGCGACAACCCTAAAAATCTTTGTCTTAAATTAGGTATGATCTAGGCCACGGGAATATGGTGTAAAAAAGTTTGAAGTACTACACGAAGCTTACAATTTAATTGCATAGACGTAAAATTTATAATAATGCTTATTCTGATAGCGGTTACCGCAAAGTCGACTGAATTTCTACTTGATTATCACTTTAACAATACTTACGCAGGTATTTCTATTTTTTCGCTTTAGAGATCTCTCTATCTATAATAAGATTATGTCTCGATGTAAAAGTTGCGTTCTGTAAAAGCAACAGGTTAGAGTCTAATTTCGAAATTAGTTAATCAGTTGTCATATCATTTTATAATTTAATGTTGCAATAATTTATTAACTTGAGGACATTATTCATAATACTGCACCATAATACTTCAGAAATCAAGACCTTGCAGATATGATACATGATTTTTTAGCAGTATTATGTGGCTATCTGAATGACTCAAAATATGATGAAAATGAAAGAATGAAATTGATATTAAATTCTATAAGATATATCACAGGTTTATTAATATTATCCAGCATTCAAGAATGATATAAATTTTGTTAACGAAATGACTGTTATCAATTTGGAGTTCTGTAAATTCAGTTTCATATAGTGAAATACATTCTATCCTGGTATGCAATAATTACGAAGTATCCGATAGCAACGGAATATATGAAACATCCTTAATTAGCGTTCAAAAAGCATATCTAATGCTTATGTACTTCTCCTATCTGTACGGTCAAAGGTATTACACTCGCGTTTTGTATGACGATGATGTTATGTACTAATCCTTAATTCAGTAGCGTCGGTTATTCTTTCCATTTTAAAACTTCATTTATAGAGAATCTAATGGGCCGATAGTGCAAAAGAATCTTAATAACTTCATCAAGAGCAACTTTAACCAGCTTTTGACCGATAACGTTACTATAAAGCATATACTGTTAATTTATACTATAAATCAGGTCTTTAATCTTAAAATTGCAAATTGTAAAAGATAAATAGATAAATAATGTAAGCTATCTAAAGGTTCAATGGGAATAGTAGACTGACTAACAAAGTATGGTATTATATGCATGGATTAGAATGAACTAAAACTAGCAAGAAGTACACAAAATATGCCATCACCGGCTGAACCAGATGTTATAGATCATGATTCTATACCTGGTGAGCAACAAATAATATGTTATAATTAAATTCATTTATAACAGCTTTCACAAAATTTTCAGACGAGCACTGGTTCATTACTTTGATCGAAAGACAACAAGAAGCAAAAGAGTTGTTTACTAACGATATCATATTCATTAGATGGTGTTTGACACTCTCATCTTTATCAGTACAACATTTTCAACGGGAAATGGTGCGTTGATAGTATTTTTGTATTCCTGAAATATATTTAATTACAGTATTAGTATAGCAGATTTATAATAATTTCTTAATAAAATGTAATCCACTAATATTTAGCTGTGAAAGGAATTATAAAATATTCGAAGTTATTTTTTAATTACTTTTATAGTTGAAGCAATGGCTATTAATAAATGAAACTTCAACTTGTGATGAACTACTACAAGATGTTGCCCAAACTATTCAGGAAAAGCTTATCGACATTCTACTGGTTAAGAACATAGCTATATAAAATTTAAAAATGGGTTTTTGGAGAGTTACGATTACTCTAATTTTTTATGCATATAACAATAGCATCTATTATTCGAAGAAGAGCCTCATTTAACCATGAAAGCTGCAAGATTACTTCATATGGTATGAGGATTTATAAATTTTTGATTAACCTAGAATATAAAAATCGATAAATTTTGTGTTATCACCGTAAATGTTTCATTAACTATAAAGGGGCACAAATATGAGGCCTATCAATGCAATGATTTTTTCTTGAGGGGATTCAAATTTTTTTAGTATCTATATGAACTTCATTCTTCACAAGTGGATGGTATCGAAAGTTTTCGCTTGTATGTTCTCTATGGCATAAACAAGTTCTTTTTAAGGGGAGACATTACAAGAACTAACGGTCATTAAATCATTTCCATAATTATTTTAATTTTTTACAAAAGCTGATTTCGTGCATTAACTGTCAAAAAAAAGTTATAACCTGAAAATCGCGTGTTTTTCCTATAGAGAAGAGCCTTCAAAAAATACTGCGAATCATAGCGGAAGTTTATGCAAGTTCTATTTTATCGAAAATTGAGGATATACACATAACGATAATGCATCAAGGTTCAGCGTTAGATGATAACTTATAACAAATTTAGCAATACCTATATGAAATCGATCTAATAATAAGTTTCTGTAGTCTTTTTTATGTAAATACCACATATATCCTTTTTATAATTTTGAATGTATCAAAGTTGTAGTTATCATGAGAGTAGTAAAATACTATACTACAACGTATTTGTTGTTTACTGAGGAAAGCTACGTGTTTAGCGGCGGTACTCGTATAATTATTCTCATAGTTCCATAATTTTTCCTTAAACTAATACTGAATTAAAACATCTTCATCAACTGAATGCTGGAATGAATGAATTCTATCCAAATGTAAAAAAGTTTCAAAGCTGCTAATGAGGTAAACAAATTCCTGTAAATCTCGTTTCTTCGATACCATACGATATTAAATATTGTATTTCTCCTAATTTCTATTGCGTGCTAAAGCAAGAACTTTAGTGAATTAACTATGATGCATTTACTTAATTGCCTATCTGCAATAATTTGCGTAATCCAGCAGAATAACAACGACGGAGGTAATTATAAATATAAGTAATCATAATCCGTTCATATGTATTTCTTGATCCAATCATTGTATCAATTCATTATCTTTGCTTTTGTGGTGTAGCGTTATTAACAGTGATTAGAAACTCACGATTTTTATCCAAGCTTGAGAACGCTTTGTTACTTCGTGAAGATGTGCTGAAGGTGAAGATGTTCAAGTTATGACGTTTAAATAAGTTAATTGTGTATAATAGCCTACATTTTTGCTTTGTAAAGTCGGATCGCCTTACTGCAACAAGCTGGATCTTGCTTTCTACCCTAATTTATATGGAAAATTGCGATAACTTCTCGAATGATGTACGAAGCTATCTGCTAATCGTTGTTATTCTAGTTAATCAATTATCAGAAAGTTATGTCACGATATATTAGAGTAACTTTAGTAATTGGAAATGATATTTTTATGCGAATAGATGAAAGTATCGATTGTAATAAATGTCAATGAAACTTTACCAGTAATCGTCTTGCAATACCGACCACTATTGCAACGTAAGCTATACTTGTTCAGGAACGTTATGCCATACTATAGGTTGATTTAACAGATTATGTAAGACTTTTCAATATTAATTAATTAATAGTGGCAGGTATCTACATTAATATCGCAATGTTACGCCGAAAGTTTATTCTACCGAAGTTCGTACGAGCAGAACATAATGGCCGTATCTTGTGTCAGAATGATACCTTTGACTACGTTAAAAATCTTTTATTCTATCTTCAAAATGCGGTCTTACAGGTAATATGGTAATATGTACCTAAATGCCTATATGCTACGCATATGTATTTCTCATAATTTTATAATAATTAATCATTTGTGGTCAGAATATCGATGAAATTAATCAATTACGGTAGATTTTATGCTCAAAGCTATCCATTATCTGATTATTTGATAGGGTAGAGAAAATGTAAGGTTGGCGTCTGTGGTATGTTTATCTGAGATTTTAAAGCAACACAGATCACAAATGCTAGAATTAGGTAACTTACTCTGTAAATAATTCGTGATGTGAATACTGGTAAATAGGATTAACCTTTAACTTATGTGGAACGAATCTTAGGATTTGGAAAGAATTTATGGGATAAGATGCTGCATAAAGTGTGTTTAAGTATGCTACAAAGTAAAATTTCTAATAGCCTGCTTTATCTAATTTATCAGGTAGGCCGATTCAAGTTATATCGTCCTATTCGTATAATTTTTATCTAATGAAAGCCTAAGATAACTAATTCAATTTTCTACTAGCTATTGATGTACAACTTATTAGGTGATGAAATCATTATGAGCTACTTGGGCCTTTTAATTAACAATTGCTTATCACCGTATACGGAATCTGAAATCAGCTTCGAAGCGCTAGGGCTATGCTTTCGCTGCTTAATGAAGGTACTTTAGAAGTAGTCTACTTCTATTATGAAATAATTTAAAGAAACGTGTATAAGAACTATGATTTATGTTGGTAATAGGCAATAGATATCGGCGTCATTCGCCATAGCGAATGTCAACAGGTTTCACTGAAGCTATCACTGGATCGTTATATTTCTTGGCTTGATAACCGCCGTAAAGGTTGCGAACTAAACAATTTAAATGATCTGTATCCTAATTAAAAATTTTTATTAAAGGCTTTTAATAATTATCTGTGTCGTTTTGTGAAACATTGTTTACAATCTTTGACATAAAATTATTCTGCAATAGTATAATCGATGGAATTTTTCTACCGCGTCATAATTTAATATTAAGTAATCATTTAGAAGAACTTGAAACAGCAAATTCGCTTCGAGATTGCCTCGATAACTTGGCTGCTACATAACAAAGTTGGTTTTTCAAAATCAAACTGGGGTTCAGATTTGAAAGCTATCGAATGCATTATGTTTGAAAAGAAAAAAATTTATTGACTAAAAATTACTACATCACCTTAACGCAAATGGCATACTCACAGTTACGTTATAATTTAAATGTTAATCCAGTTTTTAACTTCTCAATCACCAGTTATGGTGATGGTTAATTGCATACCACAAATTTACTTTACAAAGGATAGACTGTCGAGAAACATTAACTATCTAAATCAACTATAAACTCAGATTACAATAAATATTTATACATAATGCGGTATGTACTTGATATTAGATTAATATAAACGAACGGCACTATTATTTGATGTCTGTTCGTAATTTCGTTGTTTAATCTGTTGGATGATAGAATTTAGTTGTTATACGAGTGCTTTGATACCCTTTTCATGATAATGATAAAAATCTTAAAACTCTTTAACCTCAATAAAATAGTTTTTGTTAAGAATCTATGAATTAGTCAAAGGAGATTACACCAGGCGGTAGAGAATTATTACATAGTTGATAGTATCTTAAATCACTAACGATCATTGTTAAACTTTGAACGAAAGTCGGAAGATCCTAGAATTAGAAAAGATTTCATAGGATCGTTAAGACAATTTCTCTATAAGTATTAAATCAGAATTTCGTTACCGTATTATTGCCAAGATTCTCTTGTAATCTTTCTCTTTGATGTGAAGTTAACATTTCACATTTTGATATCATCTGTGGTACGTAAACAGAATAAAAGGTGCTAAAGCTTATTGATGCCATAGCATAAATAGTACATGTCATTTCCTCCTGTAATAATTCGTGACTTCTATCAACCAGCGCATGAAATAGTACATTCATAAATTCAAATAATAGGTCTTGCTGAAAAATAGGCTGAAAGAAATATTAAGAAAAATAGTATAAATGCCAAAAAAACAATTTCTTTGACACTAAGTGTATAGCAGTTTTGTGAACTACCTTTTCGTATAATTTACATTTCTTATTCAGATTATCCAAAATTTCTAAACTTTGCTTAAACAGTGATATGTCAGGTTGTAAAAATGCTTCACCCAATACCTAATGACGCGTATGATTGTAATTATTTGTTAGATTTAGGATCGACAAAGCGTTCGTGCCACTGTGAATAACGACTCTTAGCCTAACCTGCATGATTGCCATAAAGTGCTGAGGGTTGTTAACAGTATCGCCTTCTCTTTGATCCATGTTTGACGGGAAAAAATATCTACAGAAAAAGTTGATCAAGAGGTATTAACAATTGTTATAAATAGTAAATGTGATATTAATACTCGTAGTACTGTGATTTAATTGTGTCATACAGCGGAATATTACTACCTCCAATTGTTTGACAGGTATTGATATAACACCTCCATCAAGGCATATTTTACCTCTAAAAGGTGAAACTTTTGAAATAGAATAATTGGTTAGTAGACCATGAATGTGCTGCTGAGGTTAAACTATGCTTTTAATACCTCTTTAGCTAATGGATATACTTGATCCATACAAAAGGATAATATATTAGGTAGTAATTCCTTGACGGCAGAGCCCGGCTTTACGACTAATAGTTGGATAATTTTTATGAACCTATCATAGATACATAATTGAGGGTACGATTAGCTTTTCGTATTTTTTAAGTCAAGAATTCGATTAGAATTCGCATAACTAAATTTTTAAGAGTATCTTTCACAAATTTGTCCATATGACACATATACGTATTACATAAAATTGAATTTACTTTTCAACGAATGAGTGCTCCCTGCCTCCATCTTTACTGAGGATATCAAATAATTGTTGCCTGCAAAATTACAAGGTAGAGTCTTTAAAATTGACATAAAGTTTAATTTTATATTTAAATGATGTGGTTTACTTCGAGAATAAGTGCATGAACGTTTCTAAAATTTGTTTAGCGAAAGCCATTCCACACTGACTTAATAACCCATTGAAAAGACTATAGATAAGGTCCATAACTTCGTTGATAAGATCTGCATAATATAATATTAATATTATACGATAGCATCAATATCATACAAGCGCGTAAGGCATTCAATTTCTAAGCGAGACTTTTTCATTGTGGCTAAAGGAACTACAGTTCTACCTGGAAATGGTGTAAATAAAGAAAGTGATGATATTATGTTATGGATAGAGCTTTCTATTGATTTGTAGGTAATCGTTTTCGATTTCATGTTTTCATTCGTGACACTCTCAGTGATACTACAGAGCACCATCAACGTACTCTTGATCATTGGTACTGCTATTGGGAAAAAATTCATGTGAATGTAATTAGTTACAGGAGATACCCCTTGTTTGCGTAAAAGAATTTAAAAGCCTTTCGTAGCGACATCGATAGGCAATCGAATATCCACTCTTACCTTGACTTATTAGATTACTGTCTTGTTGAATCGATTGATTCTGTAAGGTGTTAGTAAGACTCAATGTTGTGCTTCTTACGAAACTGCTATGTTTCTCTGAGCGTTCTTCCCAACGCTGAGTGAAAATGATAATTTATAGATAAATTAGAATCTCTAGAGACAGAATCGATCAGCAGTTAATTACAATCTTATATATATATGCATATTTAGACCTGGTCACTATCTTTGACACCATTCCAGGGTAGAATTATAGTATTTGAGAGCATCTTAAATATAACGACTTGAACCTGTTAAAAAGGATATCTGTATTAATCATAAAATGTTATCTTGATACGCCTCACTTTTTGCAATAATACCTTTTGAGGAAGGTAATCAAAGGTTGTAATTCCGGAATTCATGTTGGTCATATCTTGAATTGATCGAATATCTAGTAACATAGATGTTCTAATACTTGTTGCTAAGGTTAACAGTAAACAAGCGGCACAATACGCTAATTTTTCTGGCGTTTTTGCGGATTTTTGCAAGAGAGGAATAACAGCATCCACAATTTGATTTAATAGCGAATAGAACATTTTTTGGCGATCAATGTGTCCTTGACTATGGGCGTGAAATTGGCACAACCATGGGCTAAAGGCTTGAATTGCAGCCATAGATTGAATATGACTACAATTTCAATATAATAAAGGAAAGCAATGATGATATACTGATTAAAAATTTTCTATTTCAAATAATGATACTTACACTTCCATGATAGTTGATAATAATGATGATTCACAATTAATATTATATAGTTGTAGCTTCGTGGCGAAAAAGCAGACGTGGGTTAGTCTAAAAAACGATGTTAATATGATCTGTGTTATTTTAATTAGTGTAATACTGTTTTAAGATTCGAAATTTTACAGTCCTATCAACTGTGGCATTTACCCATCTAATAATGTATTGCAGTTTTGAAATCTTTCCATAAATAAAGCGTCGACAAAATGCTCAGACATCCTGCCTAATGCTTGTATGCAAGTAGATAGATCTCTCAAAGCACAGTGAAATTGCAGCTTTATATAGTTACCGTCTTGATTATCAGGAAATTCTATACATCGACCTTAAAAATTTAGAATGTATTACTTTCGTTAGTTATAGTACATTCATTGTATATTGTTGATTATGTGAAGTGAGTTTCATTATAGCGCATACCTTGAACATTTTGTACTAAGTATTGCTCGATACTTGAAAAAATGCTGAATCGCGATTTCAGTATATCAAACTAATAAATTCAATCACTACAGTTAATAGTTTATATACACAACGACCAGAGTACTATCATAACTGTTTTATTATTACATAGTAATGAATAATACATACTAATGTTTGAAGAATTGATTCCGGTTGAATTTCAGAAATAGAGGCAATAATCTCAATGTTATTTTTCAGAAATACTTGTAAATCTGTTTCGTCCTAAAATAATTTAAGATAAATTTCCAGGGTTATTTCTTC
Source organism: Trichoplax adhaerens (assembly GCF_000150275.1). Lineage (NCBI taxonomy): Eukaryota > Metazoa > Placozoa > Uniplacotomia > Trichoplacea > Trichoplacidae > Trichoplax > Trichoplax adhaerens. Next base: position 7,655,789 of record NW_002060944.1, on the reverse strand, counting down.
TGTTTTAAAAGGCCCTTAATATGATAAGAAACTTGAAGCATACTAACTTCTTCGTCCATTACATCGTTACTAAGAGCCTCAATTTGATTATAATTTTTGCTGGACTGAATCTTTTTGATAATACTACTAGCTAATACGGTAAGAATACTCCGATATTTGCTGATTTAAAATAGAAATAAATTCCGTTCATTAGTATAGATTATATGGGAGATGAGAGTTAACTTTTTTTCTGTGCTAATTCAGTTTTAGTTTTTACTTTATAATATTTTCTGCTTTTGCATGATTATTACTCTCAGCCTTAATTTGCATTTTTAAGTGTTCAATAAAGAATTCCCATATTTCTAAGCAAGCATAATAGCCATCTAAATGATGCTAGGGAATAAAATACAGGCAGTTGAGATATATTATCTATCAAGTATTATAAAATCATAGTTCTATTTTTTTTAATTACCTGTAAGAAAGTATACTTAAACAGAAGCTCGAAGAATCTTGATAGCGGAAAATATGGACTGTTTGTAAATCTTTGTAAGTGAACATTAACAAATAGCCGTAGAAATTCTGTAAATTTATCTAAATACCTATAGAATCACAAAAAAAAAAATATTGTTGTTATCTATGTGCAATATACCATGAACTTCAATATGTGCGGATATACTTGTACACTCTGTACATGTATACTGTACGCATATATATATATGTACATCTGGTAGTAGTATGTAGTAACACATATAACATAATAATAGGAATAGCCATTTACATAGTATGCCCTAAATTACGATAATTACAAAAGCGTATACAGTACTTTTCATCTAGATCAGCGAAATTGATATTTTGACCAATGACCAAATCTTGCAACAATTGATATGTTTCTTGAAATAATTTTAATAAGAATTCCTCGAACTCTTCCGGAACACAATTCTTGGAAACTATTTCATTTATACAGTCCATTGCTAACGTTCCCAACTGATGGCCATCACCAGTTTGACAGCCGAAGCTGGCATAGCCAAAAATGGTGGTCAGTAATGATGTTGTCATGAGTGATGACAAAGGAATCCATGAAAAGAAATCAGCTAGACATTGTAAGGCCAAAGCGGCAATTTCTTTTGATTCTACATTCCATGCTTGAATGCTAGATTTAGCTTGACGAGAAGGCATATATCGAAGTAATTTTTGTACAATATTGTCGTTTTCAGTGGTTGAGTTATCGTTTTGATCATATGATGATGGCGATACCGAAAACAGGTCTAGACCAACCGCTCCAGTTTCATTATGTCGTAATGACGTTGGAGAAGTAGATGGTGTAATATGTCTTGCAACTTGATATTTATCCAATAATGAATCTAGTAAAGTTGATAGCATAGATAGGATCTTGGGCACCTCATTCAAGAGCAGTCTCTTTAATTCAAGTTTTCGACTATATATAACGTTTTCACGAGGTTGAATTAATTCCTCTGAGGTTGTCAATAACATGTACAAGCCAAGGCTAGTGGTGCTAGGTTCACTAATTATCTTGATAGAACAAAACAAGAGCAAAATTAGCTACTACTGTATTTGGGCATGGCCAATTACGGTTGAAATTGTAGGCAAGTATATTGTGCATGTTGCAATAACATAGCGTATTGCATGATATACACAATATACTGTACAAAGCAGTTAGCAGCATAATTTATTGCATCAGAGGAAAAAAATGATTTTTTAACGCTTACTTCTTGCATATCATTAAAGAAATTTGGATAAAAGTGTGGCCAATCCAATCTAGCTATATCTACTATCACTTTAACCAATTTATTACGCACAAAAATAGGAAAATCGGTTCGTTTTGCTAGAAGTAACCGAGGTAACGTAGAACGGAATTCTCTTTTTTCGTTGGCATCCACACCAATCCATTTTTTGTTAACGATGTCCTAAAAATTATTATTATAACTGTTTATTCATTGAATATATTTTTAAACAGTTCAAGTGACAAAAGGCTATGTTACTATTGTATGCTTTATCGCAAGCAGCAACATTGACTTCTTACGTACAGTAGGCATTACTGTATATTCTGTAGTACTGTACTACTGTACATATGTAGTTAGAATATGTAAGTAAAAGTTAATTAATAAGGTACAAATATAATCTAACCTCTAAGACTCTGGTTGCAAACATGAGAACACCCTGTTCTTGAGAATCGTTCAAAAAACAAATGCAGTGCCTCCATGCGTCTTTCTGCTGGCTAAAATTCGCCAACAATTGTTCTATAAGAGATTACATATGCCTTATTAAGTTAAAATAGTACACCTTTATGACGATAATTGCGAGAGGTATTCTTTTAGAATGGTATTGTAATGGTTAGTAAGATTGATTGAAATTGCAGTACAGCGATGTCGTTTGACTATATTGTACAGTATGTATAATGCTATAATATCCAAAAAATTGAAATTGGTTGAAATGCCCGTAGCCATTTATTTTCCAACTTTGAAAAGGTATGAAAGTGATCATAAGATTTAAGTGCAACGATTGTACGGACCATTATTGATATGCGTTGAAGCTTTGATACATGTGTAAAAAATAATTTTTGTAAGGTGGCTCAGAAGTTTGTATACCATAATAATAGCGTGCATAATCGTATAGCAAAGAGTGAAAGAGTAATTATTTTTACATTACAGATACTGTATTATTATTCTAGCATGAAGTAAACGATGCTGTCGTATACCTACAGTACTAGTTTGTTGTAGCATTATACATTACGCTGCATACCAGTTTTAAGCTTTGTTATGATTGATTGAGCAAATGTGTTGTGATAATTTTGTTAGCCAATTTTTACGCCAAATTGCATCGTACAAAGTACAGTATTAAATTGTTAAAGGTATTTTTACAACTGAATACCCTATCTGGCTGTTGTTGTATGCATGTAGAAGTGCTACACAAGTCTATGGTAGAAAATATTTGAAATGAAGGGGATAAACTAGAGTAATAGGTTCAATCATATTACCGATTTCTCTTTTACGTTTGTTGGTTGTTTGAACATTGTAAAATTCCGATAGTAGACGCTGAAGTATATTTAAGGACTCTCCGGTGGTGTTATTACTCTAAGGTGTAATAAAAAATAAGCATATAATAATTAATAACAGCATTAATACGATTCACTTACAAAACAACCCACTGGATGTTCAAATACGTTGAAAAGGCTTGATTAATTCAATTTAATGAAAGAATATCATCAAATACAATTGCTTATTTCCTGATAGAGTACAATATTTATTTTCAAAAGTAAAAGTTGATATTAGGCTAAACGAATGCGAAGATAGGAAATAGATTAGGACAAAAGCATACGTAATTACGATATACGTGCAGTATGAAGGTATAATTAGCTGTAGTAGAAATACTGAAGAGAGGGGAGCCATGAAGAAAAAAAAGAAACAATAGATAGGAGTTGCATGATATTGTCATTATGATGTCTCAATATCTTGAAAAGTTATTCATACAGCCGTTACAGTTTAGGATTAATATAGGACAGGTAAGCTCAAGATATGTAGATGGAATTGCTATTTGCTTTGGGTGATAAGATGATAGCTAAGTCTATGCCAGTCCATTGGCAATACAATTGTCACATTATGTGATTATAGGAGTCTTTCAACAAAGTATAATTGGGTTGATGTGAGATATCGACATCTACTAGTCCCTGCTACAGTACACAATGAGATTGCTGTAAGATTTCGTTGAAATTGCATAGGTATATGACCGAGACTTTATCTCATTGTCAACATTAAAAAAATAATATAATACAGCAACAGAATGAGAACGGTAATCATCATTGATCTTGAGGTATTGCGTACTTTGCCAAATGAATCACTGATGGTAGGTCAAGTTGATAAACTGATACTGTAGTGTTGATGAATTAATCAAAGTGAATGATAACAAATTTAAATGCTAAAGAAGTAAAAAAGTATTCCATCCACTGAAAATCCAGTTGATGATTGATGTTGACTCTAGTGAGAAATTGATCCTACAAAACTTTTAGGCTAAAATACGACAGGATACAAAAGTGAGCATTGAATTTTGACAGCTTAGATAAGATAATGATGACGAAAGAAAGTGAAATTCCCCAAAATGCTGATTGGAGGTGTCATCATTCATACGCGTACAGTCCAGTCGTTTTAGTGAAAAATCAAGGGTAGAAAACAAGAGACATTGTAGATGTTGAAGTAGGTTAGTACGATCAAGACAGTCTTCATCAAGATGAAGTCGTAGAAGATCGTCTACTACAGTGGAATAATATATGCAAAATGCTGGTAATAAGAGAAGATCAACGTCAAGATAGCGCGTTGATGAGCAAGAGGATTGGAAGATGGCATGGCTTTGATTGAAAGGCGTTGTAATAAGTTGGCGCTGAAGAAGGGGGTATCCGTTATGCAAGCCAAGTAAAACTTACCATGCTCGAAGAGATAGAAACTGAACGTTGAGTAGACTGAGTAAATACTCTTTGAAAGTCGATTAAAAGAGAAGCATTGAGCTAATCATGATGGACATGAAGAGAAATGCAATGGATTAGCCACGGTTTGCAGTCGAGGAATTGTGGTCGATTACGGTTGCAGTACGGTACGGTACGGTACGGTACGGTACAGATCGGATGAGTCTGATTGAGCGAGCGAGATGCTGGATGCAGTGATAGGCCTTCAACCTTCAACCTTAGAACCCTAGCGTCGTTGCATAAGGTTTAGTATGAGATTAACACGGTGTGACTGCGTTCGTACAATTACTCTCCTTCTATTAGAGTGTACAGTACAGTACTGATTTAGTACAGTATTGTAGTCGTCGTCCTTGGTACTGTAGCAAAGTACTGTCCTGTCACCGATTAGACCTGAATACGGTCCGGTTCGGTTCCAACCGTTCTGATCTATATGACACCGATAGACCACTCGGACCCCTGTATACAGTACAGTACTATACTGTATGCTTTCATTCTACGTAAACTGTATGTTTTGACTTAACAATATTCACAGTGCAGCGTGGAATTGTAGTGGACAGTGTACTGTACTGTAGAACAGTGGAATGGATTTTGACAAGTTGAACAGTCCGACACGATATTTGACTGGGGTGTACACACAGTACTGTACACTATACTGTAGACTGTACAGTAAATAAATGCAGTACAGTGCAGTCTAGTCTATTCATTAATGTAGTGGTGCACTACAGACCTAGAAAGAGATACCGTCCACTCTGCAGTATACCGTACTGGACCGGACCGGACTGGTCCAGACCAGTCCACAACTCTAGCCTACAGTACACGACACTACCATCCATGACTTACTGTACACTGTACACTGTAGACAGTAAACTGCACCGTGTGGGCGGATTGGAGTCCATAGGACACAAGCTTTGCCGTACTGTGGTAGTGTGCGGATACAGTAATCCAAAGGTTAGGAATTAAACTCGACCTGAAAACTACAGCACCCATTTTGAAATTTGCACTTTTTAAAAAACAACCCTGAAAAAATTAGCGTACTAGTTGATTCGGAGTTGTAGTCATTGACAGCTGCTTGTAAAACAAGATCGTGCATTCTATTTCATTAGGAAACGTAATGATTTCTATTGATTAAGAAAGAGGCAACGTTGCTAGAAGTACAGTAGTACACTCATCTTCCATTGGACGCAAAATACTATTCCATTACTTGCATACGACAATATTGACGATATTGCACTGTAGGCGAAGAGGACAAGCATAGACGATGGAAAGATTAGATCATGAAAGCATGTCGATAGGCGGTGGTTTACCCAATACTACTTTAAATGGAGAAATGGGTGAACAAATGGAAGGCGAGTTCGCAACGTCATCCACCTTGACAGTCATGAATGGTGGCGATATGGATCGGCCGCATGTCGAAGAGGGCGAAAAACAAAATGACATAGAAGAATTATTATCCAAAGATAGTGATAAAGTTGGCCAAGCATTATACTCTAGTTTTCAATCAACAGCAACATCAGTAGCTCAACTTTTCACAGGTTGGACATGACATTGTATTTTCAAATTTCATCATCTCCATTTCACTTTTACAGCGTGGAATTGAGGTAACACCTTGATCTATTTTCAATATTATAGAGTGTTGTAATGGCACCGCTGAAGGAGCTTGGACCAATTTTCAGTCTACTTCCAACTCTGTCACCAAACTTTATCACGGTACTGTCAATCATCTTCTCTACAGTAAACTTCAACAATCCATTTTCTACGTCTTGTCATACTGTAATATATAATATATTGCCCTTACAAAGTAAAGACTTGACTTCTGTAGTCTTGCTAAAAGTGGATCATCACATTGATCCATAGTAAAGCTTTTCTATCCAAAAAGAAGTACAACACACGTCAATAATTTAAACTTGTTGGATTTACTATTCCATTTTGTGCACACAAACTCGATTGCCCACTATCATCGTTTCCATCATCAGTCCTGAATTATATCCGAGACCAGACTTAGCAATCACCACGCTACATGATGCCAAGTACTGTAGTGTGTACCATGTAGCGCTACCAACATACACCATTATACCGCATTTGATTCCTTTTGCTTTTTCTTACCTATTGTTCTACCACGGGAAGTTGGTAAACAACCAACGTTGAAGGCTATACATCGCTAGCAATGGCGTTGGACAACTCTAGACAGTACTTTATCCTTGTATTTCCATCCATATAAAGCAATAGGCAAAAAAGTGTGTAGCAAGGACGGGTAGTTAGCTCATTGGCAGTCTAGTGTTGCTGTTATTGTCGCAGCAGGCAGGATGTTTTTCAAATAATTAAGTTCCTGGTCGTGGCAGTAGTAGTTACCCTTGCCAAAGGACATTCAAAAAATTAATCCTGTCAACTCTAGCGTTGATCATATCTTGTCAAGAACTGGGTCTTACCAATAGTTTACCACCAATATTGGATGTCTATGATAGGCCTAGAACGATCAGTTTTAGTGGCAATCAGTACGTTCGTGCTAGCTTGTAGCAGTAACGACTGTATTGAATCCAATTTTTTCCCTGTTGTGATAATAATTAGAATTGAAATTTGAAATTGAACTTGCTACGTTCTACTTCCATTAATTGGATAAAGGGGCAAAAAAAAAAAAATACGATAAGTTGTTGAGTAGTCCCTAGTTGTAGTCAAATGACGCTTGAGGAGTACGCCGTTGCTGCACATTAGTAGTTCAAGCAATGGCGAAACATAAGCCTTTGTTTCAAGTAGCTAAAAGTTGCTTCCGTATACGCGGTGCAGTGAAGACGTATTTTGGGAAAGAAAATGTTTGATATATTTCATTTGAAAGTGACGGTCTTTACTATTCATATGGTATTCTTCTAGGCCATTGCAATAGAACGGAACGTAATTTTACTCTTTCATCCCTTCCCATATTGTACCAATTTACCCAAGTGTTTTCTTCCTTTATAGCTTGCTCGATTGTTTACCCTTGCAATGGACGTTTTTTTTCTCACATTAGTCATACAGTATGTGTTGGACCCTTCGCAAGGATAAACTGGACAACATCGTGTATTAAGTCAACTAGATTGAATTATTTATTATAAATATCGTCTACTGCATCTTGGGTTGTTTGTGTTCTACATACGTTTTTCTGATTAACCTGGTCGACACGCCATTTTTATGTCATCTTGTACAACTGTGAGCTATGTTGTGCGATTCTTATAGCGTCCATTGAAATAGAGTAATGAAACCACTACATCCATCTACAGTAGACGCATACTAGCATGTAGTAGCCCATCATTGGGTTTCTTGTTATAGTACATAATTCAATTTTCAATCATATTTGGAATGAATGACAGTATTACGCAGTTCGTATGGGTAGATGTTGTACATACTGTAAAAGTTGATTTCTCGCTAGGATTGAACAAATTCATGTATAGCAGAATGAACTGATTACAAGGCGCGATGATATAAAATGGGATATCATCGTGCGTTGTGTTGTGGTGAGTCCTAATGTAGAGTTATGCAGGGTTTATACGTGGGGCCTTGTTAAGATAGGTATGTACACAATTTTTTTCTTTACGCGTTAGTGAGTTGAAACGTTGTAATGACTACAAGCTTATAAGCAGTACCGAACTAAAATTGAAATTACTGCAAACGTCGACACGTATGAAAAAATTGGAAATGTTTGAGCGTAGACTTCAATTGCAAATTGATACCCGTAGTCTAGCTATTATCTTAAATAACGAAGTAACTAAAATTGTTATTTTAACTTTGAAAAGGATGCGATGAACCTTTTGCATTCTCTCCTACTGTACGTACGTGTAGTGTCTATTCTGTAGTGTATGTAGATGGTGTATCGCTGTCTTTCTCAAGTGTTGCTCTACAAATTCACGATGCAGGGAGTATATCACCATAAAGATAAAATAAAAATGTCCTAAAATACTCTTTTATATTGAAGGATATTGTATTCTTATTACAATACCTACAGTAGATTCTACATAGGTATTCACTGTTAACCCATGATATTCATTGTTGTGTAGAAACTAGAGTATTGTAATGGATGAATTAGTGTAGATATTACTCGAAGCTATCCCATTTTAGCTTTGTTGTACAAGTGTTGAACTAAACGTGAAACTGACAAATAATCAATCAATACAATAAATACACCAAGCTATAATTTGATAAAGTTAGTAATTGTTGTGTTGAGCTAAGATGAGTGACAATATGGAATGAACTGGTGTAAGAATCTTTTGATGGAAAAAATGATATCGTACAGTGTCATGATGATATAGGATAGCCACTTGGAATTAGGACTGAAAATACAGTAGTCGAATTCTTCTACCTAGTTGTTGTACTGTACATTGAATATCTTTTCTTTTATATCATTGTCTAAACAGATGGCATGGATGCTTACAAGTATGGGATCGATTTTGGTACACAATGTGGCTATCAGCGTCGTACCAAAGAATTAGTCAACTGGTTAAAAAAGAAACGACGTTTGGTATTGCGGGAGGAAATTATCGGGTTTCTTACTGGAATGTTGCCACCATCACGTCCCGAATGCCCGTCTGGCAATGATGTCGGCTCTATAGCAAACTTTTCGCGGAGTAGCACATTAGCAACACCTCCACCAACTTCACATCGACGCAGAATGACTCCATCGAGCCAGGTTGATGCTGTGATAGACAACGATGAGAGTAGTAGCAGTAGTAGCAAGAAGCGATCAGTTTCGTTTGCCGATTACTATATGGACTGTCCCGCTCCGAGTCAGAAGCGATACCGTTTAGAATTTGACTAGAAATCATTTATGATATCGAGTGCCACCGAGATAATTGACTATGTCTACAGTGGATAATGTGTTGTACCCTATGCACGTACTGTATATCGTCAATACTGGCAGCAAACTAGTAGGTTTTTATGTTACCTTTTTCATTGCTTACATTGATGTTACTTTTATAGTTTTATTGCATCGGATTTGCTTAATCGCGAATATGTAGTTATTAATATACATTGTCTTTATTTTATCGTAAGCTATGATAGACGCGATCAATGAGTAACGCATTCTCACAGATTATAAAATGCTTGTAATCGAGGAGGGAATTGTAGTTGCTCCACCATACATACGTGTAAAATGTAAAATTGTTATCCTGCAATCCGATTACGTTCTGATAAATCTACTTTACTTAAGTGCAATATAAAAGAGGTTTCGCTGTTATTTTATTGTAATATATGCTGTACTGTAATTGAAACTGTGTGCTTATATGACCGTCTTGCATCATTTAAAAAGTTACTGATATCGTAGTCTGTATGAAGAATAGGAGGATAGCATTTTATATTGTAATATTATGCTGTATGAGGTATCATTTGTCGGTAAAGTTTCAAGATATATTTTCGGTTGATTTAAAGCACCTCATGTAGACGGACACTGTGGTACGGTTGTACTGTGTTAATTTTCTTTGTATTGTTGTATATATATATGATACAAATATATATATATATATATATATATATATATGGTATATACGATCATCTATACGGTATAATATATTGAAGATACGGTATAAATGACACGCAACTTTCGTTTGATTACTTTCTTAAGTACAATTTTCGATTGATAGGATTGTAATTGCCTTGTATTATTTCGTGTCTCTATATTTCAGATTCTTATTTTTTAAAGCTATTGCAATATGCAACGCATTACTTTTAAGAAGAATAACTCATATTGCCTCTTTAAGGATCTCTTTAATTATGTCGCACATGATACGATTAGAAAATCAGATGGCCTATTACTGTATATTAATATTAAATGGATCTCTGAAAATATCTGATGGTGTTCTTTGCAGGATTTTACCGTTGAATTTTAATCGAATCTCCAACTATCTCCCAAAATATGCGTTCGATGATTATGATAGAAGAAGCTATTCGATTGACATTCGAGACAAATGATTAGGAATATTGGACCATTTTCCCACGCAGTAAATTGGATCCTTGTGGGAGTAAAAGTGAGCGAACGTTTAGGCAGCAGCTATTGTGTGCTGTTTGATGAAAAGTGAAAAGTTCTCCTAGCGATTTAGTGAAGTAGGCACTAATCATGGTGTGCATGTGCGTATTTACTTCTAAATCTAGTATAGTCATAAAGAGTCTAAAGTGTGTCTCTATCAATTGATGTTAAATTTGCTCATTTATCAGTTAATACTGTCAAAGCACAGCTGTTATTGTGATACCAAGAGTAAGATATTGTAGCCGTTTGCGTTCCAACAAGTACAGTATGGATGCGGTATTATTGACTGGAAGTCAATTCGTTCACTATCTTCATGGCTTTAAAATGTCTTTGCTATAATAGATACTTTATAGTGAATTTGTCTGTAGATTTATAGTAATTTAAGCAAGAAATTGAGGAACGATTAACAGGGCATGGAGCTAAGCAAAAAATACGTCTAGTGTCTACCGGTGCGCAATTTGGAATCCATTACTGCAAAGGAGTTGGACATGATGGTCCGTGATCCAGTATGCAGATCAAGCCGGTTATACTTTTTTTCTAATACTAATACATTCACATCTCTTTAGCGTCTGTAGCCGGTATATAGTACCTATTTTATTTTAGCTATTTTGATCACAAAATAGATACATATGCGTTAACGAGTTTCAGCGCGTCGTGGTAAAATGGGCTGCACTGTTAACCGCTCGCTATCATCGTGCAATCGGGTAGCCCGGAATACAATCGATTACCTATTTTTTTTGGCTATTTTGATGACAAAATAGATATACTAGTTTCAGCGCGTCGTAGTAAAATGGGCTGCACTGTTAACCACTCGCTTTCATCGTACAATTGGGTAGCCCGGTATACAGTCGATTACCTATTTCTTTTAGCTATTTTGATGACTAAATAGATACTGTACATATGCGTTAACGAGTTTGAGCGCATCGTAGTAAAATGGGCCACACTGTTAACCGTTCGCTTTCATCGTACAATTGGGTAGCCCGGTATACAGTCGATTACCTATTTTGGGGGCTATTTTAATGACCAAATTAGATATACACGTATACGAGTTTTAGCGAGTAGTAGCAAAATATCCAACATCAGGCATTCCATGTACACGTATTGAGGTAAGAAAAAGACCGAACCGCAGGAGGGAGAGGGACAACTTTCCCCCATCTTCCTGATAGATGATATAAACAACTGAGCCAAATAACAACAAATCCAATGGAGAGTTTTTTTGCAACAAGCGATGATCCCAGTGGTTTACGCTGTCTCATGTTTACTCTACCATCATTAGATCTGTCCAGCAGTGAATGCGCCATCGTCGTGGATTGTTATGATGATTGTAAGCATCCATTGTGAGTACACTACACTACTGTACTACTGTCCATAAAATGTGTGATGGAGAACTGTACTGTAGACCATAGCCTTTCCCCCCCGCCAAAAAGGAGAGATTTTGTCTTCATTTTGAATAAAATGAAAACAAAATCTAGAAATGGGCCATTGGATAATGGCGGTCTATTGTACCCCTTTGAATGTAGAGTGTACAGTAGTGTGTACTGTAGTCCATCACAGTGAAAAGTAGCATTTTTCTTGAAAGGGAAAAGTGTACTTCTGTACGGTTGTCCATGTCTTACAGTACATTATTAATGTCATACAGCGAGGGTCAAAATATCATCGCAGTATACAGCGCTATTCAATTCGCCTGAGTGATTGATACTGTCTACTCGAGTAGACTACGGTGCTTCTACAGTCCTTGTGAAAGACCTTGCACTGTAGTTGAGTGGATCTGTTTGAAAAAGAGCGAGAGCTCGTCGCTGAGTTAATTTCCTTTCATGTCGACCAAAATTAGTAGTTAGTTGCAATTGAAATCTTTTCTTTTTTCCTTTGGTGGTGTGCAAAGAAAATTCAGTCGCAATTGGACGTATTACTAGTAAACACGTTTCCAAAGTATTTCACCCTCATAAGCAATTGCTGTCTAAGAGTGCTCGCTTAGGCAGAATGGAAAACAATCGGAAAAGCGGTTCGTATGATTTTGATGAGGTTGAAGGAGATGATCATCAAGCGAGTGATCAAGAGACGATGGAAATAGGAGAAGGTATACCAATGCTATTTTCAACTACCATCCCTGTCATGATTGATGTTGTATTTTTACTATGTTGACGCTTAATTTACAGCTTTTGGACTACAACAGTCATCACTGTAGTACCAGAGTAGGAGGATACAATCTCTCAAGGAGTGCTAGTACATAAATCAACAAGAGTCTTGTCTGTCAAAATGGATCCAATCTATTTTGCGCGATCACAGCTCTTATTGACGAAAACCTCTTCCATTGGGGCTTACTATAGCTTAGTCTTGTCCGTGAATTTCAACAATGATAATAATACTAGTCCTACGTAGTATTGTATGCGATCTCCTATAGTCATCAATTAGCATGATCAACCTTTGTTGTGGGATAGCAATTTGCAGTAGCTTGGCTATCTTTGGTACGCGTCCAGTAGTCAATTGTCTATATTAAATGACTACAAACTTGCCATTGGGCTAGCGTAGCGTTCAATCACCTTCAAAAAAGACTCCAATGGCAGCCAGCCAGCTGCTGATGCATTTCAATCAAATTGATACAGTAGACTATCCGCAATTCTCTTCTTTTCTCTCCATGAGAAAGAGTAACATTTCAGTGGAGGATCATTTGCTTGACAGAAAATTTCATCCCCGACTACAGGTGTAATTTCTCAAATGGCTATTCACCAGCCACTTTGGGGGGGGACATACAAGTACTTTCCTGTATTGACAAAAAAGTCAAATCCATTATAGAATAACAAGCAGTTTGCTAGTCACGGCTGTATTTGTTGTCGAGGATGGAGTGTGTGAACAAGCACTATAAAGCTAAGAATGACTACGACTGGATAGATTTTAAAATCAACTCCACACTACAATAATATATACAATTTATGTGTATGCGTTGATACAATTTTTATGACGCAGACATTTCAATCCAATTGTACATCCATGTAGATCACTTACGCCATCAAGATGAGATTTTGGATTCTGTTATTGCTTCTCGTATTTTTTTCTTCAATAATTAGCCTACTTCCTCAATTCTATTACATTACTACTAGCATGGTATAAGTATTGGCACTAAATTCGGAGCGTATTGTAGAATGTAGACCAAACAAGATAAAATTAATTTGGTAATATACTGTACAGTAGTAGAAAGAATGAGAACAAAATACTGGTCCTAGACACACTTTGCAAACTGTTGTTTTTTTTGCTTCCTTATCAACCCTACATACGACTATACCACCAACACTGACCGACTCTACAACTGAAAGTTCTTTCCTAACCCAATTGAATGAAATAGGAAAGGCAGATATGACAATAAATTGCATTGCCTGTGCTATTCTTATTACGATGTAAACTTACTCTTATGGTAGTGTTGAAAAACTGCATGCCTTATTTTCATAGTTTACTTCTCCTTGACTCACAGCCCAAGCTAATTCATGGCAGTTTCACACACCTTTGTCAGACTCTTGCTTAAAGGTACTGTCTGCGCCATAATATCATCAATACCCATATTTGTATCCTGGCCCGTAACATCGACACTTTATCATCGAATTGCTGATTTCGTAATTAAAATGTGCTAAGTAGCGCTGTAGTCATTACACCTAATTAATCCAATTGTAGAAAACTGGTTGATAAGGGAAAATCTTGGCTGTTCTTGTTCATTTCTGATTTTAAAATACTGGCTGACATGGAATTTAATTTAAAATCGCATTTCCGTCATAACAGATAAATCAATTTTCAGCAGTAGGGGGCAACGGATTGATTGGGAGATACCCATTTACAGCAATAACTAGAGTTTGCATTTGTTTATGTATTGAATTTGTCTTAATGTTGCTGTTTACTCTTTCCTTTGCTGTATAGATGATAATTATCCTCATCCTAATAGTAATAGCAACCATGGACCTGCATCACCGGAAGCAGAAAATGATACTGCAGATACCACTGAGATCAGCAACGAGGATGATTTAGATAAGTTGAAAGCCAACGCTAGCCAAGGTGCAGCAAAGATACAATTTGTTGTACGCAACTTTTCCAAAATTGATAGCACTGTACTTAGTGAACCAGTACATGCTAGGAATATTCCATGGTAAGTGCAAATTTAGGAATGTTATACGCATAGACGTAGATTGACATATGCATTATGTGGATACAATGTACGTAATCCTCATGGTTAGTGATATGCTTGGTCCATTTAAACCCCTTTTGATATACAAATATATTGTTTGGCCAGCAAGCTTGAAGTGATTTTGAAGAGTCTGCTAGAGATATTGTTCGAAGTGTAAATTTACCTTACAACATCACGTATCGTATCACGATGAAATTTGCGTAGTCACTCGTATTCTGCATGAACGAAGATTAATGTCCAATTGCCTTCTTAAATCTCTACAGAGTATGTTCTGCTTGATAAATGAATTTCTATAATCGATATTGTTCTTATTCACATCTTAGTCAAAGTAGCTAAATTAGTATACATTAATGGCACAAGACACTTCAAACGTATGACAGGATACGGTAATAACTATAATACTCCAATGGTAGTACTTATTTTGTGGTATAAGCGACAGTTGCGAACGCAAGAGTAATTTAACATACAGTACTCAAGCACAAAACATGTCAAAACTGCCGAGATTTTCTATTATACAACATAAATTATATCATAAGAATGTAACAATCATTGCTGTGCTATCCAATTTTGCGATTTGAAGGCAATTTATCATATCCTATTATAGATTTACTTGTTTAGTTCTAATTGTTGATTATAACAATGTCAACGGTATGTAATCATCAATAGGATCGAATGTATTATTTTATTCTGGTTGATGTTTCCAGTAGCTTAATTTATTAATTCTATCACAATCCAGCCTGAGAACCAACTAGAATTTTATATTTCATTTAGTTATTATTTTGACTTTTTGATTAGAGTATTCAACACATAAACTATTAATAATTCTCTAGGCGCATTATGTTAATGCCACGACATTCTGGTCAGGACAAAACTAAGCATATAGGATTCTTTTTACAATGTGCACCTGAGACCGACAGTTTGTAAGTATATATCCTTTCAATGTACATTGGTTTGTAGCATATTTAATTATGTGAATATAGCAATTGAATAAATTTAGTCTTACACAAAGTGCATTCTACATCTATCCTTAAAATTTTTTAACACAATGTTAAATTTCATATTCAGGTCTTGGACGTGCAGTGCGTCGGCAATATTAATGCTAGTGAATCAATCCAATAAAGAGGCGTCCATAATTAGAAGTAATTATCCTTTCATGCCTAATATCTTACCGTTTGTGATAGCTCAGGAGAATCATATTTTACATACAATTTTCCTTTTGTACCTGTAGAGATTCATCATGTATTTTTTCCAAAAGAAAATGATTGGGGTTTTAGTCAGTTTATTTCATGGAATGTAAGTAGACATAATTTATTACATTTCGTCTTACAGTTCACTGGTGTAATAACAGAAATGATATCATTTATTAGCTTTAATGATAGATTTAATCATGTATTTATGGATATTTTGTAGGATACGATGGATCCAAGTAAGGGATTTATTAAGAATGATACCATTATTTTAGAGGCTTCCTTAAATGCAGATCCTCCACATGGTGTCTGGTAAGAAGATAATCATAGTTTAAAATAATACATATAGAAATACTACTAGATTCATATTATTACATATTTTTGTAGTACAGTTACAAAGAAGTGCGACATGAACTATATACCTGTTTATGTCCTATTTTTTTCTTTCCATAGTTGGGATTCGAAGAAAATTACTGGTTTTGTTGGATTAAGAAATCAAGGAGCTACATGTTATATGAATTCACTATTACAAACTTTATTCTTTACTACGCAATTGAGAAGGGTTAGTTTGTAATATATAGGATTTTACGATCAATATTAATCTTGGATCTTTTATAATTTATGTGATATGCTGTAAACGATATCTTAAGTCTTGTCATCTACTTCTTTAGGCTGTTTATATGATGCCAACCGAAAATGATGATCCTGTTAGAAGTGTTCCTTTAGCTATGCAGAGAATATTTTATGATTTACAATATAGGTAATATTGATTACTAATGCAATACTCATAGTCCGTCGCAAAGTGGTAGCGTAGTTGATATATTTATTTTAGGATATTAGCGTGATCATTTTATATCAACTCGAAACTGTTACCTAACGAATCCTTTTACATTACAGCGATAAGCCTGTTGGAACTAAAAAGCTTACTAGATCTTTCGGGTACTTGCTTGATACTTCAACTATATCAATACTTTTTCCGCTTTTGTATAGAGGAATTAAAGTTGTCGTAATCGACCTATTTTAATTTTATAGTTGGGAAACTTTAGATTCTTTCATGCAGCACGATGTGCAAGAGCTATCTAGAGTGGTAAGTGTGCTATTATCAGTTAAAGTGTTATCGATCTGAGATTAATAAATTATTTATTTGTACCGCTTACAGTTGTTAGATAACTTGGAGAATAAAATGAAGGGTACATGTGTTGAGGTACTTAATATTTAACACTTATAATGATGAGGACTTGTTAGCCTCAATTATAACACATGTGTATCGATTTAAATAGGGAACAATTCCGAAGCAGTTGGAAGGAAAAATGATCGTAAATTTTATTTTAGTTTAATATCCTTATATGATATACGATTGATTGATATCTAATTGCTAACCTTCAATATTTACTCTAACTTTGCATTTCAGTCTTACATAAAGTGCCTACATGTAGATTATATGTCATCCAGGTAAGCGCTTACTACAAAATATATCCAGCTTTTTTGATAAATCCTACTAATTAAATAGTTTACAACAATCTTTTCTTATTATCCGTAATATAGAATAGAGCCGTTCTTAGATATTCAGATTAACGTGAAAGGAAAGAAAACTAGTAAGTTCACTATGTAATGTAGATTGTTCAAAGTTAAAGAAATAAATGTCCGACCTTTTATCTAGTTTATGAATCATTTGACGACTATATACGTTTTGAAACCATGGATGGAGAAAATAAGTATGATGCTGGTGAATACGGACTGCAGGTAAGGTCTAAATGTCTTTTCATTTCTATGGTTGGCAAGACAATCTATTCGTATTTTAACTATCTCATTTAACTACCGAATGAATAATACCTGATATGTTTCGTTGACGGTTTCTAGGAAGCTCGCAAGGGTGTAATGTTCTCGAATTTTCCCCCCATATTACACTTGCAGTTAATGCGATTTCAATACGACCCCCTTGCTGATCTTAATGTTAAAATAAATGACAGGTCGCGCATGCTATTTTTTGATGATGTTATTAATACTGATGATATATTCAATTTATATTATTATTTAAATGTTTGATTTTCGCTCTATAGATACGAATTCTATGACAAACTGGACCTTAATAAATTCCTAGAAAAACCTGAGAGTGAGCCTGCAAATTATACCCTACATGCTGTATTAGTTCATTCAGGTAAGATGGAATGAAAATGAATATAAATCTATCTGCTGGAGTTGGTAAATTATCTCTCCATTACTAATTTTTTTATTATTACAGGAGACAATCATGGTGGTCATTATGTTGTTTATATTAATGTGAAAGGAGACGGAAAGGTATTGATTGATTAGATTGATTGATGTTGTTTGAACTGTTCGTTGCCTGTCGCCTTAGCAGTTATAATTCATTTTACATTTCATTACAGTGGTTTAAATTTGATGACGACGTCGTTTCTCAGGTATTTCCGCCATTTGTTATAAAAATAGCCTTTACTTTAAATCTCATATGTATTTTTTAATCTTCAACAGGCAACTGCTGAAGAAGCTATCGACAACAACTATGGTGGAACTGAAGGAGTAAGATAACCTTTATTGCTATCATGCAATAAGATTGGATAGTTTTTAATCTTTGATCTTAATGACATAGGATGAACATTTCGGGAGACATTGTACAAACGCTTATATGCTTGTATATATAAGGGATAGTTGTCTAGGTAAAACTCATTTATGTTACTAATTGAAATAGAACTATTCAATCTACTATAATTTCTATATTATTTATGATAAATTTATAGATGAAGTCTTACGTGAATTAAATGACGATGATATTCCTGAAAGTTTGAAGAGACGGTTTGCGGAAGAGAAGTATGTTTTTTATTTAGACTATAATTACAATCAAATATGTAAGCGTATACATTACTTAAAAGGCATCATTTCTGATATGTAAATATAGAAAACTAGAAGTTCAGAGAAGGAAAGAAAGAAACGAAGCTCATTTATATATGTCAGTACAGGTATGATAATCTTAAGGGTTTTGATATGCTCCAAATTATTAATATGTTAAAAGTACATACGTTAGTATTTGTAGATACAATTATAGGTTACTGAATCATTAGATCAGAAATTTAAATGAGAAATTTTATATAATTAACTTCCTATTTAAGGATTTTGTTTAATCCATATGATAACATTCCTCGAAGGTTTGGAGAGAGGACCAGTTTTCTTGTCACCAGGGATTTGATTTATTTGTTGCAGATAAGGCAAAACACAGGTAAAGTTGTCTCTACCAATGATGCAAATAATCCTCTGTTTATATATTGTGGCACTACCTTCAGTAGCAGATTACAAACTAACTTGATGATATTGGGTTTAGTACCTACAAAGCATTAAAGAAATCAACTTTAACTGAATTTTTAACGGCACTTGCTGATTCAATTGTGAGTTTTATAATCATGCATTATCATGAGTATTAGATAAAAATTTTACTAAATTTATTTGAGTCCTAGTGTAACTTATACAGTTTTTAATTATTAGGGTTATTCTGTAGCTGAGATGAGACCGTGGCCCCTGTTTCATAGACCCAATGGTACGACACGTGTTATTGGATTAGACGAAGCTGACTATGACAGAACGGTACAGTTATAGCGTCTGCTTATTTCAAATATTGGATGATACCTTTAATCAATGTTAAACTGTCATTTTTATAGCTTTTTGATTTAGCGGACAATGACGAAAATTGGTTTATTTTCCTAGAGACGCTCTTGCCAGGTTTGTTATAATTATTCTCTAATGTGTAAAATATACAGTGGAATTTAATTATAGTATTAATGTATTTGTTAATTCTATTGACAGATTCTGGACTAAAGAGTTTACCGCCTTATGATAAAAATAGTATGTAATATGTTAACTTCACTTCTTATAGCGTTATTGTTATTTGTTTTATGAATTTAACTTTTAACAAATTGTCAATGCTATTTCAAGGTCAAGTCATTGTTTTTTTGAAGTATTATGACGTAATGAATAGAAAAACTTCATATGTTGGCCATTTGTACATAGAATTATCCATGTCATTGGGTACAGCTTTAATATGTCAAGTTGCTTGTTTAGGTTTTGGTTTTAATGTATTCCGTTAATGTTAGAACTGCTTATATAATAATATTTTTAGATGATATAGCTAAGAAATGTCGCGAATTTGTAAGTATTCCGTCTAGCGTTCCTCTCCTATTTTTCGAGGTAACTATAAGTCTTGTCGTATCTACATGTAATTTGATTAGTCAGTGTGATGGATGTTAGCAGCCTGCAGTATAATTTTTAATTCTTTATTGCTTGTTGTTTATTCTAGGAAGTAAAGCCAAATAGAGTTGACATACTCACCGATACAAGTATACCTCTCTTGAAGGTATTCCTTTACTCTAATTTCTGCATTAAACTGTCTTTTTTAATCTTAAAGCTGTTATATTTGCAGGTGATGGGAGACTTCACAGATGGAGATATACTTTGTTTTCAAATGTGAGTCCAATTTATTTACTTAAACTCATCGAATTTTTAACTGACGAAAATTTTTACGATTTTTTTCTCCAGCGACTCTAAAGATGAAAAAATTCCTACGGTAGAAGATTACTTCAGGTATACTTTCAATAGTTGGATTGATTTATTTCTAATTATTTCTAATACTGTTAGAGGGTGACCGATTAAATGCTAGTTCTAGTCTAATCTAGATCTGATACTCTATTGGTTTAGGGAACTCTTTAATCGTATTGATGTAAAATTCTTTGATAAAAACGTTTCAAATGATCCTGGTTTCACATTAACTTTATCTCAACGAATGCACTATATAGAGGTATACTTTACTGGAATTAATTTATCTCTTAATTGTAACTAAATAGTAACATAACGATATGATTGAACACAGATTGCAAATGCAGTTGCATCACATTTAAGTATCGATCCGATGATGTTGCAGTTCTTTAAAAGTTATCAACCGTGAGTCTAAATCATTACAAAGATTCAACTATTCTTCAGTTGCGACAAATTCGTATTAAAATAAGGGTTCGCTATGTTACTAGATATCGAGATGCAGCAAGTCATCATCCTATTCGGTGTTCATTCGAGGGAACCCTAATGGACTTGTTTTTACACTACAAACCGTCAATGGCAAAAAAGCTTTATTACCAAAAGGTAATACTTAATTATAGTTAAATGGTATAGAAAGTATAACATAATGATCTTTAGTGCGTTATATTTTAAGTTCGACTATCGAACTCTCTTACAATTTTTATTTGTACAATTTATTTCCCATCGGCTGTTATACACACATAGCTTACTATCCCGGTTACCGAAATGGAAAATCGAGTACAAGTAAAATGTACTTGGGTAACGAAACATTTGAAGGAGGAGGTAGAAAGTTTGTTGCTAATATTATAACTCTTTACAAATAATATTAGCTTTAATGGTTCGGTACAGTGCATCAATATGATTGAAACTATAATTCATGCGATTTGTTCATTTCACTTCTAGACCGAATTTTTTGTCCATCCATATAAAGATGCTACTATTGAAGAGCTATTAGATGAAGCAAGGACACTGGTAGATACGACTTGATATAGATCAATATTACGCATGTTACCTATTTATTCAACGTTTATTGACATCATCTGACTAGATTAAGTTACCCTCGGGAGGCACTGGGAAGCTCAGGTAGGTTTAAGTACTAAATTTGGCTGGATTATCGTATCTATAAATTATAATTAATTCGCAATGATTTCGGTAGACTGCTAGAAGTGGTTAGCAACAAAATTTGTACTTGCTATGATGAAGAAAGTAGCATCGATTGTCTTACTCAGCCTTTGCAACGTAGTTACAGACTCGAGGTTTGTTTTATTAATTTCATGTTTGTGAATAGTATATTTAAAGTATTAAGTAATTGCAGGACAAACAAGTGCTAATTATTTTTATTTTAGGAAATACCACATGATCAAATGGACTTAGAAGATAATGAAATTCTCATCCAAGTTGCACATTTTCAGAAGGTAGAGCCCATCTGGATAAATTTGTGACTAAGCATATATCTAAAATTGTGTGTTAATAAATCATTAGGAAATTTTTCAAACTTTTGGTGTACCGTTCTTAATGAAAATTGTTGACGTAAGCCAGATAAAGTTGTCAGAACTTAGATTGGATATCAATTGTTACTAAATGTTCTATCAATTGTATCATACATTCACACTCATATAATTTACGTAAATATTACAGGGAGAATCAATAGATTCTATCAAGCGAAAAATTAAGGAGAGATTAGATATATCTGACAAAGATTTCGAAAAGGTAGTTCTATAAAATCAAAAGTGTTCTCATGATAGTGGTAGAAATGCGTATAAAATTTTAGGGATCCGTAGAGTTAGCTAAGTATCGTCATTCTCCGAAATGGTAAAGCACGACTCTGTCGCGTGTCTAAAATTCATTAATCATTTCATTATAGTATAAAGTTGCCATCGTAAGACTTGGTCGTGTTACGTACCTGCCAGATGGTGAGTATTGAGTTAGACATATTGCATTGGTATTTATTGTTGTTGTAAAAATCGACGTGCTTGCGGAAATTTAGGTTAATATATTATTAACAGAAATCCGATCTTTGGATTTGTGATGTTATAGATGAGGATAAAACAATTTCTATTGAAGATTTGCAACCAACACATGGTGGTAGTGGTAAGGCATATTTTTACCATAAAGAATTTTACAATTGAATGAAAATAATGAAAAGCTAATATTACACGATCACCCATAATATCAGGTTTTGTTGGCCGGCCGTGGCTTGGCTTAGATCACGTAAACAAACAGCCTAAGAAGACTCGTTACTCTTATATGGAAAGAGCAATAAAGATTTTAAATTAAAAGATCCGATACGTCCTTTTATACGAGAAGATGGAAAGCTTTGTTAGCCGATTAAAAAAACATTTTAAGAAAATTTATGAAAGATGATGTGATAGAATTTAGAAGAGATTACGGTTTAACTAGGAAATTACCGCAAGAACCTGTTAGATCTTCGTTCAAAAGTATCATACTTTCAGCTAAACTTGTTCCCAAGGTCTACATGTAGCTTTCTACCACTGTTATTTGAATTAATAGGATGTCACTAGTGTATGTTGAACCCTTCGCTGGAGTTGATACGATTAGTTCTTGCAGTAGTGCTAAGGTGGATGGCTTTTGATGCTAAGAATTTAAAAATTTGATAATATATGGACTCAAGGTCAATAGAATATCACAATTTCATTTATATTTACAATACAAATTCTGCTACAGCACTAAGTATAAAGCTAACTAGCTGCATGATCGATGTCAAAATATTGGATTGCTCATAATTGTGTCTTAGTATTTACGCGTACAACTAGTGTCAGAATTCAGTACCTATTGTACAGTATTTACATTTGTCATATTCCTATACCTATTTTGTATTATTTGATCCTATACGAACCCTAGCGTATGCTCTATTCCAGAAAGGATTTGTGCCAACTGGTACATTCTTTTACGTATTTTAAGATTTATACGCGAAGTCTGTATGAGTAGATGGATAAATAATTATTATTGTTTAAATTACTCTTGAGCAATGACTTAAAAAAATTGGAAATTGTTTGATACTTATTACTGTATTATGGCTTTTCAACCTATTAAATAAGCCTATAGAATGACAATTCTCTATTTAGTACAGGCTGGTAAAGGTTGAATGCTGCATCTATCTATCTATTAATCTCGCACATATCCACTACTGTATGCTGCGAACTGTTATTGCTGTCCTATTTATCCTGAATTTACCTACATTAAACAGCTTAATTAAGTTTGATCGGAATTGCAAGTTAATTGATGCTGAACTTTGTACTTGGTATTGTAGCACAATATGTAGTTTACTGCTAGAGTTAGACCTTCGGCTAAAAGGCATGTGAACGTTATCACAAAAATGTTACTGCGGTACTCTTATCTGAGAAATAGTAAACTGGCGTATCATAGATTTGGTTCAATATTATAAATCCTTACCGAAGGTGTTTACCGTACATATCAAGGGAATATTTAGAATTTGGTACTACTTAATAATTATCCAGCATGTGTAATAAGCTAAGCAAGTGAAATTAGTGCATATTGCATATAACTTACGTATATGCAAATAGCATGTTACTAAAATAAACCTGCGAGATGTTTGAACTGCAACGTACGATGCTGTAAAATTTGTAATAGATTAGACATAGACGTAAGTTCGCGAGTAACATTTGCGGGTATACTGTATATCCTTAGTATGTTTATCAATAAAATAAGCAAACCATTACTGTATTGAATTAAGCATTACTTTATATAGTTAGTTTTTATTACATCTTCTCTAACATCGAATATACTATAAATTCGACTGATTTTAATACGTGTAGAAAAAAAGTTAACGTAAATATTCTCCTTTCTTTTTTTTAGTATCCCATCAATATTACTCTTGTTACATATTTTGAATTATTAAGCTTGTAACCGTAAACACATATGTCAAAATTTTACTACAAGTTTATTGCTAATCTGTATTAATACACATTAATGGACAAGCTTCCGAAAAGACTGGAGTAAAGACTATGGAATATTAAAAGAATTTAATAGGTAGAGCTTAATACCAATTCACGTACAATATTGATAGCATTGTCTAAAGTGAAGATGTAAAATTAATTAGCATCCGTGGATTTGAATAATACAATATGGATTATGTTTCCGATATAAATCTGGATTTTACACTATACAATAGAAGTATTGCATATCTTTGTATGATTTAAGTTAAGAACGCAAAAGACGGTACACGTTAATGTTTTAAAAATTTTCAGTTGAAATCGTTCAAATTAGTATTTGCAGATTCTCTCGCTGAGGCATACCGATCAAGAAATATTTTTAAAATACAGCAGACAATATATGATCTACCAGGTATGATTTTTGGATCAATTTAAGACTACAATAGAATTGTAATATTACTTAATTGATTCAGTGATTTTTAGTCGGCTAATGACACTTTAACTGTCTTTGTCGTGTTATCAGTATTAATTTTTGTCGATTCATAAGGTATAGAGTTATATATAGGCAAAGCTACTGTTGCTGTGGTCTTGATATATAACGCTTGGATATTTTTCCAGCCACGCGGAATCTTGGCAGCAATGCTATTTACTGTTGCTATAATATTCTCAGTAATTTTTTCGCTATCCAGATTGGTCATTGCAACAGGAATGGCACTAGAAATCAAGATCAATTTTTTCTTTCAACCTATGGCGCATGCAATACTGACAAGATACTATATATACAGTAAAAATACTACATCATACGTGCAAAAGCATAATCAGTAGAGTTGCTACAATTTCCCTGGGCGATAGTCGATATACTTACTTGCATTTTCCTTTACCAAGGCTGAAATAAGTCGAATTACGAATACCGTTTATTTGAGAAGTCAAATTTTTCTTGGTTACACTCACTGGAATAGGATACCTAAAGCAATCGATACTGAAATGAGAATACTGCATCGGTAGCACTAGATAAAGTAATAAAGTAGTATGTAGTACAATGATATGTATCGTAGATTCTATCCCTTACTTTTTCTTTTCAAAAAACTTTTTGCCTAAATAGGGTGGTAGTAAGTGATAAATTCTGTCATCGGCTAAGAAAAGATCATACATTTGGCACAATTGTCGTTTGGCTTCATATCCTCTATAATTTTTCTTTAATTT
Source organism: Trichoplax adhaerens (assembly GCF_000150275.1). Lineage (NCBI taxonomy): Eukaryota > Metazoa > Placozoa > Uniplacotomia > Trichoplacea > Trichoplacidae > Trichoplax > Trichoplax adhaerens. The sequence continues at coordinate 7,630,303 of NW_002060944.1, read as the reverse complement.
GATGATGGAGATTATCTGTGAAATTAATAGCATTACATTATTTTATATCATATTATCATAAGAGTAGACATTGCTATATACAAATTATATCCTTTTTATTAGAAATGCCACAATTAATAAAGTTAAGCACAACTGCGATATTATAAGTAATAGGAACTGATAAATCGTAATCACTGGGATAATCCTTTTAAATATTTGAATATCGTAGTCCAGTCAAAAACTATTTTTTAATAACACATTTCACCACTTTTGCCATAGTACGAAAGAAACAGTAATAAAATACTGTAGAAAGATGTTATTATACGGTAGTATTGCTACAGTAGTAGGTTATAACGTTAAGTTCATCATGCTAAAATGAGTCGAACATGAACGCCTTACTAACCTTAACAATCTCTGTGATGCCATCCTTTTCAAGCTTTTTTTTAATGGTGTCCTTTTCGTTGTCTTTACAAAATAGACATATTTCAAGTGTACCAGTAGGATGCAGTGAATGCGGTAGGGATCTAGGAAGACATAGGTAATTAAGGTACAGTCCAAACTTTAACCAACAGCTAACTTATATACCGTTTTACTATGGGTAAGTGGTGATGGGCGAAACTGCTTATTACTTGTTTAGTAAGGTGGAGATTATTTAAGTTGTGATCATATTATATGCTTAAGAAGAATTGTCAATCCCCTTATTATTGTACCATACAGTATACTGCAATGAGAATACTCATATTAGGTATTGTACATCAAATACTTGTGCTATTTACATTGGAAGATAGCTAGAATACTTGATATTTGAGGCTGATATAAGATTGCCATTGTTGTACTACTGTAATACGTGCAGAAAGACTGCGAAAGTCTTGATATAACCTTACATTTGTATAGGCTTGGTTGGATTGGGTATTTTCTTTAATATCAAATTTAACCATATTTTCTCGTCATCAGCCATTAGTTTTCTTTTTTTTGCTTTCACCTCATTTAGCTGTAATAATTTAAAAAGAGCTGGGACAGCAAGCTGAACCTTAATAGAGAGGAAAGAATCAAAAATTTGTTATTATTAGTCCAGTAATTTTTAATATATATACGAGTCATTATTATGCAACCAAGTTGAAAAACGTAAGAGGAATGTATCCGAACTTTATCCTAATACAGTAGGTTAACATGATCGTTAAAAGAGGGCAATGGTTTGGAGCGATTTAGAAGCATTTTAGCGTCACTCAATGCGATTGAGTATCGGTTTATCCAGCTGCAAACTGATTAGGTTAGATTGTAATTAGAGATCGATGCTGGAGATTGTAGCCTGAATAGTCTAGCTGGAAGGCCTTGTAGTCAGCTTTATTAATAAGATACAGTAGTTATATTCTAGCAGACGCAGGCAGGAAAGAGTGTTTGAACTCTTGCAGTGTCCACGCTAGTGAAATATCTACACCAAACTGGACGAGTTCTAAAGTGGCAATTAGGTAGTAAACTACTAAAGCATTAATTACTGGCACGTCATTTCCATCCATTATAAGCTTGTCTTTTACGTTCCATTTGCAATTATTAGATTTGAGGCTATCTCCTGGTAGGGTTTGCATGGTACTTGAAGGCTGGCTTTTATAACTGATGATTGGCCAAAAGATGTTTAAAATACAAAATACATACACCCGTATTCACTATATTTTGAGAATAGTGAAGAAATCCTCGTTGGATATAAGCCCTGATTGTCATTTGATGTATTGCATTTGAACATTATCCTACGGCCAATTCACTATACAGTAGTAAGCTACAACAGCATTATCATTATCACACCATTTGATCTTGCTATGCTTACAGTACTCATGTTGTCGATTAATTAGAAAAGAAATGAAAGGTTGAGTGATGAGCTGGTATATCTATTTTTAATGGCATCAGTTATTGCAAACTTGTGATCTTATTACAGTGAGAAGCATTTCTAATATTTCCTATTATCCTAATTAGATTTAAAATGGATAATAATCGTTTATTTTGAAAGGCGATGAAAACTGCAGGTCCAAGTCCAGCATGACTGAGCCCGTGAGGCATGTCATCCTGCACCAATTACTCCATCATCATAATGCAAGGATCACAACAACATACAGCCTTCATCCAGTACAATTCAAGATCCGTTGATTATACCTGATGTTCATCGAGCTTAGATTTGTGTTGATAATCTGCATTCTTGCTTTTAGCTGCCATTGGCGAGGATAAATTGTATAAGATGGAATGGCAACCTTAAGAGCAGAGCTGATTTTAAAATGGGACTGCAGCCAGTATCACGTGGAATAGAGAGGGTGTTCAATTTGCGCGAGTTGTATGATCGGATCCGATGTTGTCGATGCGATGCATACCATACTCTATCGCTATAATAAAGACTAGATTGGACGGTACTGTATACGACTCTATACAGTACACCATCTACTGCATAGTAAAACTACTTGAAGAAGACCTGGACCGGACTGGACTGATCATTTCAAGGACGGACAGACATTGCCGGTCCCCCTCTCGATGCTAAATACTTGATTATATGAGTCTTATGACGGTACTTTAATATGTAGAGGGTCGATTTTGAATGGACTGATGCTTTTCTAAATTAAGTACAGTACAGTAAGTAATAGTACGTTCAATCTTATTATCGGTTATCAACTATAAGTTAAGTTCTGCTTGGAAACAGATTTATACTAAGTCTACTTAGTAAGTACAGTAGTCATTTTTCCATATCGACGACCTCATTGGGTAAGGAAAGTCTGTCCGTCCGAGGGAGTGATCCGTTCTGAGTTCAGTCCAGGATGTGTTCTGGTAAGTCCATGACGATTCTCCGTCTCGACGGACACTACTGTAGTGCTATGAGTTACAGTAACAAGTACTGCACGGCAGACCTGTTAAAGGTAGTAAAATAGGCATCTAATGGTGACATTATTTCTGCTAGCGATACTAAAGCAATACCAGCCTGCAAACTATACTATGTCGCACAATAGTGCTGACTAAAGGGCTTGCTACCAAAATGAATGTCACCCCTACTTTATGACGTCTTTTTAGACTCCATCCTTGTACTGGGTATTGTACTCTACAGTATTTGCCTACGTGCCCATTGCCCAGTACTGTACGCTGTTCCAGACAGATGTAGCGCACAATATTGCTGACTTTAGAGGCTTGCTACTAAAATGAATGTCACCCCTACTTCATGACATCATTTTACTGTACTGTAGACTCCATACCTGTACTGTACTGTGCATTGTACTCTACAGTATTTGCCTACGTGCCCATTGCCCAGTACTGTAGACTGTTCCAGACAGTTGTAGCGCACAATATTGCTGACTTTAGCGGCTTACTACTAAAATGAATGTCACCCCTACTTCATGACATCATTTTATTGTACTGTAGACTCCATACCTGTACTGTGCATTGTACTCTACAGTATTTGCCAACGTGCCCATTGCTCAGTACTGTAAACTGTTCCAGACTATTGTAGCGCACAATATTGGTGATGTTCATGGCCTGCTACCAAAATGAATGTCACTCCTACTTGGTGTCCTCTTTTTAGACTCCATACCTGTACAGTACTAGTAGACTGACTGTTCCAGACTGTTGTTGCGCACAATATTGCTGATGTTCATGGCCTGCTACCAAAATGAATGTCACCCCTACTTTGTGACCTCTTTTTAGACTCCATACCTGTACAGTGTACACTGTACAGTACTGTGCGCATTGTACTCTACAGTACTGTATTTGCCTACGTGCCCATTGCCCAGTAGACTGACTGTTCCAGACTGTTGTTGCGCACAATATTGCTGATGTTCATGGCCTGCTACCAAAATGAATGTCACCCCTACTTTGTGACCTCTTTTTAGACTCCATACCTGTACAGTGTACAGTGTACAGTACTGTGGGCATTGTACTCTACAGTATTTGCCTACGTGCCCATTGCCCAGTAGACTGACTATTCCAGACTGTTGTTGCGACCACTAGCCCAGGAAATCGTTCGTCTTGCAAGTTGCTGCACTAATGGCTGATCCTATCTGTCATTAAAATTCCTCTCCTCCAAGAATCACAAGTATCCAGCTGTTGTAGAAGTTTTACTTTGCCCTGTTGACAACGAATTGAAAAATTCAATACACAGACAGTATCCACTTGACTTGTAGTCGTAGAATTCAAGGTATTATAGCGCGCCTAAGGAGATACTCCAGATTACCAATGCGAGAGAGCTCGTGCTGTATATCCTTGTCTTAGGTAGATATTAAATTAATAAATTAAATCATCTGTATTTGAAGAAGGTTAAATATTCCTCGAGTAGAACTTTATAACTGCGCGGAATCTTACAAATTAGATTGGATACATTCTACTGGTTGAAATACCATCGCCAATTGCACCAGTACAGTGATAAAAGACAACAGTTGTATAGTATACCACTGCAATAATACAGTACATAGTCTTTCTCTCAAGTCGACTTTCAACTGCAATCGGTGGGGCGCCTTTTCATGCTCTTTCACCAATATTGGATTACATTATGAATTAATCTCCTACTAGCAAGATGCAATAATATTCTACAACAATCTTTCACGTTATGGCTACTAAATTAAATCTTATGTTAATCCTTGTTGGTGTTATCCTACTGGTATACTTATTATTTCCCAACGAAAAGTACCTACAAAATGACGATCATAGATTGCAACGTCGTAATTCTGATCGCAACACAAATAGGAAAGTTGTAAAGGTTAAATTTCAGTATAAGATAGCTATAATATCAGATTTAGACGAGAAATCGAAAGAAAATAAAGCCAACACTTGGCGAAGCTATTTACGTTATGGCAACTTAAAAATATTCAGCGATAATAGTATTAAAATTAATTGGAAGAAAGATTATTCCATTATTAAATCGCATCTCGCTGAAAATGGACGTGGCATGGAATTATCGGAATTAATCTACTTTAACAATCATCTTTGCGCCTTAGATGACCGATCAGGTGTCATTTTTAAAATTATTCGTGAAAAAGCAGTACCCTGGGTAATATTAGCTGATGGTGATGGTACTGTAGCGAAGGGCTTCAAATCTGAATGGGCAACTATTAAAGATGATCATTTAATTGTAGGTGGTTTCGGTAAAGAATGGACTAGTAAAACAGGCGAAGTGTTAAATGTTAATCCCCAGTATATTAAACGCATTAACAAAGATGGCGGTATGAAGCATATTAATTGGGTGAAAAGGTATGAAAAAGTCAAATCTTCCTTAGGGATTACATCACCCGGTTATGTCATCCATGAAGCTGTTGTATGGAGTAACATCCATCGAAAGTGGTTTTTTTTACCTCGACGTGCAAGCCATAACAAATATGATGATGTGAAAGATGAACGACGAGGCACCAATACATTAATTAGCTGTACTGAAAACTTTGAAAGTTGTCGTGTCAAGCATATTGGTGTCTTAAATCCATTATTAGGCTATTCAGCTATGCGATTTATACCTGGCACTAGTGATAATTGGATCATAGCTTTGAAAACTGTAGAAAATAAAGGTAAAGTTGCTACCTTTGTCACGGTCTTCAGTATTAACGGCACTGTCATCTTACATGATCAAGACGTAGACAACAAAAAATTCGAAGGGATTGAATTTATTCCATAAAGTCATCTTATATCGTGGACATTCTCAGTACAGGATTGCCTATGAAATAATATAACATTATAGAACTTCTATTTTTACTATTTATAAAGAGTCAATTTGACAGTATTACAGTCGAGAAACATTTGCTATGATCTGCTGATCGATACATAACCAGTCTACATAACATGGATCATTTATTTGAGTTAGTCTTTAGGTTGGTTTGTTGGCTGTTGATAAACAAACAAAATTGGTATCTGTTTTAAAAAATTGTATAGCGATATTTGTAGAACAATTCTATAAAGTAATCATATCGTTATTCGAGTAGACATATGAAGCAATCTCTATAATATAATTTATTCTTTTAGGAAAAAAATGGAATATACTCGTAATCTCCCTTATTGAAGGACATTATTCACAAATAAAGTTTTTCAAATACAATAAAAAGACAACATTCACTTGAATCATGATACAGTTTATGTTGACTTTAATTGATGACTTTTTTAAACTTTAACAACTCTGGAATTAAGCGGAGTACTTTGCGTAGTCATCTCTGTAGAATGTTGGTAGTGATAAAGTTCTCCAATTACAATAAAATTATAAGCTAATTTGAGCAAAGATGTGTTGATTAATAACACTTTTGGATTTTAACCACTCTCCAACCAAGTGGGGTAATTCACATAGTTATCTCTGTAGCATGTTGCTAATAATAAAATTCCTCAACTACAATAAAAATACAACCTAATTTAATTGATGATACAGTTTAAGTTGACCTTGATTAATGACGCTTTAGATTTTAACAAATTTACTACTCTACATGAACAGTCATCTCTATAATAAAAGTTATGAAATTCTATACGACTTAAACTATTACGCTTGTATCAATGTCAAATGTAAAATTTAAACATCATTCCCAAATAGTAAATACGCATACATACAAACGTCGACAATGACATTGGCATAATTTGGAGCTCCTAATATTGTACTAGTGAATAGTACTGTACAGTAGTATGAGGTTAGATTTACAGAAAATTGCTTCCACGATAGCCAAAATTGTAAAAGGTTTTATGTCTTCAAAACAAAAAATTCGGCAAAATTATGTATCGTGCACTTCAGTGTTTACAATTGTATTGGTTAATAACCTATTCTACGATAAATACAACGCATAGCCCTTAACAAAAATTAGGTACGGTATGCTTACCAACAACTGATTATTTAAAGGGATATTAGAAAATTATTCAATCTGTTTCACTAAAACGAGATCATACCTTAAAAAATCTCAGATAGGATAGTATCCCTGTACTTAGGAATAAATTTGTTTCTTTCGATTCTTAAAATATTCAGTCTATAGCAATTACCATACTAATGATGGATCCGCAATAGTTACAATCAGTTTATTGTACAAAGTAATAACGTACAATGGTACATGTATACGTACATACTATATATATACTGTATAAATATTTATAATAATAAAGACTCGTTAATTTGTGTGGTTGATGAAACATTTTCATAGACTAAAGATCAAAGTTGTATCATCATAACTCTATTTATCATACCAAATGTCCTGAATCAACGTAATCACAGTAGTAAAAAGAAAAATATGTAGTGTGTACATGCATTCGTACGTATTACGAAAATTACTGCTTCATTCTAATTACATTAACATGGAAATGGTACGACTTAAATTTTATAGCATTTTCAAATAAAATAATGATTTAACTAAGATATTCGATATAGAATTAATTTATTTCAAGAGTCACGAATCATGTTATTTTCTTGCTATACTTTGAAAAAGAAATAGCGACATAATCAACATTTAAAACACAGATTCAATATTGCTAAGTACTCCAAATTTAGTCTAATTTGTCGCCGATTCTGAGTCCGGTCCTTTAGGAGATTCTGATAATTTTAAGGCACCAGTAGCAGCTGTAACATCCGCTGGCCCTTTGCTGTCTACAGAGTTTGCCTGTCCGATACTACCAGTTGGTGGTTCCGTTGGAGGAGAGCCTTCTTTTAAAACGGGCTTTCCTGTTTCTGGTTCACCGGTTGAGGTACTTTTACTCTCCTACAAGTACAAATACAGCCATTCTATATTAAATTCACTCTTACACCACCGCAATATATTAACCTATAAATTCTTACTATAGAGTCGTCTATTTCATCGTTTCCAATTAACCTATGAAGATGTAAAATCGAAAATGTAAGGGCGACACATCTTGGTAAGCCATTCTTTTATATCATCCATTACTATTTAATTTAGTATCAAAGTCTTGAAATACACTCATATCGTGTCTAACCCTACTCTAGAACTATACCTATGCTGCTTTACTAGATTACAGTTTCCGCCCTGTTCATTGCTTGGCACGTCATAGACATATAGATACCCATCAGCACATGCAACCAATAATCTCAATGTTTTACTGATGCTGGAATCGAAATAAAGTCATCAATGAGAATTACAGCTTTTCTCTACTACCTGATTTCTAATATGTACTGTACATACAAGTATAGGCTGGTACTTACATTGCTAAAGCACATATATTTCGTAGGCCTATTCCAAGAAAAGTAGTTATATCATAAAATAAAATTAGTGTATAGCCCATAAATTAACAGATAAGGCTTTAACTTACCAGGGTTCGGTAATCTTACGGTAGCAAATGACCTGCCTTGGGTGAAGACATCAGCTACTTGTGATGGTAAATAGTTAGTGGATGACATTAAAGCTCTTCCAAAATATCCCATCCATCCTGCAGGTTCTTCTTGAGTACTAATGAAACAATTATATGATAATCGGTTGATTTCCAACAAAGAAAAGATCAACTTTAAAACACTTACGCTTCTTCTTGTTCTTCTAATTTGAAAATATGAACGGTTTCCGTATTGCTAGAAGCGCATAACAGCATTGAATCGTGACTGAACGCCAATGAATTAATGCTGACACATCTATTACAAAATTAAAAGAGACATCAATTACTAACGCGATAGTCACAAGTATAGAGTTCAAATAAAGTGTAGATATTAGAAAGATATTCAGTATAAATTCGAGTAAACTGATGGCCTCATCAAGCTCATTGTAACAGAATAGTTCGAAAGTGCACCTTTTAACACCTCTTCTGAATACAAAAAGTCTTTGCCCGTCAGGTACAGAATAGACTCTAATAACGGTTCCCTATTCATATTTGAGCATAAGTAGTAATAAGATCAACCAACTGAAGCAAGATATTTTAAACTATTAAATATTACTTTTTCAGAAGCACTGCCGAGCTTTGTTCCACTAGCATTGAACGCGAAAGCAACACATGGCGATTGATGAGCTGAAATCATTGTAACTGCCCTCTGTAAGGATAGACAATTATGTCAACATTTCTTATTCATACAAAATAAAGACAGATAATACTGTACATCTAATATCAATTAAAATAAATATAATAACAATAGCCCTAATTAGAAAATTATAGCACATTACTTACCAAGTTTAATGTATCAAAGATTTGAATTTCTCCACTCTACAATAATGATAGCATACGACAACTTTATTATTACTACTATTAATATATATTTAGTAAAGATCTCTAGCATTGGTTTATAGATTATAAATCCAATCAGGGTATTATTTATCTACCCTAAGAAGTAGTATAATGTTTAAATGCATGAGAATTACACTCTAATAGGTTATCCATTCATCATAATATTTAATGGTACCTGACTGCTCCCTGGATAAGCCAGATAGGAGTTATCTGAATTTGGAGATAATGCGCATAAACCTAATACAAGTAACAGATTACTATTTAATATAGGATGTATCTCAATATATAGTACTGTAGCGGTATCCACTTTTTAAATAGCAGATAAAGTTTTCGATTTATGCCGTCTAAGTTTGCTTCAATATAAATTAAAGTGGTATTTTCTATTGTACCGTATATTAAAATCCGTATTAAATCGGAATTTAGGATCTACGTAAATGTTATCAGTTATTCATTTCAAGATTTAAAGATAAGAACTACCGCTACATGCATGACATAAAATGATAACAAAAGTATACCATTGTTATTCTTTGGCGTATCTTTAATTGTATGCATTACCTAAAAATGAGATTTAAATACTGCTGTTAGTCTGAATACGTTGTACTGTTTGTTGTAAGTTGCGTATGAAAGAACAAAATTTAAGCAGAAATCGAGACTTTTCATTACTTTCATATCTTTAATATTATGTATATACAGGCTATCTTCCAAGCAAACGACCAGCCTCTGTTTAAGACGAAAAGTGTGATTGAATATTAACTTAATAAAAAATCGATGCTAACTATCATCGCAGTAAACTAGAAATAAATCATTTTCTCCGAAAGGGAAAACAAAAATTCTTGAACAAGCTTTGCCTTACCATTCGATTTAATTTGATAGAGAGTATACTATTAGGATAGCTATAATTGCAAATTTCAGTGCCTTTCTTAAAATGACAAACTTTTAACTTCCTTGGTGATGAGAGATTTACAATAGCTAGTAAGCTGCTTGAAAAAAGTCTTTCTACGATGCAAACATCTTCCCCGGCTAGCGAAAGACATTGGAAGAAGTAGTGTGAAAATGCAAATTGTTACTTTTAATAAAGCAGTTACTAAGACGCTACTAATAAAAAAGTAATTCTATGCTGTACGGTGCAAGTCAATGCACTATACAAGTGTAAATATGAAAGGCAAAAATGAAGGCTTAATGAGACGGTGATCAAGCCATCGATATCTAATAAGGAAAAGCCGATGCATTACAGCACTGCTTATTAGTTTTACTCTCACTTGAAAGGGTTTATCCCTAGTTTTAAAGTTACAGAGCGTAGCGTCCGATAGATGAGATAAAAATTGGATAGATAAGTCGTAAAATATTGGATAATAATTGTTAAAATCATCTATAACTGTATCTAGCGCTGTGAATTAATCTTTCTTTTACAGTGATATTGCTAATAATTTAATATAGCAGAAATGTAGTTATGGATTGGAGTTTGTAAATTTGGATACACTTTTCGGGTTAATAAATATACCACATTGTAGACATAATAATACGGAGGTTAATGAACGTGTCAGAAAAAGTCAAGCGAAATAAATGTATTTGATCTATTCATTCTAATTACTGTATGTAATAGTATTGTGGACAATTTAATTTAATGTGGTACTCTACTGTACATCAACAAGAATGATCGAGATAGAGTCATCATAGCTAATTCTCATCGATAGAGTATTGAATTACTTGTAATTTATTTCTTCCCTATTGAACTTGTGGCAATTTATTGCTTAAATTTAGACCCTTCACACTTATTAAAGCAATCACAAGTAAATAATACAAATGTAAACGATAGTGATTTTTTACTTGATCGCTTTATATTGGTACCTAATACCGGCTATTCATCGATATGCATATTTGCGATTGTATTTCGGTAGAGTGTATCACCGGCCCCGTGCAGCAATCCTAGACGATACTAAGTGATGAGAGGGCGTACTACATTCAGAATTTTGGGCCCCCTCTACATCATTTCGAAAGCGTAGTCATTGTGAAGGCACTTTTCCATTTCTGCCATCTAAAGCTGACAATTGCATTCTTGTTCATTTTATACTATAATGGACCGATTTATTCCCTGCACTTAAGAAATGGTAGATTGGCTATGACGCTTACTACCGTATAATCATGATCACCAAATCAGTTGTACTTTTTACTAATCTAAATTGCATTTTAAATAAACGTATCAGTGGAGAAATAGAGGTTTATGGTTTACATTAATGTTCAATTTTTGATCAGTCTTAGTCTAAAGGTAGATGAAGTATCTTTTGCAATATGGTGAATTGCAAATCAAGACATAGACTAGAAATGTTACGGTATAATTCTCGTTCTGTACGTTGTATGTTGTTTTCTCGTCAGTGGAATACGTATGGGGGAAAAGTATAATTTTAATAATAACTTTATCCTGGAGAAGACTGACATTACTAGACGCTACAATAAGTCAAGTAGAGCAATTGTTCATGATTTGACAGTATGTTCACAAGATGTCGAAATTCGAAATGTTACCATTGCAAGTCATTCAAGACCAAAACGAAAAATAATATCTGTCCACGTCAATGACTGATTAATAATCCTGATTACACGATACGTTCATTAACGGAATAATACTATGGCCTGATAGTGTAACCCTTTTACAGTCTAATCGATTCTCATCCATACAGCTGTGATTAGGATAGACTACCATACCATGTAAGACGATTTGTTGCCGGAATGATGAAGCAATGATTTATCAACATTTGTTGATGGTTATGACACAAGTACCCGTCGAGTTGATCTTAGACTAAGAAAAGCTTGACATGGTTACTATGAATAAGATAGCTTACCGCATCGATGTATTGGCTCTAACTTGTCTACATTTGCCAAGGAATACAGAGTAAAGCCATTTTTAGTTCCAACTACAACAGACCTTGAAAGAGAAATAGGAATAACATTTTAGAAAAGTCAACTATCATCATGCCAACTGAATAAACTATACCCATTTGAATGTTATGTTATGCAGTTGATGACGCTGTATTATCGATGATCCATTTCATCATACTGTACAACTACTATTCATTGGTCATATCATTTCCTCTTTTGAGGAGAATCGCTCAACTAAGTAGGAAATGAATGAGTGGGAATGTGAATAAAATCACTTCAAAGTGATATCGTCGAGGTGGGCTTTGGCCTCCATTCTTTGCTCGTTAGTAATAGTAAGTGGTATGATAGTCTACTGCTGCATTCAGTGAGATAAAGTGAGTTAGGGCTAGGTATTGCAAACATCCAATCCTACTCTACTCTGTCTATTCTACTGTGACATGATACAGTATCCAGTGATGGAGTCCCTTTGCAAGACCCAACAACATGGTACTAGAACAGTGGTGCATTTCCAATACATTACTATCATCATCGCTACTTGAATTTGTCTGACTTTTATCAAGTCAGCGATTCAATGCAAGCAAAAGCTGAACAAAATGAGTGGCAGTATACAGGTTAAAATAACCTCTCTTAGTAGTTCTATATAGAATAGGTAGAATAAAATCGATACCACTGAATGGTGTACTTGTCCATACTATCTTGACTTTTTTTTTTTACCCCAATGTAGAATAACATTTTAATGAATTGCGGTAAGACAGTAAACAACATTGACAAATGCAAAAATCATGTCGTGTATGAAGAGGCAGTCAAGGTAAGACGTACGTGCAGTCTTGGTTAAAGTTGACAGAATACAGTACTCCGGTTGGTTCTCCTTCAACCCGTGCTAAGTTCATCCTGAATGCTGTAAAGTGGATTAATCAATGAAAATTGAAAGTGTAATATTCCAATGGTGAAGAGAGAAAAAAATGGCTTTGAGCTTGGCTTGGTCAATGAATTTGTTGTTCAGCTGGACCTGTACTGTACTTGTACTGGAGGGAAAAAATTTCTAGTCTACAGTACACAGTATAAAATTGATCTGACAGTATAGTACTGTACTGTACAACTCATACACAACATCAAGGTATTGAACCGAACTCGTACTGTACGCGATACATGCACCGTAATGCAGTACAATACAGTACAGTGTATTGTACTGTAAAGCTTGAGTAGATACGGTACACTGTACACTGTACGCTTGTACAATGTGCAGTATAGCCATAGACTGACTACCAGCAGTCTGCTACAGGAATGTTTTCCTTTTTGGAGTAGTCCCACTCCGCTGTACAGCACCGTTATGGACTAGGAAATTTCTTGGCAAATTGAATAGTTCCTACAGTATGTACAGTAGCCGAGACTGATATCAGCCCATTGCGCCCGTACCTGCTCACTGTTGACAATGATTGACTGGTACTAAACTAGAGGGAAGAACACTGGCTGTTGACTGGAATAGTATCTGTCTGTTGGCCTACTGTACTGTACGTCTGTGATTGAACTGAACAATTAGTCAAGAGTTGAAGATGGGTGTATGACACGATCTGAGCAATCTCAGTTTCATTTTAAAATTTCCTCCGTGCTGCTTACGTTCTTCATCGAACGTAACATTGCCGTTTCTTACTGTAACTTGTGGGTTGACTTTGCCTACTAAACAGTCATGAAATGGTAGAACAAGTTTTTTTTCTAACCACTCTACTTCACATGGATGTATCCGTTTGTATAACGATCTTCAACTCTTTGAAGGTTTCAAAATAGGATGAAAGAGGGTACTGTACTCAAACGGTACTTAGTGTACGCACGGTTGACTATAAGAAAAGTCAATGCAAAGTCGAGCGGATCCGATCAGACTGTACTTTATTGCGTATTGCATTACCGATCAACACGCATGCTCAATAACGCACTGTTTTCCATGACTACTCTACTATGGATTTGTCCAAATAGGAGAGCCAATCGTTGCATCAAGGGATTGCACACGGTATGAGTCAGTCATTCTCAAGACCTGTTCTAGCGTATCCAGTAGACGCTCGCACTCGAGCCATAAGCCCCATAGCACATACGGCGCATGTGCAGTACTGGAGGAGAGAGAGAGAGAGAGAGAGAGAACATTGGCCGTAAAGCACATCCATACAGTAGTACCGAGGCCTGGCAACGATCACGTTGAAAAGTGGACAGTCTTCGTGTTGGCATTTAGCAGTCTTAAGTACTATATGATTGCATTTGGGCTCCAATTCCATCAGTAAAGGAGATCAAATCCGTTTCATTAAGATACCCTTTGTTAGGCGACGACTCTTATTGTTGTAGTGAAAACCGTGACTGCAATCTATACTAGAAATTACCAAAATGTCTAATCCACCGGATTCGTGGGATTCCGTGGCTGATCCAGGCCCTACTGTCAATGATGGTGACCAGGCCGCCAATGCCTTCAAAAATCTCAACGTCAATGCACGACCTTTTGTGCCTAATCCTAAGGCTAAACCTTTCGTTCCAACATTTCTCAAAGCTTCGGGTAAGGATGATTCAATTTTACTTCTCTTACTGTACTATGACCCCATTTGGATTCATAATCATTGCCCAATCACAAACTACCCGATCATGTCCAAATTCCTTGATGCTAAACTGACTTTATGTACAATCAACCGTTATAATGTTAGTCTACATCAGAATGGATGCTATTCTTAGCTTCAGAACATGATGTATTTTATGCTGGATATGCACGTTTTGTTGTTAGCGCTCATTTTGCAAAGCAATGAAAGTGAACCCCCCTAAAAAGCCATCACTTCCATCGTGACGCTACTAGTACAAGACACTCCATGGCAAAATGTCCATTGCTTTTATCCTTGCTACACCAACAAAATATCCCTTAAAGTAATCCAATCACTGTAGTCCCTAATTCATCTTTGCTCTACTACTGGCATTCAAGTCATCCTAGTCAAGAATTTCTTTTCAATTGGAAATTGTTTCAAAGCAACGATTGAAAACCATTCAATGAAGGCAGTGGGCCTGTATTAGTTATCCCAATCAATCCAATCTCAGTCGGACCCATGTGTTTTGTCAATGTGGTACTGCACCTGTTCACAGGCTTGACGGTTCAAAGACGCAGTACAGTATTCCTTTGGCTGTACTCTACGTCTGGTACCATCCATCCAGTACCGTACGGATGCTTACAGGCGTAGGATACCGTACCGGACTGGTACGCTGCCATGGACGACAGCAGCAATCTTGATGTCTGATCTTTCCTCCTCCTAAAAGTATGAATTCAATCTTTCCATATACACGGTACATTCAATTGGAGGATTAGTCTACTCTAGTTGTACACCTGCTACAAACCTTCTTCACAAATACATAGTTACTACTGCTTTGGACTATACATACTATATCGTGCTATCGCTCAGCAGGATCCTACTGCAAGACCTTTCATGAACCAACATCATGGACAACCAAATGAACTAACCATGAGTGCTATCAAAATCGTCTTGATAGTAATATACCCAATAGACAGTGTAGTATACTCTATGTCCGATAGAAAGATGAATATACAATACTACACATAGTCTACCAACACTCTAATGATGCCATTTTACATGCTATGCAACTTGTTTTGTTCCTAGGATATTATACTACAGTAGTACACCGACTTCTATTGTCTCCATCATTCCTGGCAGTATACTCTACTGTACTTATATCAATAATGCAATGTAGAACAGGCATATGAAATTGTAACAAGAGCACGTATCTACCAATGTTGCATGTAAATATAGCCTCCAATGGACAGTAATAGTTACATTATAATACTGACGGAAGTTTATTGATGGATTGTGTAGTTTATCCATTATTCATTGTGCTTCTATCTTGTGCTGTATTTGTCAATACTAAGATGAGCATTTTTTCAATTCTATTTAAAGAACCAATGCCTGTAGCTGCTGAACCGGCAGTAGACAACTCTACTGAATCCACCACAGTTGCCGATGAAGCTGTTGCATCAGACGTCAAAACGGGTTAGTGTCACTGTATATGGTTAAATTAATGCTAGATGATAAAGATGTAAGGTCATATTTGCAATGGACTTTATTGGTGGCCAATCGGAAACATAACCCAGCGATACATTAATGCCAATTACTATATTATACAAATTAGTCTACGTTTGCTGACATATCTTCTATTGCTGCATATTCTAAGGTATAATAATTGAATGGAGAATTGGATACCATAAAATGACAATACGTCCAAAGATACAGTATTAACTTAAATCTTGTCTAGCTAAATGTCGAATCCTTACTACTTCCTGCTGTTTGCTGTAATTATCAAAGATCACAATCAACAAAATAATTTTCAACCATTAATTTATCTTATATCAGTAATAGCATTTTATATTCGATCGATGAAAGAGATAGTCTTGCTTATTACTTTTGGATATCAATTCAAATTGCAATAATTATTGTTTAAAGATACTTTATAGACAATCTAAAATTCGATCAAATGTGCACCAGTAACATGATTAACTAGATACATCCATTCTTAATCGTAATGCAAACAGAACCGAATGAAGAAATTGTCCAAGATAAAGCTAAGGAAGAACCTCAAACCCAGGAACAAAAAATTGAATGCAAACCAGCGGGTAACTATGTCGCATATATGCATTGCTAATCAGTGAATCATCTACACATAAATTTGACAGCATTTAAACTAGAATAAATAGGACTGACATTATATTTGTACAGAGGAGGTATCAAAGCCTGAACCTGAAGTGAACTTAGGGCCGAAAAAAGAACATATCAATGTTATTTTTATTGGCCATGTCGGTAAGTTCAGGCTCAGTTTTGTGACTGTACTATTTAAGTAGAAAAGGTGGAATTTTGAATATAGTATGATATCTTCCATCACTTATTGCTTAGTCTTATTCTGTTTTCAATATGTGAAATGTTAATGTTCTTATTTTCAGATGCTGGCAAATCAACAATTGGAGGGCATTTATTGTAAGTTGTGTAAAATATAGCATCTAGATTAGTAAATTACATTAAAGCCTGGCTATTTCATACAATTTAATTATATTCTATGGGATATAAAGTAGTACTATTGCTCCTTATACTGTATCTTGCCGTGTAAGCTTATTATAGAGGTATCCAATCAGATAAAATTTTGTACCAAATCTTGTATCAGATTCTTAACTGGGCAAGTAGATAAAAGAACTTTGGAGAAATATGAAAAGGAGGCAAAGGAAAAAAATAGGGAAAGCTGGTAATTATATTATAATTTCTAAAAATATTTTTTGTAGCATCCAAGAACGATATTTGACATTGTATTACTCTTGATTATAATAAGGTATTTATCATGGGCACTTGATACCAATTCAGAAGAAAGAGAAAAGGTAATTTGCCGTGAATCGCACCATCCACACTGTTACATAATACAGAATGTCGCATATCTCTTTGTTACTTCTTTTCATGTACATTTGGCAACAGTTATGTATGAGTCATTTTTCTTACATTCTTTTCATAGGGAAAAACTGTAGAAGTTGGAAGAGCAACTTTCGAAACAGAGAACAAAGAATTCACTATATTAGATGCACCAGGACATAAAAGTTTTGTTCCTAACATGATAGGTGGAGCCGCACAAGCTGACATTGGTATATTAGTAATTTCTGCTCGTAAAGGCGAATTTGAGACTGGTTTCGAAAGAGGAGGCCAAACACGGTAACTTATTATCCGTTATAATAACTCCCAGAAAGAGGCTGTCGTAGCAAAAACTCGTCTAGCTAACATTTATTAATTATTAATTGTGCACTATGTATTGTAGAGAGCATGCCATGTTAGCGAAAACTGCCGGAGTAAAGCATTTGATAGTTTTAGTTAATAAAATGGATGACCCAACTGTTCAATGGTCGCAGCAACGGTTAGTGAAAGCTATAGCATTTTGTTATATATATATATATATCTTGCACATTGTGAAGATATGATTTTATCACAATCAGGTACGAAGAATGTGAAACGAAACTTATACCTTTCCTTAAAAAGGCCGGCTTTAATAAAAAATCCGGTAAATAGTCAATATTTTCAATTTACTATGTACACTTTGTATGCTAGCTAGCATTCAATTTTCTCATGTGTGTGTTAATGCATTCAATTAGATATTCACTTTATTCCCATTTCTGGCCTTACTGGTGCTAATTTACGTGATCCTGTAGATAAGCAATCTTGCACATGGTGGAGGTAGATTATTACCTGTAACAGAAAGCGTATTTCTTGTAATATGGTCATAATTATGTTTTGCTTTTTTGAATAGTGGTGACCCTTTACTGTCATACCTGAATGAGCTACCATCGATTTCAAGGCATGATGATGGCCCTGTTAAATTTCCTGTAATCGATCGCTATAAGGTAACGGCACCGTCGACGTTTAGTAGCCTTTACAGCTCCTTATAATTATAACAAAATTCAACAATTTTTAGGATATGGGAACTATCGTAATGGGTAAATTAGAATCGGGAAAATTATCAAAGGGGTCACAATTGATCTTAATGCCGAACAAGGTTAACTTTGAATGAATGATTTAAAATTAATAACACAGTCTAAGATATTACCTGAATATATTAAAAAGTTTGGACCAATTATTCAAAATGAATCAGGCATCCGTAGAAATATTACAAATATACCGTAATGATGAAGAAGAGCAAAAAGCGTACACTGGTCAGAATATTAAACTTAAACTGAAGGGAGTTGAAGAAGAGGTAAGATAAGGTCAACGTGTTGTATCTGAGAATAGAAATTACGCCAGCTTGATAGCTAAGATTTAATTGTTCAATCAGGATGTATCGCCAGGCTTCTGCCTTTGCCAGGCCGATTCTCTTTGTCATGTTGGTAAGACATTTGATGCACAGGTAAACTTTTTTATCAAGATATTTCATATCCTAGGTTGAATCGTGTTGTTATTAGAATCACAGTATTTATTTCCTGTTTTACAGATTGTAATTATAGAACACAAATCTATCATTTGTGCTGGTTACATGGCAGTGCTCCATATCCACGCATGTGTCGAAGAAGTTACTATTGTGGTAAATTTCACAGTAATTTTTTGTCATCGAATAGGAAGTGGCAATAACGCTATCAGATTGTAGTGTACCTAATGATGCTGCTGTGTCCTTTTTGTAGGCTTTACTTGGCCTCGTTGATAGGAGAACTGGCCAGAAACAAAAGGGGAAGCCAAGGTAATATCAATATGTATAGTACTCATACGCAGATTATAGCTTTTTCATGAAGAAATTGTCCATTTCAATAGATTTGTGAAACAAGATCAAATTGTTATTGCTCGCCTTCAAACAGCTGGCGTAATATGCTTAGAAACCTTTCAAGAATTTCCACAAATGGGTCGATTCACACTTCGTGATGAAGGTAAAGTAATATATTCAAAATATTTTGATACAGTGCATAAGATAAATCGCGACATTGTATAGACACGAATAAGTTTTCAATATCCTATTGTAGGCATTAGTAAATTTTATAAGGTAAACATCTAATATCAAGTGCGCTTCCTAATTATTAGGTAAAACTACTCGCAATTGGTAAAGTATTGAAACTGAAGGATGAATTTTAATCATTAAAAGCAAGACTTATTAACTTTAGTTAGTTTACTCAGTAACTAAATAGAACTACTAACGAAAAATTTTAACGGTCGCGCTTATCGTACCAAAGTGCTAATGATGTTTCGAACATCTTTACTTTGGTAAGAAATTGCTTGATGGTTAAGCACGTAACTTCTAGCACATAAAGTTTAAATATTATTTGTTTGAATTTTGAGAATATTTTCGAACTGATAGCAAATATGATATTGTAGAACTAGATCTAGGAGGAATCATAATAAGTTCTCAGGCTGTTATCGTCATTACCAGCACTTGAATAGATATGATTGGCGTGTAATGACTCAATGTGTTCGGTATTGTAATTGCAAATATTTCAGGTCATTGAACGAAAATTACGCGTATATAACATAGACTAAGTGTTGTTATACGCATCAAATATACTAGTTATCCAGTGTTACATGTATCCAGTCTATTAGTAATCTCCTTATTCATGGATCTTGAACTGCGATATGTTGGGTATTGAAGTTCTTTGATGTGATTTTTTGATACGAAAGCGAATAACTTTCTTCCAGAATTGGCACAACGTCTAGACTAATATCAACATAAAATGCTATTCTGAGCGTAATTAGCCATTGTAGTACAATTATAGAAGCTGTTTAATTCTAAATCAAGAAGTGTAGCATCATTCGAATTAGACAAATTACTGTACGAAGACTTTGCCGACATGATTTCGAAACGTAAACTATCTTACGGGTATGTCGTAAAATTTAACATTTTAAAAATTGTAAACAAGAAAATAATAACTGCTGTTGCTGCTAACTTAGATTTCCAATAATTGCTTACTTTACTAAATGGCTATAAGAGTTACGTCATTACAGACAGATGCTGTAGTGACAAGGATTTTATGTGATCGCGTTGGAACCGATATCGTATACAGTGTACAGAGCACAATGTAATGGATCGCGAACACAGCACAGACGATAATTGAAATAAATTTCTTTTCTTATTCAAAATTTGACTTTTTTTGGCTGCTTACTGCTTATGATAAATCTAGCACGTCTTAAATAACTTGGTGCCATACGCAGATATGCTTTTCTAGGGATCATGCGTGGCAATAAACTTCCAAATGTATCCTTCTGAAATCCATTAAAACTATCTTTGAAATTGTTCCGTACTTTTTTAACACCGCTTCTTTATAGGCAAAATTAAAAAGACAAGGATGTTGTTTGCTATAAATCTTCATAGAGATTAGGGCTTTATTGATAGGCTTGACTGTACCAATATCACAACTAAATATCTTTTTCTATACATTTTATTACTAGTAGAAGTTGCACAATTAGGGCGTACTCATTTCGTGTGTCAATACGATTATTACTGTAAGAAATGTTCAGCTGTTATATTAGAACAGTTCAAAGACAGCATAATTCGTTTATTAACCTTTACATTTCACGACCTTACAAGGTATTGAAATTTCGCCAAAAATTAGAATCACTGGAAATGAGAGGTTGAAATCCGTTACATATATAATCGATAAAACTATTAGCTGTAGTTGATATAGATGACAAATAATAGGAAGTAATTAACCAATCAATCACTACGATTCTACAAGAATGAGTCGCTAGATCGAGGGTCCTTCAAATTGCGAAATTGCCTCGCAAAATATATAGCCAGGAACTAAAGAGTAAATTGAAAACTTATGTTAATTTACTTATAACACGTATGATAATAGCTTAGAAGACTCGATATGTAGTTCAATAAAAATAATCGGATGGGAAAATATGTAGGCAGGTTCTAAAAAATTAAATAGCTACAGTATATTGCTACATAAGTCGATAATTTATATAGTTTCTACTTTATTAAACAACAGTATTTCATTGAAGTATGATAATTAAATATTTTATTACAATTTAATTTTTAATAATTTAAGTTTCTAAAGCGAGTTTAGGGTTAAGCTACGGCGGTAGGAAAAACTAATTAATTCAATTGTTACAGTTAAATATTTGCATTATTGAATATGATTTCTAGTATATATTGCTGTAATAAGGGATTAAATGACTTTTCAATCTAACAATTGCTTACTACTATATAAATAAAATCATTAAATCTAGAATTTATCAAGAGTACTTTTCACGTAGTAGGGCTTGTACTGTAGAGTAGCGCATTGTATACCTAGAAGTACTATTTTATATGATACATTACGTGATATTACTTACAAAGGTAAAGGAGAAAAATAATCCGACTCCACCACCGGCTTTAAGCGCTAATGCAATAGGCTCTTTAACGACATTATAGCATGTTTTACAGCTATTGTCGCAGCTCTATCAAATATGTTGTAAAAAAAAGGAATCAATAATTTTTTCAGGTTGATTTGAGAGTAAAAACTTTTTTCAACCATTGTACCGATAAATTTAATTTTAAAATAAACACTATGTAGAGACTTTTATAACAACATTACTATTATCATGAGACTATACGATAGGACTTATTTAACTCCAATTGTAGTTATAGACTAATTGCATTTGTATTTCTTAAGTATCTACTAAATTTGTTCATAGTTAATAATGCCAATCTCTACGATTGGAATCTATCACTAAAAAGTTTTCTATTTTTAAGCCATAGTTAATCACTTTATCTAACAATATTAATTAAATACAATACTAACAGACGGGCAATCAATATTGGTGCTATTGTTAAATCCACAACATTTGAGACGGTTGTGTAACGCTGTTTTGTCTTCAGGGGTAAGACCATCGTAAGCCTTACTGAGCAGATCCTTCTGTTGCTGTTGGTTCAACGCCAATGCAGCGATGGAGATTGCGAAATCGATGATAAACAGTAATGACATGAAGATCATGTACTGAGAGTAAGCAAAAGCAAGCGTTAAGGGAAAAAAGTATACAGCATGATTTTAATTGATCACAAGGGTAATGATAATGAGTTGATGGAATAACAATTTATAGAGAATAATACAAGTAACTAACTCTATCCCCAACTGTAGTGTACTGTATTACTAAATATTAGATTGAAAATAGTTTTACATGATACTGTAAAAGCCTACATTTTTTGAAGGCTACCATCTTGACTGAGCCAAACACAGGTGCACTTGTGTACTACACCAGTACAATCAGTTGCACCTACTAAATTGACCATTTATTGTATAGCAAAGCAGTAGAATTGATTTTTATGTAATTATTAGGCATAATCTATACTACCCTATTCAATGCATAATTACTGTATATGGCGTCAATCAGGCAAAAGAGTACGCATCTAGTTTTAAAGCGGGGATCTGCAAGTAGATGCAAATGTGGATAATTACGTCTATTTCAGAATGGCCGATACCAATTGGTATTCAATAAAGTATGAAGAACTGATTTGTGCGAAAAGTGTACTACAACTATTTGCAGGTACTTGCGACTACAGTACCTGCTAATATTAATTAGTAAAAGCATTTGAAAGTTTACCCAAAAAATCAGTTCTATTTTGATTCTAAGCATACAATAAGTCCTATACAATATGAGTGAATAGTAACGTATTTTTAACTTAATGGTACTTTATTTGTATTGTGATTAAGTTAAGTTAAGCTATTCAATGGTTGTTTGATCATTTGAATATCTTAACCCGTTAGCTTGAGTAGTGAGGTACGGTCAATATGTGTAGCATCAAATCAGCTATTATTCACCTTTTTACGTTAATTTTATTCTACAAGACTACTCGGATTTTTCTAAAATCTTATCTAAAATAACAGAATTGGGTTATCTACAGTAAGATTTTGACTCTGTCATTTTCCAAAGATAATTAACGTAACTTGGCTAATTTGTATCAAAATCATTCAAGAGTCATATGATGAGAAATGCATGGAGGATTTATAGCTATCATTTCCAGTCTCGTCAACAGTAAAGTAAGAATAATAACTTGGCTGTAGTGAGATTCTTGTTGTAATTCTGTACAATATCGACGTCGTTAAACTGACGAAATTATGCAGTGGGCTAAACTACATTACTACAGTAATGTGCAGTAGATACTATGGAAAAGTTGGATTATCTAGGAACATACTTATAACTTATCAAATCAAGAACAAACTGGCTATCCTGCACATAAACAAAAAGCAATGAAACGAATATTAATTGGGCATTGTACTTTCTAGCGAAACAATTGTTTCCAATGTCAAATTATCAAGTGCATTGTGGATTATTTCAAAAACATTAGTAGGAGATTTCATCATTTACTGAGTATAAAGGTTATGTCTACTAGACACGTAACGATTGCGGTCGCTAATATTGATTTTGGATACCATAAAAAGTAAAATTTGATGGTGTTTAATAGCTGCAACAAAACCAATAATGGCGATGAGGAGTAAAATGACGCCAACAGCGACTAGAGCTCCTAAAGCTGCTAAGCTTGTAAATTTTGCAACACCACGAGCATAACCCGCTACGCCTAAGATGACTAGGCCAATGATCTATATATAATTGTAGAAAGAATATTGAAAAAATCATTACATCATTTATCAATTTATATCCATTTGGATGGATCTCTTGTACAGTTCTTATTCTCTTTAGAACAAAAGTAACCATCTCATCGCTACGGTATGACACAGTATCTATGCTACCTCTAGACACAAAATGTACGGTAGAATACGCTAGTACGTCTAGTTGCTACCAATAAGAGAAAATTAACCCATCATTTTTAGAGAAGAGAAAAGAACAGCCGTTTATCAAAATTGATGTCGATACTAGGCATTTTCTCCCTAACGGAAAGCAATTCAGGAATTGTTACAACACTGACTGTATAAAATAATAATCTGCGGTATATTGCGTTACATCTAGCAAAAGTAGTTGCTGCCGTCAAAGAGAAATTAATCGATAGAGAAGAGAATTCTAGTCGTTGATCCATGGATGTCGATTTCTTCGATAGCCGGTGTTCTCTCCATTTCTAATCTCATTACGCGCTCCTACAGAAAACGATTGTCTCCAGTCTATTGGACTACTACTGTACGTCTAGTCAACTACAAGAGTGGCCTGCTAGCACGGAAGTGTAGACTGTTTTTTTACCTCTATAATGTTGCATTAGAAGAAAGCTAAGAGAAAAATGAATGTATGGCGAAGAGAGAATACTAGTGTACAATCCTATTCATCATTTCTTCTCCAGTACTGTACAGTCGGCATGTTCTCCATCGTCGAAAGCAATTATGTCATCGCTACTGTAGTAATGATGTCTAATTGATGATTATCTATGGCCTATTTGGCGACATCGCATCAAGTCGTTGCTACCATCAATCAATGCATAAAGAGTGAGAGAATCATACTGAAAGATAGAAGACGTAAAGGATAGTAGTCAATGATGGAAACTTGCTAATGTAGCCGTTATCCCCTGAATACAATCCACTTGATGATGATTGTCGCCATTCGACACCATGACTCATCGTGTTCAAATCAACACCTTTTGGTAGTTTATTAACAGCAAGAGACATTATTACGCTATCCATCATGTTGACAACCATCAATCATTAACCTCTAGTCGAAAACAACCTACCATATAGAGTACATTTAACGCTCCTAAGCTATTTCGAACGCAGCTGTAAGGGAAATTAGCCATTTTGAAATTCAGGACTGTCTCCACTTTTGCTTTGAAAAAGGAAATTGTTGCTTGCTAAAGTACTTTTATACAATGCCGCTTTGTACTGTAGAATGACAAGTATACAGTTTTTTGTAGTCGTCTATTTAACTGGTGTATTGTATGCGCTTGAATGCATGTATGATACACCCTACTATAATCACTTGTCCAATAGCACTGTACTTAGTGGACTGTACAGTACACTGTACTGTAGCCGTTGGACTTTTTCCCCTTCTGCAGTACTGACTAAATGCAGAAATGATGTCACCCCCTTGAAGGCAATGGCTAACATTACTTCTCAAGCGATTGTACGATCGGATGGCTACGACACAGAATGACCACTAAGTAACTCACTGACTAAATAAGAGTTAAAACGACTGAAACACCAATGAAAGAGACTACTACTCAGCGACAATCAATAAGTGTTGATGGCCAAAAGTACAAGCGGACTATTTTCCTACTGGATTCAACCATCATGAATGAATATTGCCTAATAAAGTGCCAGTTGCAGTCTAGAACAGATACGTCATCCATCAAAGAGTGACATTACCCGTTGGATTTTTTTCCCTTTTATCATACTGTACAGTAGAGTACAGTGCAGAAATAATGTCACCCAAGACCGTGGTGTTAACATGACCTCTCAAAGCAATTGTCCGATCGAATGACTGCGCAGAATGAGCACCGACAAACTGAATAATGTTCAGCAACTATGCTTAACAACGACTAAAACACCAATGAAAGAGACTACTACTCAGTGACTATCAATAACTGTTGATGGCCAGAAAGTGCAAGCTGAACTATCTTGCTGCTTGATTGAATATCGCCTCATAAAGTGGTAGTCATTGCAGACGCGTTCGCCCTAAAGGGTGACATTCCCTTTGGATTTTTTCACCTCGATAATAGTGTAATATACACATGTAGAGTAGTGTACAGTGCAGAAATAATGTCACCTAAGACAGTGACTCATATTACTTCTCAAGCGATTTGCGATTGTACGATCGGATGGCATACACAGAATGAGCTAAACTAACTGGATAATATGGCCAAAAGTGCAAACTGAACTATTTGGCTACTTGCTTAACCCATCCTAAATATGGCCTAATCAAGTGGCAATCATTGCAGATAGGTTTTGGCCAAATAAAGGGTGACATGACATGTTCGCTTCTCCGCTACTCTACAGTATAGTACAGTGCAGAAATAATATCACCTGAGACAGGACGAACATTACTTCTCAAGCGATTGCACGATCGGATGACATACACAGAATGAGCACTGACTAAACTAACTGAATAATATTAAGCGACTAAAATACGAATGAAAGAGACTACTACGCAAGAACTATCAGTAACCAACTGTTGATGGCCAAAAGTGTAAGCTAAGTTAGTTTGCTGCTTGATTGTACTATCCTGAAGATGGCCTCATCGAGCGGCTGCCATGACAGATACGTTGGACCTAAAGGGTGACATGATCAATTGCACAATGCTACGCGTTAGTATTGTCCACATCAGTACATACTGTACGTACTGGACGCAGTGCGGCAATTGACTTTTGCACTCGTGTCCGCGAATGACATTTTTCAGCAGTCCAATCACTCAAGTTCTACTTCCTGCTACAGCATTTCGTATGCAGTTTGTGCACTGCAATAGTTTACCACTCAATCTGCTTGAGTACTACTCTATTTGGAGTTCATGACGTTATTGAATTCCATCATACGGCAAGGCAATCAAAACTATATCAAGTGTCGCAATCAATACCCTGATGCTCTACTTTTTCTACTCTATTTACCTTGCATTCCGCTCCATTTCATCACCAGATTCAAAATCCCCCCAAAATGATAACGTCATCAAAACAAATGCGGCAGCAAAAAAGGCCAAAACTAAATCCAATCGCGGCTTGCTCATGTTGAAAATACTGTAGAAAAGTAAGCTAGACGAGCTGAAAAAGTGCCCTATCATCACTGATCGGCCATGGTGAAACTGGACTGCTGGTTCATCACTGATCGGGCCGTAGTGGAATTGGATGGTAGTTAACGCCATCAAAACAAACGCGGCAGCAAAAAAGGCCAAAACTAAATCCAATCGCTGCTTGCTCATGTTGAAAATACTGTAGAAAAGTAAGCTAGACGAGCTGAAAAAGTGCTCTATCATCACTGATCAGCCGTGGTGGAATTGGATGGTAGTTAACGCCATCAAAACAAACGCGGCAGTAAAAAAGGCCAAAACTAAATCCAATCGCTGCTTGCTCATGTTGAAAATACTGCAGAAAAGTAAGCTAGACGAGCTGAAATAGTGCCCTATCATCACTGATCGGCCATGGTGAAACTGGACTGCTGGTTCATCACTGATCGGGCCGTAGTGGAATTGGATGGTAGTTAACGTCATCAAAACAAAAAAGGCCAAAAATAAATCCAATCGCTGCTTGCTCATGTTGAAAATACTGTAGAAAAGTAAGCTAGACGAGCTGAAAAAGTGCCCTATCATCACTGATCGGCCATGGTGAAACTGGACTGCTGGTTCATCACTGATCGGGCCGTAGTGGAATTGGATGGTAGTTAACGCCATCAAAACAAACGCGGCAGCAAAAAAGGCTAAAAATAAATCCAATCGCGGCTTGCTCATGTTGAAAATACTGTAGAAAAGTAAGCTAGACGAGCTGAAATAGTGCCCTATCATCACTGATCGGCCATGGTGAAACTGGACTGCTGGTTCATCACTGATCGGGCCGTAGTGGAATTGGATGGTAGTTAACGCCATCAAAACAAACGCGGCAGCAAAAAAGGCTAAAAATAAATCCAATCGCGGCTTGCTCATGTTGAAAATACTGTAGAAAAGTAAGCTAGACGAGCTGAAATAGTGCCCTATCATCACTGATCGGCCATGGTGAAACTGGACTGCTGGTTCATCACTGATCGGGCCGTAGTGGAATTGGATGGTAGTTAACGCCATCAAAACAAATAGGGTAGCAAAAGAGGCCAAAATAAATCCAATCGCTGCTTGCTCATGTTAAAAATACTGTAGAAAAGTAAGCTAGACGAGCTGAAATAGTGTCCTATCATCACTGATCGACCGTGGTGGAATTGGATGGTAGTTAACGCCATCAAAACAAATAGGGTAGCTAAAGAGGCGAAAAATAAATCCAATCGCTGCTTGCATATGTTGAAAATACTGTAGAAAAGTAAGCTAGACGAGCTGAAATAGTGCCCTATCATCACTAATCGGCCGTGGTGGAATTGGATGGTAGTTTACGTCATCAAAACAAAAAAGGCCAAAAATAAATCAAATCGCTGCTTGCTCATGTTGAAAATACTGTAGAAAAGTAAGCTAGACGAGCTGAAATAGTGCCCTATCATCACTATTCGGCCGTGGTGGAATTGGATGGTAGTTAACGCCATCAAAACAAATAGGGTAGCAAAAGAGGAGAAAAATAAATCCAATCACTGCTTGCATATGTTGAAAATACTGTAGAAAAGTAAGCTAGACGAGCTGAAAAAGTGCCCTATGGTCACTAATCAGCCATGGCATAGTTGGACTGGTAGTTTACTTTTACTAGAAAGAACAAATGAATAGGCTAATAGACAGTAACAGGACGACATTGGATATACTGAATACTGTAGAATCAAAAATGGAAATACTTGATTGACTTATAGTAGATACTTTATTACGATTGAGGCTTTATTTCGATCATAGTATTCAATCTCAGCTCTATCTTTTCGTCAGAAAGTAATCCATATCCATCCAGTACTATATCATATATGCTTATCTTACATGTTTATGGTAGTAGATGTGATTATTTACTCAGTTCTTTAGTTCAGTACTCTAGTGCCTGCTTGTTGCAAGAATACACCTCAGAGTGTTTTGCAGGTCTTTGCTCTCAGAGGGGCTCTAGACAGAGACTTGAAGGAGAATTGAGAATTTTCTCGAATAAAAGTTCCTGCTCTAGGCTGCTTATGGTGGCGTATATCTGTGTCCTTCTCATTACTCACTGATAGGTACGTATTCGAGAGAAATGAAGCCATTCTATACAGGTTTAGTAGGCAAATATCTTAGCACTAGAACAAACCGATTAAAGAGCCTCAGTGGGGAACGTAAAAAGCCCTGTCTAATGTTGCTCTACGGACATGACTTACAATGATTATAGCACTTAAATTTGACAGTAGATATACTGTCAATCTCTCCCAATCAGAATATCATATCAATGCTGTTATAATAGTGTACACATTGTTTTTGCTCCTCTATTAAGATTGAATATCAGATCAATACAAGCCAATAAATAAAAAGAAGCAAATAGGAACAATAAAATCAGCTACAAAAAAAGAAAACAGCCTATGTTTATTCACTAATCTGACCCTCCAATGGAGACTATCATTGTAATTCTCCGTAAATATGCGGATGGCGAATTTTCTTACTCATGACATAGTGCAAGACTGTAAGTAGTACTAGTAGATTGCAGTATTTGATCCCTGCCTGCTTAAAGAAACAATACACAGAACTAAGCCGTCAATGACAGAATAAAGTCATCACTCTTCAATAAATATTGTAAATATTCAGGAAATAATCGCAACTACAGTATATGGACGTCGAATTTCCTTTATCCATGACATACAGTACGAGCACGCTGTCTAATTCGATGTGCATACGGGCCCTTATGCTGAATAATTCGATCCGCAGACTGAGATTGCCACTAGCATAGGCACAAGACTTATTTGCATCCTTCAGTACAACAATGAATACCAAGAAGCGATCTAGTCAATCGCTGTCGGGGAAATAACTAAATATCGAAGAAATCTATAGAGGTTGAATTTCCTTATCCATGACATAGGAATGCAACGCATAATTCGATCCGCTGACTGAGATCGCTACCAGTATACCACTACGTAAGTAGAAAACTTTCTCACGTTCTTCAGCACAACAATGAACAATATCAAGCAGCAAGCCGAGAATAATTGTACAAGTTATCCTCTTGAAAAAATGTTCCAAATATTTAGGAAATACTGAATTGTAAATGCACACATATGGAATTTCCTTATCCATAATATACGGATAGAACACTGTTACCATTCAGTATATTTAACGTATTGTATGAGAACTAATTCATCCGTAGATGCAGGAAATTCTCGAGGTACTCCGACTAATATACTAATTGGACTACTTCTACACAAATAATCAATACCAAACCGATATCTGTTAGTCCTAAGTTACTCTTTATTTGAGACCAAGTCATGATCTAAAACGACGTTGAATATTATTTGACCTTACGGTCTAACTGAGACGATATAGATCACGATGGATCTCGCTGCTGAACGTAACTAAATCAAACAGCGCACATGATGGTGCTTAGACTTCTCAAGCAATTATAATTACTTATGATTACCGGTAATTAACAACTACTAACTGCAGCCCTGATGAGTTGACTGACTAGAATCGAATGAGTAGTAAAGCAATATACATTGTATAATATACTAGTCATCACTCTCGAATCATTATTGTAAATATGAAGGAAATTGACGATTTGTGTGAATGCGTTGGTATTACCCTTCCATTCCAGTTTTCTTTGCATCGCCAGTAACTGTTTTATTTATTCAATTCCATTTATTAAGACTGTACGATTATGTACTCATCGTTTCGCTAGGTAAAGTAATCATATACACGTGTGTTCTAAATGAATAAGACTATGAGAGTCGTAGACAAATAATCTTTATTGTATCTAAGCCATGCGCCAATCTAGCCAAATAGCTGTCTTTAACCAGTTAATAAGCTAATACGTAGTACTACTGTATGTTAATTATAATTGTAGTAGTTAGACACTACTACATCAAATTCGTACAACCGTGGAAATTTTGAGTAGTAAGGGAAAAAATAGGATGGACTGAAATAGCTTTAAACTTATTCGTTTCGCTATGCAAAGTAATCACATACGCGTATGTTCTAAGTGAATGAGATTATAAGAGTTGTAGACAGATAATCTTTATCGCATCTATGCATCGACCAATCTAACCAAATATCCATCTTCAACAAGCTAACAAGCTAATACGCAGTACTGCATGTTTGCATGTTAATTATAATAGTATTAGTTATTAGACACTGCTGTATCAAATTCGTACAATCGCGGAAACTTTGAGCAGTATGGGGAAAAAAATAGAATGGACTGAAACAGCTTAGTTCGATGCGTAATCAATAACAAGTAGCGTTGTTGATTATTAGACTTTCCGTTTACCTTATTAAGAACACACGAGTAAACAGTATCAAGTAGCGATTATTTTCATCTTTAAATATAGAGATGTTTACTTTTCCTGATAGAAATACATATATACGAGCTAGCGGACAGAATAAATTTAGAACGAAGAATTATATCCTATAGTATAACTATAGTTACCGTATTTGGATAAATGATATCGCCTATATAGGACACGAATGCCCGATGGAATTATTATTATTAATAACGTTATTATTATTGATAGTTTTTTACGCAGTAATTACCCCATCAAAGTATAAAAAGTTATTGATTCGTCCATAGATCATGATCAAAGACGAATGGATGAACTCCAATTGATAAAGCAACACTTACAATTTATGGACCGGAATAGAAATAGTAAAGTCGCTTTTACTTGAGAAATTGCAAGTATAGTTAATCGTAGAGCAGTTCTGATTTTCTAGTTATCTTCGATAAATCATTATAGGCATACAGACTATGCCTAGACCAAAAACCAAAAAAGTTCGATTTGCGTTGCCAACCGAAAATCAGGTAAATCGAATTCGATCATACCTACGTAGATTACTTACACAGTGAGTGATTTTAACCAATTAAGCGAAATTATCCTTAAGCTGACATATATCGTTTCTTTCCTTGCAGATCACGTCCATTCCACCGGATATTCCATCGAGATTCGCGGTATATACTCATGATTTATTTTTGTAGTATTACTCTCTGCATCGTATTGCATTGTAGAAACTGAGAATTGATATGATTTATACCATCCTTTCGAATGATGCTTTAGAGTTTAGATACAGTTATACGAAATCACTACGTAAAATTTGATGGCTAGAAAGTTTAGATAGTCCCTCTTTATTGCAGTAGTGCACCCAATAGACTGTGGTTCCTAACAAATCTCATACTGATAGTATTGGCAATCTTTCTCTAATGTTCTAACGAGTTAAAAAACGCTCACATAAATATTTGGTGTATTTTCCTATAACTTAGTCTAACTTTAATAATGATTGTGAGTAGTTTTGTCCCTTCATATATTTATGTTTTATAATGCCTAGGCTCCACTTCATATCAGTGACGGTATAAGCATTGCTATTACAAGCCTTCAAAATGCTGAAGTAGATTTAATCTTTTCTATCCAAGTTTGCCTTGAAGTAAGTACTAATTCTGTTTCGTGGACAGTTTTTACTGGATTCTCGCGTAAAACAAATCATAAACAAGACTCTGTAATAACAGCCTATTTTGCATCAATCTAGTGTTTTGATCAAATCTTTACTCAACAGCAAATGCAAGAATTTAAACTAGAGTATATCCACATGATATTAGATGTAAGCTGTTTCTATCTAACATAAATTCGATCTTTCTGCCTTAAGAGTTCCTTCATTTTAGATTTTCTCTGTCATTTTTTTTAATGGAAGTCTTTTTCTCTCTAACAGAAATTCAGATCACAACATTACAAGCTTTTAGACCTCATTCAAAATGCTGAGACTAACCTACAAAATATTTCTCATAGAATATTTAGTAAATTGGTAATACAAATGAGTGATTGCGACCATCTATTCGATATGATAGACTCTTCAATGACGGTCGTCCTATAATACTTACAAAATTGTCGACTATAAAATAGTATATGTAAAATCTCTTATTTGTAGAGATTTAAATCAAAGTTGATGCTTATTACATCTGCTGTTGAAAATAATTGTACGATATATTTTTATCTCGTGTCCAATTAAGGAAACCGAAATTTATTTTGAATATGGGGGCGAAATCCAATCTTTACTACTTCGTGAAGTGAGTTAATACTACTCAGATCTTCATACATTGATTGAGCATAATATTCTTTTAACTCGTAACTATATAACAGACCAAAGAACAAGCATTCCACTATCATATACAGGTATAGTATATACTTGTAACTTTTGTAGGGGTAGTATTTGTGCCTCTAATGTGTTTATTTTTTTCTATTCAGCTATTAATACGTATTGATATCTTATATACAAGTATTAATGTTGAAATTATCAAGTTTTATATATCGATTTAAAATTTTAAACGTATCCACTTAAAATATTCTTAAAATTTCAAACAAACTCTGTTTTTCAACAGAAATGGTTAAAGTGCTGCAATACCTATCATTTTAAAGTGAGAACATTTAAAGAGATTTTATTTATCCCACTCTACCAACTCACACTGTATTCGATTGTCTTCGAAGTATGTATATGCAATTTTGGTTTTAAGAGTATTTTTACAACTAATTCTAGTATAAGAAGAAGTTAACTTATCGTAGGCATTGTACCACTTGGCCAAGAATGATTTGGAAAAAAGTGCTCTGATTGGTGCTAAATCATGTATTAAGGTATGTTCTATTATTTTATTTATTGAATCCTATTTCTAACTCTGATAAAATAAATTGCTAAGGGTACTTATAATTTACTTTCTCAGTAATTTCATCTTTGCAAGAAATTGATGCAACTGTTATCCGTTATCTCACTAGTTTAATGAATATCAAAATTTTCCATAGCTTATTACTATCCAATTGTTAGGGAACGCCAAACAAAATAAATATAAATGTTGTAGCATTAGTCTTTGCTTGATTAATGGAATTGGTAGTGGTAATCTATGATTACTGGTGTCATTAAAATCGTTTGTTAATAACTGAACTGTGAACGTGTGTTTACTTGGTGACTAAAGGTCTAGATTAAATATAAACTATAAACTATCATTAGATTGATTAAGCAGAACTTGCACGGCTAGATGCTTAAGTTATCATAAGCTACAAAATGCAACAGCTACCGAATGAGAATGTGGTACATTATTGTTTCTTTACAGCTAATTACAGAACGCGTGCTAAGTGCAATGGAAGAAGTTCAAACGATGTCCAGAATCAACTTTTTAATATCTATGTGAGCTATAAATATGATACCAATAGTCTAATATTTTATAAATTGACCTCTATGTACAAAACTTCCAATATTTCCACGTATTTTTTTGGAAAATCAAATCTTGATATCAAAAGGATAGAAGTTGACTCCAATGTAAGTTAATATCAGATCGATAAGAATAATATTGATGATTAACATAATCCTTTTGATTAGTATTGTCATAAAAACAGTTGATGGACACTATCGCTCCATTATTGATTTGTTGTAGAAGCTCTCAACATTAGCTTTTACAGGATTGGGAAAATTAACTATAGAAGGATACGTAAGAATTCTCAGTAAACCAAATCGTGAGACTCTGAAATTTTTAAAAAAGCAAAATTGGTATGCTAAAATGGAATAACGTATTTATGATTTTTTTGGGGGGCAGATTTGACAATATTTTCGATCTATTTTCCTTTTCTATAGTTGCTATATGATCATATTTGATAAGGCCATTCTTATATGTTCAATCGTAGAGGTGAAAGTTCCACTAGATGTTTTCTAACTACAATTTGGTATTTAATTGATCTTTTCATCCATGTCTCATTTCTTACAGAAGAGTTTGTTTTTAGAATACCAAGTTTTATTACAGGACTGCATAATTACCGATGAGGTATACGATATCATATCCTTACTTATATAGTAAAAATTCTTTTTATCAGCGTTGTATAGCAAATTGTGGTGTTTCGCTATCGTATGCTTATACCATGAACTACTAGATATACCATAGTTATACAGTTCTGTGACATTAAAATGTTGTTTTCATGGCATAATAACTTATGACCAAAGCCACCGAATCAACAGTAAATATAAATTGTTTAGATGATTCTCTTATACCTATACATGTATTCATTGTCGATTGTAAGAATATTAATAAATGCACCGCTGACGTTTTCATATCGCTAAATTATCGTGTGTCTTTCTTTAATAAGAACGATTTCGAATCATTTACCATCACTGATCAGTCACAGTCAGATGAAGGTGAGCTACATCGATTAAGAATATTTCTCTAAAATAAAACAACTTCTTGCTTCAATATAACTGATACTGCCGTTTTATGTAATACTTTATTAAACTTATTACTTAAGAAGGCGTTAAAATACCATTTTGCAACTATGATAAAGTATTATTTTGAGAAAAATCAACTCTGTCTTTAATTTGAATTTAATCATAGTATGGACAATGCAAATAGTAGAAGATGGAGATGACTGGATTGAATGGCTATATAATCATATTAATTATAGAGAGAAGTTACGCCTATCCCAAGGTATTTTTATTCATCAAACTTGATGTTATTCTATAGACAGATTTAAATCAAAGCTATCCAAAAAAATATTTTTAGACTTAGTTCACCACCATTCGATGTAAGAATGTGTGATTATGACATTCTAGATTTTGCAACTTTTACTACACCAGTATTTACTACATTACCTAGATTTCATTGTTCTCGTAAGAGTTAAAAGTAGCATATGCTATAGAAAATTTTACAATAAGTTTTAAAACTATTCCATGATAATAGCAATATCAGATTTTGGTATCTAGTGATTGAAAGTAGCTTTACAAACTGCACTTTTGCTTGCAATGGCTGACATTGAGATAATGCTCATGAACGAGGTTTCATATTGTAAATACCATTTACTATAAGCAAACTAGAGACTAGACGTAGCATTTATATCAGGCCTACTGATGATATGCATTAAGAAATGTGAACTACTGTAGCATAGTCTATTCTTAATTATAGTTTTAAAATTGATAGGTGAAAACTTGGTAAATGACACTGAAGAAGATGTTGAAGCTTCGATCGGGTAGCGAAATTGCAATCTTGAATGTACTAGATAGACGTGGGCAAATACGTCGTTAAGCATACTAGAAGCATGGACTTATTTTATGGTTATGATTATGGAAAATTGGAATAAAAAATTAACGTGTAATTGAAAGAGAATGTCTATTTATGACATGTATATAATTAATTAACGCAATTTTGGATACTATCATTGTCTTACTACTAATTGATTAATATGCATGCCTTGAATTTCAATTACACTATTGTTATCACACCAATTTTAGATTTGACCTGATTTTGATGGGCAGTACTATATTTGTTCGATGGATAAATTCAACTTTGACAATTCTCTAAAAATAGAAAATGTCGTAAGAGCAACTGTACTCGTATTGTATTATGCACGTAATAGATTACCAACTGAATGCATAGTAAGAATATAATGCTTTTTTAGTTTAGGAGTATTTATGGGAGATT
Source organism: Trichoplax adhaerens (assembly GCF_000150275.1). Taxonomy (NCBI): domain Eukaryota; kingdom Metazoa; phylum Placozoa; class Uniplacotomia; order Trichoplacea; family Trichoplacidae; genus Trichoplax; species Trichoplax adhaerens. The sequence goes on along the minus strand of NW_002060944.1, from coordinate 7,593,724 downwards.
AGTTTGTTTCACAGATGTCTTGGTGCGTTAAGACTGTACAATGTGTAGATGGTATCCGTAAGGAATTATCCTATGCAAAAGATTTGATTGAAATTGTACCTTTCGTCTACCCGATATCTGATTCTAGTTACAATTTTACAGTAGTGTAACCTTTCACTGCGTTGAAAGAGGTTACTTTTTAATCTGGAAGTATTACTAGGGATTTACTTGCTTGATAAGTACTTTGATATGTCAAGATAGTAAGCGATATCAGCAAAGTGTAATCTTTCGCAAATTTGATTATAAGTATACCTTCCGTCTCTCTGCCCTTAACTCTAGTTATAAATATCAAGTTAACCTATTACTCTATGTGAATTACATTTCTTTTTAGTCTAGGGATATTTACGGATTATTAACTTGCTTAGCAATTGCCTTGGTATGCTAAGATTGATTCAAAATGAGCTGGTAATACTAGTTGTAAATATACGTCCAGTAGAATGATCTATCACTATATATGAAACTTCTTACTTTCTAATTTAAGAGTACTTGCTAAAAAATTAATTTACCTAAGAATTATTTTGGCATGCTAGGATTGAATTTGAAAGTGTACCAGGTGACTAGTTGCAAATATGTATGTAGTAGAATGCCATATCACGACATTACGAGTATGTATGAAACATATTGCTGGAGATTAATTAACTTGACAATGGCCTTGGTATACTAAGAAAGTATACCTGGCGATATTAGTTTCCAATATACATCTAGTAGAATGACCGATCCATGTGTAGAATCGATTTCTTTCTTATCTAGGATTGCTTCTGAAGATTAATTTACTTAGCAATTGGCTTGGCATGCTAAGATCCCTTTGAAAGTAGGCACCTAGTGACATTAGTTGCAACTATTCGTGCAGTACAATGATTTATCCCGATGTGCTGTATGAAATAGACTGCTTTGCAATCTACGCGTGTTTCTTGGAGATTAATTTGCTTAACAATTGCCTTGGTATGCCAAGATTGTATACCACATCAGCAAGGTGTAATTCAAAATTGAATTGAAAGTTTACCTTTCCCTTCCCTCCTCCTACGCATCTTTGCCAATAGCAAACATCTCATGATGCATGGCAAAATGCGAAAATTATATGCAGTATATAAGTTAGTCAATTTCCAATCACTCGCTACTAGAGATGAATTACTTAATCAAGATAAACCTCTTGGTACCTATGAGATGTTCTTCATTGCAGGATTTGATTAATTCATTACCTAATTCATTTACGATTAGCAATCCACTAAACTCGATCTCATTACGTCATTGGAAAGGTGATGATGTCGAGTGCTACGACTGCGCCAGCGCAGTCATTACGATGATGTCATGCTATCGCAACAGTATGGCGTTAAGCAAGAAAGACTCTCGATGACTACAACCATAGGCTACTACTCGTTTTCTTTTAGCAGTCTATCGTGCAAGTGATCTCGACTAGCGAGTGCTTCTCTCAACAAAGGATAGATTGGATAGTACAGCTAAGATGGAGAAACAGGATTTCAATTTTGTATACTATTTTAAGACAAATTGGAGTGTAATACAGTATACTACGTTATACTGTAGATTTGCTTAGGCCAGTTTGACTTCGTACTGTACAGAGCTGGACATTCTTTTATTTTTATACAGTACAGTATGCGCCAAACTTCATGTACGGACACTTACTCCAACTGGAACAGAACTATTGAATTTTCTCTTCAAGCCCCTCTTGTTACGGAAAGCAGGACGGAATCCCGACCTCGATACAGACTTGAAGTCAGATAACAAAAGAAAGAAAACATCGCCATTACAGTATACAATATCGATCGGCTAGATTACTTCTCTATCGATAAAGTTAAGTGTTAGCATAATCTTTCGCCTTGGATGATACTGGAAATTGGCCTTGGTAAGCAATTGATGTTGATGATTAGCCAGTATCCTTGTTGAAGAATTGGAAATCGATCGAGCTGGAATTGGGACGAGTTTGCTAGGTCAAGACTAGATCTAGTAATAGTCAAAATTGGCATTGGTAAGCCGTTGATATTGACGATTATTAGCTAGCATCCTTGTTGAAGAATTGGAAATCGATTGAGCTGGAATATTGAGTATTAACAAGTTAAGTTATTTATTTATTATTCATCCATTGGTCCTGTCGACTGATCTAAATAAAGCATACATGAGCGATAGCAACACTGGTAGAAGCAATCGAGAATTATCCACAAAAATGCTGCTAAATAATGAGGATAGGACTAATCAAGATGAGCGGCAAACGCGTAGCGGTCATGATGTCAACATCAATCAGGGAAGTAATCACGACTGGTACTGTGGTGTCTCGACGATTCGACGTCTCTTTGGTCTCTTCGCCTTTTTTGACGCTCTTTTAGTATTTGTCATGTGGTTTATTTATACCAAGGTAAATTGATGTAGTAAGTTCAATCTTGGAGCTTTCGAGATCGTAAATTCTCCTTGACGTTGTGATTATCCTTTCCATTGCTGACGTGATATCATCTCCGATGATAATAATAATTTTATCGGAGCAATATCAATCTTCCATTTCTCAGCCACTTCATCTTGACAAGATATCAATCATGATATTCTAATAAAGTAATTTCCTTGAGGCAGTATTGATTTTCCCTTTCAATTCACCAACCTCTTCACCTTTACAAGACATGGATCATGATAGTACTCGTTTATAAATAATAATCAAATCAATCTACTGTATCTATGCATTAATTGAGTAATTTCATCTGAGCACTATCTATTTTCCATTTCTACCCCTCTTTGTCCTATCAAAATATCAAGCATGCAGTCCTATTCTAGCCATTCTAATGGAGTCATTTTATCAAAGCAGTCTTTATTTTTTCATTTCTATTTCGACTAAGCTTTGCCATCCTTTAGGGATCATCTAAGCTGTATCTGTATTGCATTTTCATCCCCAAACGTCGTCATCCTTACAAAATATTGATCATACAGTAATAGCGTCAACAAGTTATTTTATGTCTACATCGCCATCATCGATCCATGCTAACCATGCTTGAACACACCGGCAAAGCTGTACTTTCACACAAATCCAGTCCACATGGTAGGAGATTTTTGTTTATACTCCTAGTGTATCTATTTATTATGGTGTAGCATTTAAAACGAGCGGACGCGTATATACTGTGTAAATGTATGACGTAGGATGCCCAAAGGACGTTAACTGCAGTGCCATGCACAACCAGGATTCGCTGTCATGGCGGCATTCTAACACACTGAGAATATGGGACAGTCCTGAATAAGGGTCTAAAATGTCCACTAGACAATCATAGCAAGAAATCAAGAGAAAATGATTTTCATTTTATTCTTTTACTAGTACCGATAAATGCGCTAAAAGTAGACGAATTTAGTGACTGATACTATAAGAACATCTCGCCATGCCTATACACCCAGTACCGTAGACACATCATCTATTCATTTTCTCTTTTTTACAGCCAAAATGAACCCTGTTAAACTGTTAAAAATGATTTAACCCTATAGGATAAATAGCCAATGTTTTGTCTCAATCTTACTGTCCACCAGGTATGTCAAGTACGGCTTCATAAAATACTTGATGTTGATATCCATTCCGTGTGCCAGTCCATTCTTATGACAAAGAAAGTGCAGATCAATGACTGCCAGCGCCCTCATTGATTGCCCTTTCCAATGGAGTTAATCAACTACCAAATAATGTAATCTAGTTGTCACTGTCCTGGTACTTTGTGCTACTAAACTGCTTTCCTATACCGATTTAATGATACTTATTTAATTAAAATAAAATATCCTTAGAGGTCTAATGTAGAAATACAAGATTTTATGACGTCAAAATGATCGAGTGATCCTTAGGAAATAGACTTTAATGGATACGCTTGTTTTTACAGTAAAACACTTAATTACAGACCAGACTGGTACAATTTAAATACTGCACTTTGGCAAAATCGTATTATTGCCTTGAACTTGATACAGAATATCTATCTATCTGAAGGAAAATATTGTTGATAATTCTAATTTCTCAGCATTTACTTGATCTTAACAAATTGTATCATATTCACCGTACTAATTAAAGGATAGAATATCAGGTTATCCTTCCCATCTTCTGACAACTGTATCATCTATTTTTATAATTATTGGTAATCAAAATAATAGAAAAAGCGATCGTAGATTTTCATAGTACTTTACCTATACCAAAATGTTTTCACTCTCTCTGCTGTGCGCGTAGATGCTTAATGAACAGGAAGAAATTTACTGATGATAACCAATTTTTACTTTACCTTTTACATACTCTATCTTTATTGCATGAAAGTCAATAAGGCGCTCAGCACAATGAAATTAAACTGAATGTTAGCATAAGTTATAGATCGCCCTTCCAAACATGTCGCAGAATATTCTATAACAGTAAATAATAGCTAATAGCAAGCTGAGGTGCCTCAGGCGTACAATACTTATCCCAGCCACAGTTAAAAAAAAGTAATAATAACAGTCAACATTGAAACTAATTAATGACAGGAAATTCACACAAGGTCATGAGCATATGATAATTAATTGATGAAATATTACCGCTAGCTACCATGATAATGGATAGAAGACGAAGAAATTGAGATATCACTTGCACTATATCTCGAATGATGACAGTTTTCAAATTACAGTAAATCAACCGGCTTAGTTAGATACGTAGATTGAGACATTTTATTCTTCGCAAGATCCAACTAATTAAATTAAATTAATCTTGGTATTGACTGGCTGGAACGACAGCTTTAAGAATTCTTCAATTAATTACTAGTTAGTCAATAACACTCATAAATTCAATTATATAATTGCTTTTTAACAGCTGTAATAAATATTCTAAATAATTCAAAATTGTCTATAATATCCCCCTTCTATCAATACAATATCGTAGCGATACAGTAAGTAGGATGTAGCGTAGACTAATCGAAAATATACCATGAATTAGCTTGCTTTCGTCACAGTGTACGTACAATATAGTTATAGTCAAGGTAATGATAGCAGGCATTAAAAATAATTAAATAATTGCCCAAGTTGGCTAGACTATGATTATTGTCAAGCTTTGCTGATAATAGTATTATTTTATTTTATAAAATTGGATAATGACTTCAGCGTATTTAGTACTGGCTATCCTCGTATACATCAATCGCTCTTAGGCTGGGTGCAACATGATTTTTTATAGTATTGAAGAGCAGTTTAGTTGCCATTTCTCTTCCATTGACTTTGTCATAGACCAAAGGGTCCTTGATGAGGTCAATGTGAATATAAAGTGATCAATCATCAAAACGTAAAAATTTTATAATACCAAACATATTGGAAGAGTAATTAATTAAAGTTTGCAAATATTATAGCTGTCCTTGATTAGGCTAATGTCGATATGAAGTAATCAATCGTCAAAACGTAATAAGTCGGATACTGAAATACAGTACATGCAAATTAAGAATGATCTCAGCTGAGATTATATCACCGCTATCTTACAAATTGTTTGATCAATAAGTCTAATTTCAATTACAACAATCTTAGTTACTAGAAGCTGGTCGGATCCATGAGCCTTTTGAACAACAAATAGTGCGTTTCAACTTCAAAACATCATTATTCGATTTTGTGGTAAGAATGTCAATGCATCTACTTGATAATACATTCATACATCCCATTTTATTGATTGCTATCTTGGCTAATTACAAATTTTCTTGTAAAGCAATGGAATGATGTCAATTAACAGTTGATTATATAAAAAAGTATTCAATTTTTAAATTAAAAGTTACTAGCTGGAGGGAGATTCATTCTTTTATTCATGGCATATATTGTATGTAAATGCGATCACTGGCTAATGGTAGCAGTAAGTAGAATTTTGTACTTTTCTTCAATTAATGATTTAATGGAATAATGTAATAATGACTAATTCTAATCATCATTACAGTTTACCACATTGGGAACATCTGTTTATTTAGTAGTCAAGATTTTCTTTTACGACGTAAGCTACGAAATAAGATTCTATGCTTGAAGATAGATCACTCGTTTTTACAAGCGTTACCCTATAAATGCTTTTTAATGATCCACACTTTGGACAAAAATATTTTTTTTAACTTATTTTATTCGTAATCTTCCAGTTTACTGCAGTTACTACTTCTACTACCCATCCTATGGACTATCTCATTTTTGTTATATCTTTTCTTAATTGCTGGATAGAAACATGGATATTCGATTTTAAGGTACTATTACAGTGTTGAACTCTGCTAATGGCTGAAATTGATAATTATAGAAGTAGTTTTTGCGTTATAGATATCTACAAGTCTCGTAATATAATTCTTATTAACGTAATTAGCATACTGTGAATATTACTTACCAAACAGAAATTTATAATGAAATTAAATTGAGATTTATAACGAAATTAAATTGTTCGTTGCTAAAAAATGAAGTAAAAAATATCGCATTCTACCTATACTTTGCCTGTGATTGAGCGAGTCGTAATAGCGTAATGTTAAACATTTTTATCAATTGATAGGTTCTTCCTAAGGAGAAAAGACACAGACAATTGCATTTACGAAACGGTAGATACGATGTCTAATATAATTGAACTAGTCTATAAAGTAAAACATTATATCTAGTAGTTGCATAAATTTCTTCTTTTTGATCACGAGCAAACTTAACTTCCGCCTTTTTATTACTGCCTAGCTGTAAGACAAATTGTTCCGAATACAAATACCCCAAGCAATTCAAACAATGAAACACAACCATTATTGTGGAGTGACAATAGGTTCGATGAATTTTTTGTTATCAATATTTTGAATTGTTTATGTTATAGTTGGACTTTCATCAAAACTAAAACTACTTAAATAATAGGGTAACAATATATTCGGAACCTTTCTACTCGCCCAAAGGTACAAATAAATTTCTAATTTATGACTACAATTTTAGTAGTTATTCGCAGTTCTAAAGTTAAATGTTAACTAAGTATCTAAAATTATTTCTTCCTAGGCTCACCAACAAATAGTGAAAGAGGGTTAGCTGCTGAAGATCATATAACGCATAGCTTGGATGAAAAAGTTATTACTGGCGCTGATCATGTAATTAATTCGGATTGCAGACACAGTTTCGTTAGTATTGATCAGCAAGAAAGCGATAAGGAAGAGGATACCATACCGCGAGGAAGTCCAGTAAGCTCCAGATTTTACTCATTGCCTGGCAGTAGAGCTTCAAGTCCAGTTCCTGATGATAAGGTCTAGAAATTGTATCGCTTTCATTTAGTTTAACAGGGTTTTAATATTTCTTATTTTTATATTAAATAAAAAAATACTAGTTTTCAGAACATATGGAACTGGTTAAGGATCTATCGATTACAGTAAACGATTTACTTAGTATTGATACTGATTGGAAAATTGAAAAGACCACTGTAAGATTATGCAATAGTTATTCTTTTCTCGATATCTCGATACATCTTGTAATAATCCTTTTCATGACTCTCGTTAGGATAATTTGGTTGTTGATAGCCGTAATGTACAAGGTATTGGGAAAGTTTTTAGAGCACGGGTTAGTATTTTTGATTAATACATGGTGATTAATGTCTACTCGTAAGCCTTGATTTATTCATTTAATTAATATCAGATGCTTTTTCATGTTTAGTCATAATCAACTGAAAAATAAACGCTAGGCATTTTTTATTTCTACCTTTGCTAGATCGCTCTGGATTGTAAGCCAGCAGATCTATTCCAAGTCATTTGCCTTGATTGCGAACATCAATCGGATTGGGATTCCACTGTCGTACAAAATAAGGTGAAAGATACAAAGAATAAAATTCAATGGAAAATCCTTTTTTTCTTTCTTACGCCATATTAAATCCTTGGCTCTGTATAGCATTGTTTTCATTAATTGACTTTGTTGATACTTTTATTGTTAGATTTTGAAAAAACTAGACGATCAGACGGATATTTTATACGCCATAGTTGCAGAGTCTGGGAATGGTCTAGTTTCGAAGAGGTAGTGAGATTTCATCTATTATTTATATTTACCTATCATATTATATGAAATGCTTTTCATATTTCAGGGTGCTCTTAAAGAACTGTCTTAAAATTTTTTCTTATAGTAACGTCTTATTCATGGCAATAATTGTTCTATTTATGTTATCCATCACTATACAGAGATTTTTTATCGATTCGACACTGGGAGATAGAAAATGGCTATTATCGCACTTATAGTACATCTATAAAGGATGATGATTTGATGCCAACCCATCGCTCCTATGTTAGGTATGAACTCAGTAGCCCTCTTAAGCTTAATTGTTAATATTAACTCAAAACATCTTGATTTCATAGAGGTGAAAATAAACTTTCCGCTTGGATTATAAGACCTTTACAAAATAATGCCAATGCATCCCATTATACATGGCTACTCCACACTGACCCAAAGGTAGGTATCAAGATTACAAATGCTAAAAGAAATCATAACTTATTAGATTATAAAATTAAATTATTTTTTTATCATTCTAGCGATTTATTTGTGAAGCATTGAGGCTTCGTAATACTGTAATTGCGTATAGTTCTACTGTGTTAAAGAATATGATATCATTTTACTATCGTATAAAGTTACTAATTTTTTCTTGTTATTGAAAGGGATGGTTACCCAAGAATGTAGTCGATTTTGCCATTGCCAGCGTAATGATAGATTTTATTAAAAATTTGCGACGAAGAATAGCAACAGTGAAGTAGTAATGTCTTAGTTACAGTTATTTAATTTTATTAGCTTTTCTAATTTAGATAGGAGATCTGTTAAAACTTGTAAATCATAATATCATAATATCGGTATATCAAATACAAACCTATGATAACTGTTACTGTTATGGAGTATCACTTGAAAAGTATTTTTTTATTGAATTTTACTCAGATACTATATTAATCATGGAAATAGCTGTTCCAAATTTCTTTAAGAACGTTCCTCTTTTTTAGCATTGAAAAAATTTCGATATCGTAAAAACGTTATGATTATATGTATTACCATAATCAACAATTTAAGGAACAGTAATGTACTGGAAACCTTATTTCTACTTTGTAACTCATTCTACATTGATTACCTAATTGTAATATTAGTAGGTAATAATAATTATTATAATGATTCCAAAGTCAAATAAGTACAATTACATTTGACTGAGATTCTATTACTTCTCCAAGTTTACAAATATACCTATGATTTATTGTCTGATACTGTACAATTCTTTTATAAAAACAAACCTATAGAAATTATCTCCCCATAATCTCCTGTATTAACAAGTTTATAGCTTCATTTCAGTATAAACCTGCTAACTTAAGATGCACGACTACGCATGTTATTTATTTAACTTGCTTAAGTTGGCTATGCTTGTCCAGAACGTATATAAAAAATATACAACAAAAATTTATAATAAAATATCAGAATTTTATTCTATACCCAGCTGTGCTGACATACATTTTGCATTTGGTAGATAATACCATAACAGGAAAAACAGTACAGTACAACCTCAACCTTTAAATTAATCTATATTACTATCGAAGAATGTTTGTAACAGATTTTTTTTTCAATATTAAACATTACATTTAGAAACGCGTTGCATGTCAGACTATCCCTTTGTATCGTATCAATTAAGAAGAATAAAATAATTCAAATTTCATTTACAGTGAGTAAGTAAGATTACTTTAAGTTAAAATACAATTTTTCAAGTACTGTAAACCCTCCTGTCGCTACGGCTAAACTGAAATACTGAGAAATAAATTTAAGTGGCATAGACTATTGCGCAAGATCTACTATTGTAAGAAACTTTATCAGTTTGGGAGCCAGACCTGTAGATAGATTAGTTGCAACCGCTTATTATCATATTTTGTAATATATCGTGCATGCATATTAATAAAGTTCTTAAAAGTTACCTACAATCAATTCTATCTGCTAAACAACATTTTATAGTTTTAGCATATCTAAATAATTTATAGAGATTCAGCGCAGGATAAATAAGAATGTGGCAAATTTTTAATACTCTTCGTCCCAGTTGTAGACAAAATCTAAGTCCTTATTGGCATTATAAAATTTTAAATTTCTGACGAATACTTCTGAAATCTAGTTGTTAAGTAAAAATTATAATTAATGTAAAAGAATTCTTGTATAAAGTCATAACGTAGAATAGGTAATCTTTATTTTTTGTAACTCTCTTCAAGTCCTAATCGTACCTTTACTGGAATTCCTGGACCAGATATATGCGGTGTGATAGTAATCTATCAAAATTTCGATAATATGCAAGTATAAATTATTACTTGTTTACTGTAATAAATTATAACAGCAAGGTCGCATGACATTGACATTAAAACTTGTTCGTACCTCTGGTATAGTCCAGAAAGGGTGATCCGCAGGTAATGGCTCCTCGTTAAAAACGTCAAGAATAGCAGCAGAGATCCATCCATTCCTTAAAATTATTATATAATTAATTACATATCTTGTGTGGGTATACAAGAACTTATAATACAACAAGCACTTCTATAGAATTATTTAGATGGGGTGAGCATTATCTCTAGTAGTATTTCATTTTTCTGAAAGTACCTTATAGCCGTAATCAAGCTGTTATCATCGATTATTCCACCTCTTCCGACATTGATAAAAACAGGTTTCTATCAAAAAAGTGTTTGGTGTCAGCAGATTTCAGTTACTTAAGAGATTGCCCATACACCGGTATGATCTCGAAATTCTACACTCAGCTATTTCGTAATGACATTTAATTAACCTTCTTTTCGCAGACTTTTAACACGTTTCCTGATAATAGATTCATAGTTTTACTAGTGTTAGGGAGTACGTTGCAAATGTAATCATTTTCAGATAGTAATTCTTGTAGATTGTTTTGCGTTCTAGAACAAAATTGCATGATAATAATATTTAAAAATTAAAGCTACTTGCAAATATCATCTACCAATATTTACATATGTTATAGCTATAACATCGAATCAGTATGAGAAATTTACTAATATTTCATATTTACCTATAGTGATCAACAAATGGAGACCTATCATGAGAGGGTAACTCTCTTCGGACTAGACCCCAAGTTGTCATTCCGATATTTTTTGCTACTTTAGCAACTTTTACATATTTTATGGTAAAACAAAAATTAAGTTTCAGTAAAATCAGTTATAATTTTGTGGTAAAACCAACAATATTCCAATATTACCATGGCAGCCAATGTTACCAGCGCCAAGTATGCCTAACGTAAGATCTTGAAGAGAACGTACCGATCTTTGCTTCCTGATGAAATGAAAAGCATAGTAATTATCCACTTTAAGATAAATAAATTTAGAAATCAATCGTATTACAATCCTTGAAAGATTATGTGTTTGTACTATTTAATAAGTAGTAAACGTAACACCCATACCAAATTTTATCTTTCTGTTGCTGCCAGTAACGATCTAAGTGTCTTTCATGAATAATTATTTGAGCAAGAACATATTCAGAAATAGTGTAACCGAAAGTATCGGCCATCCGGGTCATAACAAAAGTTGGCTTTAATAACGAAACAGATGAATTTAATATGAAAGCTATATCTAGACTTAACATAATTTCTTACATCATTAACTCAAATTGTGAGAAGAAACACATATTACTGAGATGTTTATTGTTTACTAGCCTATGACATCAACCAGTACAATTATTAGTGCATGTAATGTAACAATATGTACACAATATTTATGAACATAGTTAATGGTGTTCGATTTTAGAACAGTCATACTACTTATCCCTACGATAAGTTAGTATCGTACTGCTAATAAAGTCTTGCAGTAAGATTTATGCCTTCATTCCCAAATACACGACAATTATTGAAATAATCTAAGCTTTATAAATAGATAATGGCCAAATAGTAGAGCGCAAGGCAAGCACAAGATACCAAACTATTGCTAATTAATTATTGTAACTATTAATTTTGTATCTATTGTACATAGTTACTATGTATTGTAAAGTAATGTTTATAATCTAAAGAAGAATATAGAGTATTATTACCACTATATTTACTTACTTTCGTGGTTACAAAATTTTTCATAGCGTCGTTGCCTAATGAAAATACAACATTAGATTCTTAGTTACTTGTCTCTAATTAAATCTACTTCAATATGACTAAAATAAACAATACAGATGTGATAAGGCATATCTATCATCTGTGTATCTGTAAGAAAATATCCAGTATCAACACGACAATGTAAGCTGCGTAAACTCTCTATGAAGCCATGTATGAAATAATATTATGACAAAAATACCGGCCCATGTCGATTGCATCCATTTCAAGTTCTTTAATCTAGAAAGTAAGGGCCCAGCCAACTGAGGATCAGAAATCAGTACCTCAGCTTCTTCCAATTCATTTATCTGTTTAGCTGTGAGAGATGAGCCTATAATTGATGAGAAGAGAATGAAGAATAAAAATCTAGCTGTTAACAACAATGCAGCCTGTAAGGCCTGTATTTGCGCTTTAGTGCAGTAAATAATTCAAAGAGTGGCATACTATACTAAATAAACTTATATTCCCATTTATTATGACCTTCTTTACAACGATTTCGATTGATGATGTCTCCAGTTATAATATCATCGATAACAGGCTGAAATCGTATACTAGTTGTGGATAGAATATGCTCAATATGCATTCCTGTAGCTAATCCTAAGTAAAGAGCTGCCATACCCATATACTGTAGTTCTTCTTCTTCTATAACTTGTTGGTAGATACTACAATCAATCTTAAAACCTGTTCTTATTCCAGGCTTATAACTAGAAGGTACTGGTCAATATAGAGCAGACCTACACCAAATTACTCTTTAGCTTGGTGGAAGATACTGTAGTCAATCTAAAATCTGTTCTTATCCCAGGCTTATAAATACAAAGAGCTAGTCAATACAGCAGACATGCATCAAATTACCCCCAATCAATCCATACTGCAAACATGTTGCGAATTTTGGGTATTACTTTAGTAGTATTTGTTTGCAAGTTGTTGTATATAGAAATTGTAACGTTGGCATGATACCCGAGATGACTGTTGGCTGTAGCTATCCTGTGTATAGGTGGTTAGCTGAAGCAGTTTCGTCTTCGCCTCAATTTCGCTCAATAATTCTGTACGACATCTTGTCCACAGAGTTAGTTCGATAATACTAATTAGGAGAATAGCTGAAACGTAAGCTACTATTCCTATTTCAAACTTGAGTTGAAGCAGAGTAGCTCAAGTGATTAGCAAGTTCTAGCCACCTCAGTACAGTACTGTACAATGTACATGATGAACGCATATGAAAACCTAACCTGATACAAAGATAGTAACATACTGTACTTTACAGCTCAAATGGCACCTACTCTAACGCGATATGCCTATGCACGTATAGTAGCAATATTTTATAGAGCCAAATGCTGCATTTGAGCACAACAAGCAAAAAATCATCCAGGTAAACAAATATTTCACATACTAGATGAGCTCTTTTAGATATCATCATCACACTGTATCATCATATTATATTGAACCTGGAGATGGTGGGCAAATCTCTTTCAATTCAACATCTCTGTGCATTGATGCAATTATTTCCTTCAGGCCGGGTTCTCGGCTGAAGATATGCACGATGCGCTTCATTCTATTTCTTCCGCAAAATCGACACTTGATTTAGGAAATAAATGATGACCATTTAGCAAGAGCTTCTTGTTGGCCCGTCTTGAACTCGTATTTCCACTACTGTACTTTAATACAGTACTTAAGTATAGCATAATACTTCATACACAATACTGTACCTGTATTGTTGTATGTGATACCATATGCTATCAAATCTTCATTTTTACTTTGTACTGTAGCCGCTCGCCTACCTTAATAATAATAATTACAATGAAGGCAGACGTCGTAAGTAAATTTTAACGACAAATTCTTGTAAATTAACTCTTTCTCTATCGATTGATCTACAATTTGTTCAAGAAACCCCCAAATTTTATACGTTGGTTTGCCCAAAAATCATAGAAATTAGCCCGTTGACCCTGTACAGTAAATTCGCAGGTGAATTTAGTACTGTACTGTACAGTACATATTCACTCAATGCTACAGTAAATGACTTTCATACCAGTAACCCCCTTCTTGAATTTAGTCCCCTCAGTCAAAAATTCGTCTTTTTAAGATTGTAAAAGACAAACTAGGGACTATTCGACCCATATTTACACACTACTAAGTCACAGTAACCCTGATTTCTTTGATAATTTTGAAAATACGAATAATTAACTAAGGAGACGAAGGGCATTACTGGGTGAAATTGTCATTAAGCAGTGAATGGATAAACGCTGGATATGACCCAATGTACACTGTACACTGTACAGTATAGCGCAATATACTGTACTGTATACCTAGAGGATTCAGTAATACTGTATACAGTACAAGATACTGTTGGAGAACTACTACAGACCAGTACCACTTACCGTAGTCTATTCCTGCTAACATTAGAGAGATTCATTTTTTGTAAGCATTTTTTTAATTCTCCTTTTCATCTAAATATTTTAGTATAAAAATCAGAGTATTCGAATCCCACTACATGTGATGACATCGAAATTAATCTGCAATACGTAAAACTTTTTTAAAAGGGCGGATTTTGCAAATACAGTACTATACTGTACAGTGTACACTGTACATTGGAAATAACACCTACAGTACTATAAATGCAGCTCCAAATTTGATCATATTGTAGAAGCATTCAGCACGTATCAGTTATCAATAACAGTAGGTAATCAACCTGTCCCTTGAATTTGCTGTGATAAAATGAAATGCTCAAATTATTATACTTGATCAAAGCTGATGGCTGATGATTGCAGCGGTACTCAAATAGTACTGCGAATACACACTGATGGTATCGCATCGTGGTTATTGCATGCATTACAGTTCTATCTGTTGTACAGTAAGGAGAAAAATCATACGTGGCACATTGTACTGAAAGTAACACAAGTAAGTGGTCCTTCCACATCTTTTAGAGAATAGAAGGCGAAATAGTGAGCCTTAAGTTCCCCATAATACAGTATAGGAAACATGTTCTTATAAAATAAAAGAAAAGAAAGAAAATTATCGCAGGAGAAATAACACAACAAGTGGTCCTTTTTAATACAATTAGATCAGTACACAAGCTATCTTCGATCCGAATCACAGCACCTAAATCGTATAGTTAATTAATTTCTGCACTTTAGTAGTACCCGTTAATTATGATGGAAAATCCTTGTAATAGCAACATAGGACATGAATATTATTAATTTTATTTTAACGTAATTAGAAGCCCTTATTGGCATTTTACCGCTAATATGTGACCATTTTTATGTTCTAATGCTATGTCATAATTATAATTTTTACTACAGTATTCTAATGGAGCTGTATGAAAACGAGGATAAAAAAATGGGGACAACAAATACTACGCTGGTTACTATGGAAAGTCTATCAGAATTTCGAGTTGTACTCAAGCTGTCTTCAGTGTGACAGTACTGCAGATGATAATGGCTACCATCATTTACAGTAAACATTGTCTCATAAATTAAATTAAATTACAAATAAAACATGCAATTAATAATAACAACTATTCAGAAGATCGTGCACACCATGGTGCACATCCCCCATCCTGTGCTATAGTAACCTTCTCTCTATGAGATAGATACTGCGGTATTATTTACTGCCTTGCATAATAATGAATCTACATCATGCAAACACCTAAAGTATTCAATATTCATGCTACAGACCCTGGGGTCTTTCATAATTCATGCAGATCACATTGATACAATACAGCGTGTATTTGTTTGCTGCATCTACTGTCAAAAGTGGAATTTTGTTTTTTACGAGTACAGTGGAGCATTTAGGATTTATATTTGAATTAATTTATTATGCACTAGAACAGTTATTAAAGTACAGTGCAGTACTAAAATACGACCTGGTAAACAAGTCTCAGACTGACATTCAGTAGCTACATAGCCTGTACGGACTGGACTGCCTAAAGCTACTGAGCGTTGCTACGCAGAGACCTAAAATAAATAAATAATTTTAATTTTAAATTAAAATTAAAATCATTTACCTAGATACTACTTAGATAGTAATGTATTGGAGCACTACTGGTGGTGATGCAGATTGTGAATCTACGACTGCAACTGCCTAACAACGTTGAAAGAGAAAGGACATTGTGGTGTAGTGGTAGTATACCGTACGGTACAGTATATGCGTGGCTATAGAAATACATAGTAAAATGTAGATTCAACATGTCCATAGCAACCGTCAATAACGCTAGAGGATGCGTCATCGTGAGCGGTATCTAAGGTCGATCATAGACACAGCAACCGTTGTTTACTATGGTCTTGGTGGAACATGATTGGCTACTACTTAGCAACGTCTGCTGTTGACAACCTCAGTTGCTTAGTAACGTAAGATATATAAAGGAGTCAATCGGTAGAACAAGGTTAGTTCTTGAAATTTTTCAAATCGTTAAGCGTGAGTTTTTGTCTGTCTTCCAAAGCAACTACAATTCCTAAAAGTCAAAATGCGTGAAATCGTTCACTTACAAGCTGGTCAATGCGGTAACCAAATCGGTGCCAAGGTATTATCAAGCGCAATGATGGACAATTTCAGAAATTGATTGATAAAAAATGTCTGAAAGGCAAAATTGGACTAATAACCACTTTTTTATTGCAGTTCTGGGAAGTTATCTCTGATGAACACGGTGTAGATCCCACTGGTACCTACCATGGAGATTCCGATTTACAACTCGAAAGAATCAACGTTTATTATAACGAAGCCACTGGTAAGAGTTTGATTACTGGCTGTAATATCTTGATAATTACGTTAGAAGTTGTATATTTCCAAGTTTAATAGTCAATATCTAGCCTGTAGATGGCCGTTACGAACATGCCACCTCATCATGTTCAAATCTTAACCGATATCTTGATTATCTATTAAGGCGGAAAATACGTCCCAAGAGCAGTCCTTGTCGATTTAGAACCCGGAACTATGGATTCAGTTCGTTCAGGACCTTTTGGACAAATCTTCAGACCCGACAACTTCGTTTTTGGTAAGTGTGTAATAGCTATTAGACTACCTGATATAAATTTCCTGTGTACGCCCATTGAAAAAGTGCTATACAGTACAGTAGTGTGCAATGAAACGTAGAAATCAGTTAGTTAGCCGCCCAAAATTTTCAACTTTTCAAATTTGCTTCGATAAACACGATTTGGGCCACCTACGGCTAAGTAAAAATTGCAGTAAAGGATTCACTGTTTCACTACTATTAAACTCTTCAATGGGCTTTACATAATGATTTTGACTGCGATCCATGAAAAAACTAGTAATCCAGTAACTCGAGAAAAAATTCTAAAAGAATGCCCCTATACGCTATTTCGAGTATCTATATTGCGAAGTCTGATACCTATACAGTATCACAAGAGTGCCTCCCTGTTGTTAAAATATAGAAGCTACTTTTATATTTATTTATTTAATCTTTTACCAAAGCAGATGTTGTGCTTCATATTTTCTAATTTCTTACTCTTAAAAAGTCAAAAGAATCCGAGAAACGTTTCTATCGGTTATTTCAACGTACTGTACTGTACATACACTGAACTACATTGCAGACAATACATCCATTTTTTCACAGTCACAATGGCGGCAGATCAGCTATAGTGATTGTTTTGTTACCATGACAACTCATTTGAATATGAATTGACCAATGAATGATCATATGTGAACGTATTTTTAACGCAGTATTTTTCTCATCAGTTTTTTGATTACCTTTTATGGAGTTAAAAAGGTGTGATCGTGTGACGCAGTAATTTTCAATACAGTGTCGTACTGTTCTGTACGTTACCGTGCGAAATTAGCATATTACCGTACTGTACTGAAGCCGATGATGGCTTTGGCAAAGTGAAAAACGTTTATCGCTTACGACGTTTCGTAATTTCTAGGCCCATGACAATTAGGAGTCGATCTTGTTAACTACGAAATGAACGCTTTTTTGAGGGTATAGTACTAACATGAATCATTATGCTTTTATTCTGAATAGGACAAAGTGGTGCTGGTAACAACTGGGCTAAGGGCCACTATACCGAAGGTGCTGAATTGGTTGATTCAGTTCTTGATGTTGTACGAAAAGAAGCCGAAAGCTGCGATTGCTTACAAGGTTTTCAATTGACACACTCTCTCGGTGGTGGTACCGGTTCTGGCATGGGTACCCTTTTGATTTCCAAAATCCGTGAGGAATACCCTGATCGTATCATGAATACCTTCAGCGTTGTACCTTCTCCAAAAGTATCCGATACAGTAGTTGAACCATACAATGCAACCCTTTCGGTTCATCAACTTGTCGAAAACACCGACGAAACTTATTGTATTGATAATGAAGCCTTGTATGATATTTGTTTCCGTACCTTAAAATTGACTACCCCAACCTATGGTGATTTAAATCATTTGGTATCTGCCACTATGAGCGGTGTTACAACTTGTCTTCGCTTCCCTGGTCAACTAAATGCTGATTTGCGTAAATTGGCTGTTAATATGGTACCTTTCCCACGTTTACATTTCTTTATGCCTGGCTTTGCACCTTTGACTAGCCGTGGAAGCCAACAATACCGTGCATTGACTGTTCCAGAACTTACACAACAAATGTTTGATGCCAAGAATATGATGGCTGCATGCGATCCTCGTCATGGACGTTACTTGACTGTCGCCGCTATGTTCCGTGGTCGTATGTCAATGAAGGAAGTAGATGAACAAATGTTGAATGTACAAAACAAGAACAGTTCATACTTCGTTGAATGGATCCCCAACAATGTGAAGACTGCTGTTTGCGATATTCCTCCACGTGGATTGAAAATGTCTTCTACTTTTGTTGGTAACAGCACTGCTATCCAAGAATTGTTCAAGCGTGTAAGCGAACAATTTACCGCTATGTTCCGTCGCAAGGCTTTCTTGCATTGGTACACCGGAGAGGGTATGGACGAGATGGAATTCACTGAAGCTGAATCCAACATGAATGATTTGGTCTCTGAATACCAACAATACCAGGACGCTACCGCCGAAGAAGAAGGTGAATTCGACGAAGAAGAAGAAGGCGAAGGCGAGGAAGCCTAAACGCTATAACCTCTCTGGTAGTTCTAGTACTCATAAACCGTGCTAGTTGACGTACATACTTACGATCGTAGTGGCTGTAATAATATATACATTGATATTCCATTATTATGTTTGTACGTCGTAATTCGTATATGTGTAATTATGTTAATCGACTCGTTCAGCAACAGACGATAACTTTTTGCAGTTAATTTGTGAGCTGTAATTCGATTTTATTGTATGTTGTATCTTTCCCTATTCGCTGTAGATAGGCGCTAGATTCCTAATAAAGTAATATTACAATATTTCTATGACGGCTATTTAATGCAGAATGAATAAAATTTACTCTGTTTCTATAAAATATGATGTTGCGGTCACTGACGTTTGGAAATGGACGAGATGAAGAAAGCACAGTACATTACAGTAAAACAATAATTAATTAAAGCAATCGGCAATAGTTAAACAGTATCAGCCTGAAAGTAATCGTCACTGGGCTAATTAGTTTGGCTACAGTACATTATTATATGGTAACTGTAGTTAAGGCACTGCATAGTGTGCTTCTTTTTCGAAGTTCAGCCACTGTACGGAATTATTAACTGTCTTCAAGCGCTACTGAGTTTACTGTTAAGTCAGTAGAAAAATAGTAACAGGTATCGTAAATAATGATCTCAAAAGCTTATATAAGTCTGATACTCATATAGTTTTTTAATACAGTAGCCATTTATCATAAAGCCAATAGAGAACTGCAACACATTAATAACTACAATTAGACCAATACAGAATAAAATATACGTAATTTATTATTGCTTCAAATATAAAGATCTTTTAATACGAAATGCAAGTACTTGCAAACACTCTAGAATATCAAATAAAAAATTCGAACTTTATTCTAAAAAAATGATTGTTTTTACACATTCTTGTAATCTTAATAGGGTCGCTTTTTTGCCATCGTCTACAGTATCTTCAGCAGTATTCGAAATAATGATGCTGCTATCTACGATAAAATAGATGAAAACCTGCACGTACGATCAATTGCTATATCAACTGTCTCGAAATATTTTACCGTTTACACGTGCTACAAGTAGTGTACCGTTGTTGAAACTGATGTTGAGCAAGAATACATCGCACTGTATGTACAGTATACTTTAGGCGGAAATGATGGCTTGAAAATTATAGTTAAGAAAACTACTTCTCTCATATCATATGACAGAATGGACATGTAGGATAAGTCTTTAATCGAGTGATATACCCTATGAGGGACATAACTGCACAATGTACAGTACATGTTTATTTTCTTCATCAACTTTTTCGAGATCGGAGTAGGTTATAAGTCGCTAGTAAAAACGTAGTTTTTTCCACTACATTTCCTGTCTGTTCACTAAGTGCTTTCTACCTATACTACAGTATAAAAGGAGTAGTAGAAAGAGGCCAGGGTACGACATTGCGACAGCCTGATTTAGGTTTAACAGCTATGAGGCAGTGTCAATTTGAAAGTGGTGAAAACTTCAGCAGTTCCAAGAGGCTGATTCAGTCCTGGAGTAGCAATCAATTTATTGGTAGGAAATTTGGGAGGCAAAAGGCCATTAGAAACCATTAACTGCATTTTTGCTGGTCGTACTTTAGTCGTACTAAAATCGTAGTGGTGATTAGCACAAGTATAAGTCTTTGGGTCGGCATCGCCAAACCATTCTTGCGACATTACTTGTTGATAAACGCTAAAATATTTATAGCTACTAGCTGGGCTGAACTTCGCAGTCTGATTTTGGAATTCGGCACGTAGCTTGGATGAAGTATCTTTGTATTGCATAAAGTAGCTATTGGCACTCATGTTCATTCTGATAGCAGCGGAATTTAAGTTGTAAAATTCTCTGGTAGAAAACGATTCAAAGGAGCTGTTTGTATAGATAACGTACTTGTATACAGTGGGAGTCGATTTTCCAGCTAGAGATAGGAGGGGAAAAACAATAATATATTATCAATTTGCTTGCAATAGTAGGTAGTGAACGAATATTAAAACAATACTGTAGATTGAAGAAATTTGGTACTGTGCTGCTTGGCTTGATTATTAACTATAATCTTGTACAGTTCACAACAGCCCCTGCTAAAGAAATGCGTTACTATCATATTTACATCATCAGGTAAACTTGTCAAGGTTTTAAATCTACCTACGTAGTATCATGGTAGTACGTACTATGTTGTTAAGTGTGCTGTAATTTACAAGAACATCATGCACACAATCGAGGCCAAGCCATAGCATAGAGTTTACACTATACGCAAGGCATCCAAAATAACTGCTGTATAAGATGGAAATATTTCGTTTATTACCTTGATTTACCCATGGAATTTCGAATTTGAATTCAGTAAATGTTTTTTGGAGAAACCCAGGAAAGATAGGGCCTGTGTGAATTTCCGTGCCCAACTCGAATACAACAGGATGCATCGCATCTTTCAATCCCTTCAGTTTGGGTTTTTGCAGTGTGAAATTCCGATTTGGCATATTCTTCGGCAACATATCTTGCACATCTTGACGTGGTAACTGCACTACAGCCCACCATGTATGATAATGACCCTCTATCAGGCTCAATGACAGGCATGAAGGGATTGTTATTATCACCAAAAGTAAAATCAGTTTTTCGAATTGCCTAGCCATTTTTCGACTCAGCTAAGAGAGCACGAACTATAAATGTTGCTATAGTGTCAAGATAGCTTTACATTACTAGCGCAGTGCGGGGGGCAAGGTTGACTGCAGTCATGTGACTAAACTACGTACAGTACAGTACAGTCACAGGCTACTGCTACAGTACTGTACTGTACCGTACTGTACACAGTAGAGGGATCCAGAATGTCAAAAATGTTTCCTACAGTACAGTACAGTACAAGAAGATCGTTGTTCTGGACAGTATGAGTCGGACGGCCGTAGATCTTTATCGTACAGTACAGTACTGTAGAACTGGGAACTAGTGTACTGTACACTGTACTGTACAGTACTGTGTACAGTGTACAGTACTGTCCATCGGCTACAGTATTTTGCTGCTCATTTCAACTGGACTAACCGTAACTGACCATCGGGCGGCGATTACCGTACAGTATAGTATACTGAGCTCTTGGCTGCCAGATACTATAGTATCGGTGTTGAATGTGTAGTTGAATAAGTGACGAGTTGGATGCATTGGACTAGCAAGAAATTCATTGGTATTTATTCCTATGGTTTATTGCTTAGGGTGGGCAATGCATGTGTAAAGGTGAAAATTACAGTGCCGCTCTCACAGTAAAACTCCAATAAATCATTTGAAATTGGATTTATACACTGTCGGTTATAATCAACATTCCTTCATTAATAACTGACCATTGAAATCGAAAATGGTGACAAGGACGACTGATTGGAGACCCTGTTAACGTACTATATAATAAGTGTATATGTTCTGTAAGTCAAAGTTGACAGTACTGTACAGTACAGTATGTCAGTCTCCGCTGTATACTATATAGTGTACAATACACGGGATTGATTTGACGGACAGGATGTTGTGGAAGAGCCTAAGAGCCATTCCATCAACTACTTGCAGTCTGATTGTGTTCCTTGCTGTACAATGTACAATCTAATTTATTTCGATGGCACCCTGAAAAGATAGAATTGTATAAGTTCAATCAGGACCAAACTACATCAATTCTATATGTAGTTGTATCTGTGGAGATATTCTTCTACGGGTGTAGATATCAATATTCTAGAACAGAGTTCAACTTTGATTTTTTGAACCAAGGGCCAAGGGTGCCATGGAAAATAATCGGACTTTACAGTGTACAGTACATTATTACAGTACTGTAGGTACTGTACTGTACTGTATAGCTTGTAAAATTGGGGACTTTTTTCCATTCTTGAGCTGCGGTATCACTAGACTGTTTTACACCACGACAGCACGTAGTGTTTGGGGTGGACAACTGAAGCACAAGAGAGAGTAGAATAATATTGTTTACAACTCTAGACTACTGTAGAGTGTACAGTACATAGTGCACAGTGTACAGTACACTCACTCACCGTAGAGCAAATATTGTCCTGGCAGATACTACCACCGCCTTAGTCTATCGTCAGTTTTGTCTGTTGCTTGGAACCTTTTGAATGATGCGTGCGAAAATAATTCCTCAACAAAATGTTTCAAAAGCGTAAAAATTGGCTTCCAGATACGTTATGGAAACCAAAGAAGCCTATGTCTATGGAACATTTGCGGTAAATTTCATTGCTTATTTTTGCATGACAGAACATTTTGCCATTCACATCTGCCATGCACACTACACACCTTTGTCAACATCCTCTTGTTTGACCACTATACTCTACTTAGCTGTAGTTTAGGTATTGTCCAGTCGAGTAAAAGGTTAACGCCAGTGAATTAGAACGGCAAGAATCGATTATCTTCATTCTTGGCTGAGATTTCCAATAGAAATTATTATTCCTTCTAGTACGTTGTAGAGAAAGATTGTATCAAAGTGTTCTTTTCGATAGGATCAACTGGAGACGTACAGCTCTTTATCCTACTATCATAGTTACACTGCTTCAATCTGATCTCCATAGCATGATCTAGACGAGTAGTATGTATGCGTACAACTATACAGTATACTGTAGTATTGGACACTCTTGCTGAGCCACTTAAACATGTGTTAAAAGAAAATGGTAATCCACCAGTTCGACAAGCCTCTTTAGCCATCAAAAATAGTCCAATATAGGATTACACCCATGACAATTTAGCACCCTTCAATGACTTGCCTTCAATTTATGAATAAAAAAAACAGTCAAAAGGATGTAAAAATTGACCATGACATTCATTTTTAGGCATTTATATACCGTCTTGTTGAAAAACATTACCGTTACTGACCGCAATCGAGGATTAATCGTTGAATCCTTGCGTTCTATGGCAGAAATTATTATCTGGGGTGATCAACACGATGGAAGAATATTTGAGTAAGTTCATTTTGTTACGATACAATGAATAGTCTATGGAAAATTCCATCCAACTAGCGTCATAATCGTGTACGATGGATACTGTATGTATATAGACAAATGATGATAAAATAGTAGGACAGCATTCAGCTTGTCAAAAATCAATAAGACTTTCCCTTTCATCAAAAGACATTTTTTGACCACCAGTAGAAATAGTTGAATTCACTCGTTCGTTTCGATACAATTTAAACTTACTGTATATTGTATCACATGGAATGAGACTTTGCCTGGCTATCATGAATCATAATTGCCATTACTTTATCAGTATAAAATACCCTTGCTGCTGTCTTGATATATAATGTATTGTCCTTAGGACATGATACTGAGATTATCACGATCATCTACAATAAATAACATTCGAGCAATGGAAGATAAGATGTCTTAGCAACTCTTATCGGTAAAAGAAAGCAATTGTAAATAGTTTAACCATAACATTTTAAACCTGTTTGTGATAGTAATATTTATTTATAATATTAAGAGTAGAATGTTGATTCCATTCAATACCATATTGTTGCGATTTTCCATTTTCTATCCAATTACTGAATCCAGTTTGATTGAGCAAAATAACATCAATGTTGATATAACATGCAAGAAAGTTTCTCGTATATCCTATGTTTAGGAGAAGGCATGGAGGGTAATGACTTCACAACTAGCATTATAATGCTAGTTGAAATGCACAAAACTCCTTTCGTCACTTTTTACTTTACTACTAGTAAAACTAACTTGTTTGAAAATTATCCTTGTAGCAGGAAGTAGTAAAGATTTTTCAATTGAATGCAATGTGTTATTATGGCATGTACGAAAAATAGACAGCAAGTAGTTTGATCATTGTACTATACGAGAAAAATCTTACAACCACAACAAATATCAAGATATTATAATTGTAAGATGTTACATTGTAGGAATAACTTTTCTTCGATCAATTCTCGCTTTGGTTAATTTAGATGTAATTATAGTCATGTACTCATATTTAGTGGAGTCATTTATACGGGAAATTTTTATTGCCTTCATGGCTTCCCCCTTTTGCGATAAATATTTACAGCAACTACTGGATGGATGTATACCACTGATTCCATTACTACCTATAAATATTTTAACTAGAGCTATTTGATATGCTTATGATTAGGATAAATATGACATGCTCATTTTTAGTAGTAGGGTGTCTTGCAATACACTTCATAAGTTCGGTGTTGCCGATATATTTCAAAATATTATACTCAGGTGTGTGTCAATGAAAACAATATCTATAAGTCTATAACCATGATTGCCTTTATAGCTTATTCGCCGAGAAGAACATGTTGTCACTATTAATAAGATTCTTGGAGCAAAAATCACAGATTGTACGAGTTCAATTATTGCAAACAATTAATATCTTGCTGGAAAATCTTCGAAATAGAAATTCTTTATGTAAGTTAAACATTAATTTTTAATTGATATGATGAACATTGAAAATGATATTGCCTTAATGTCATCTTTACAATGTGCGCAGATGTTGCATATCATGCTATAAAATCAACCTTCGCTTTTAATTATACGGTACTATATTATAACTAGCAGTTTAGTACTATTTACATGACAGTCATCACTGATTCAGGAAATAGTTAATGACGAGTATTATTACCCCAAAGAAATTTATTTACGTGGGTCTTAATTGCTTCACTTAATGTTGATCTTTTCAGATTATTTGCTATCCAATAACCATATCAATAATGTAATTGTTTATAAATATGACTTTTCCGATGATGAGGTACGTAGAACGGATAAATAAACAAGTATAGAATTCTCATCGAAGGTTCAGTTAATAAGGGCACTACTAATTGTTTAACGGCTTATATTTCAGACACTAGCGTACTATATTTCTATACTGAAAACTCTATCTTTAAAATTGGATCAAGACACAATCCATTTCTTCTACAATGAGGTACTCACAATCGATATTTCATAATAATACTACTATACTCGTATTCTGTATAACTTGGATGCAATTTCAATTAAAAATTACATTGTAACAACTAGTTTAACCTAATGTCATCGTTACTTGTGTGAATGTTACCTATTTGTATGCATTATAATAATAGTCAACTGTAGACGTAAATCTGAGAAAATAATATACTCTTTAATAATATGATACCCCACTTCAATAAACGACATATTCATACATAGAATATTATGACATACATTTTCTCTATCACCCTTTATACGTATACACCACCTATAGTATTTCATCTGTTCATGAAGTATTATTTGAGCATTACGTAAGTTGGCTTTTTTTGTATTACATATGTTAGCATCAACAAAATTTTCCTTTATACACCGAAGCAATCAAGTTTTTTGATCACAGCGAGAGTATGGTCCGTACGGCCGTTAGAACACTCACCTTAAATGTTTTCAGAGGTACTACATCACTTACGAGTATATTTACTGGATACACCCTGTATGCTGTATTGTATGTTATTTATATATATCAAACGCATGTATAGAGAGAATTGCAGCTATTTTCATTTTACTGATTATAATGTGTTTATGCTATACACAATTTGTTTGTTACACTTAACAGTTGCTGATCCTCCGATGTTACGATTTATTCGAAATCGAACCGCTATTCCGTACTTTTCTAGCTTAGCATGGTCGATTGGAAATGTAACTTTGCAGATTGATACTTATCGCATTAAATCTAGGTTAGTCAAAAATCCTTCTTGCTTTCTTTAGATCAGATACTGTTTTCTTTTTCAGGACCATAGTAAATATTATAAGGATATGTGCACTAATATATGCGTCATAATTTTTGATATAGTTTATCAAATTGTTCAAGATTAAAAGATCTCGTTGCTGAACATGTGGATCATTTACACTATATCAACGACATTTATTGTCTTAATATCGGCTGCTTAAATAGTATCTTAACAGATCAACTACTCAATCGATTGATAATTCCCTTGTATGTTAATTCCTTGCTTACTCAAGAAATGCCAAGAGACGATGGCGACAACGGCCAAGTAAGATTTAATCTAACTTATTATTTATACATTTATTGTACAAGTTTAATTGATTGTCGATTTAACTGTAGTTGAGTTCAAAATTTTAAAAACTCACAATAAATGTACTATTTTAATCTTCCAGAGCGCGAAAACTAGAATTCATCCTGCCATTGCCATTTATTTACTCTCTCAGGTAAATGCTGGACATTGTTTTTATAGTTCTTTTTATTGGCTAACTTACACTACAGTATATTATCATGTAAGCATAAAAATGGATCACAGTTCGAGTGAAGTATGTCTTTATACTACAGCTATGCAATTATTATATATCTTCAAGATACAGTCTAGAATATTTGCAGTTAACATAATTGGTATTTTTTGTTATTAACTAAAAATTATATTCCTTATATATGATTATATTTTGTTATAGATATTCTATATTATTTCCTATCGACCGCTGATCTCTTGCCTTTGCGATATTGTACTGTATGGCGAGGAATCTATTCTAATGACGAAAGCTCATAAATCGTCAGATGCTAGCAGTAATACTTCTTCAGGCTTAGTATGTACAAAATTTTATTACAATATAGTTATTTTTCATTGATCATTTGACAGCTATCGAAGTAATTACTTTTAACATTCCCAAAGATGAAAAAGAGAAGCGTATCATTACTTGGCTGTTACCGCGTCTTTGGGCCTCCACAACAAGGCTTAAGTCAGACATTATCTGCATTCAAAGTCAAGACTACTACAGCTACCGTCAATACTAGCTTCGACGGAGATCAGTTTCTTTTTCCAGAAAGTTCTTCTGATGAGCTTAGTGTTTCTTCGGACAGTGAGAGTAGCTTTTCCGACGTTGGCACTAGCACAACAACAGAAATTGAGCAGCGGCAAGATGAAGAAAATTCTAATAACCAATCAGATGCAAGCTCATCGGCGATGTCGAAAATTGACAACCAACTGGATGAGAACTCCTTATCAACACTGAAATCTACGTCAACTTTAACTGCTGATTCTGGATGGCCTTCCGAGATCAACACAGAA
Source organism: Trichoplax adhaerens (assembly GCF_000150275.1). Classification (NCBI taxonomy): domain Eukaryota; kingdom Metazoa; phylum Placozoa; class Uniplacotomia; order Trichoplacea; family Trichoplacidae; genus Trichoplax; species Trichoplax adhaerens. The sequence goes on along the minus strand of NW_002060944.1, from coordinate 7,565,637 downwards.
AATGGATCGTTGATCGATTCAGCTGTTGAAAAAAATTCGAACATTTGCGATGACGCAAATTCTGAATGTAAGTTATCAACTATGAACCTATTGCAAATGCATAAAGTGGCTCATCATCTTTATCGAAATTTTTTTTTATTATTAGCCACTGAAGCGACGGATAATCTATCTACTGTCGAGGTAATTAAATAGTCTTGCATTTTCTATGTTCTAAATATTTCTATACTTATTCATATTTTTTGATTGTTATGCAGGGACAACTAAATAATAGGTACGCCAATTATACTGTACTAATGTTGAATGCGACCTTAAATTGCTTCAATTAAATATGCGCTTCCTCTTTAACTGTGCTACTGCGTTTTGCTCGTATCAATCGCTATACTGACTGTAACTATCAATTTTGCAGAAGCTCAACGCTGTTCTGGAAAGAATTGCTAAAGTATATTGAAAGTAGCGATGAAGATACTGCTATACTTTTTATATTAATTTTAGTAAATGGCATTTTGGAAACTAAAGGTAAGATATTTATTCTACTTTATTTAATAGAGCTTTTTATACTGAAATGATTGTGTTTATACTCTATCTCTACTACAAGGTATATCCCCAAGTTTGTTAAAAAACCTTCTACCGTTAGGAGAAACGCCTAAAGCGGTAATAAATTTTATGTGCTCATATTGTTGAAAAAATATGAATGTATCTTCTCTAATATTTTATACGCAAGGAGGCTCCTCATCATTATGAACTTGTTGAAAAACTATTCAGCATTACTGAAATGTCTTGCTCTCAAGGTTACAAAGTTATACTTGAATAATAGATGTAACGATAGCTGTAATGCCAATTTAAAGCTATCACTTAATATTGGTTTTTATCCCATTAAACAGAAAGCCATACCCGTCTTGTTACCTTTGAAGTTTTAATTAGAACTTTGGAACACCTATCTATAAATCCTCATTCAAATGCGCGATTGCTTTGTGAAAATCATGTGCAATCACTTTACGTTAGTTTTAACATTCAATAAGTATTTAATTGCTAGATTAACTGTTTAGCAAATCGATAATGTGGATGTTGGCAGCTTATGTTGATATTGCATTTCAATCTGTTGTTATTGCATAGAGGGTACTAGAACTTTCTGCTGAGCAACTAAGGGTATTTTATACGGTAATTCCGAATTCTAACTAAATTTTTAAAACATTCTTGGTTACTGATCATACGAAACTAACAGTAGTACTCTTTTGTAATATGATGGCGTTAAATAAAGGTGGAAGATGTATTCTTAGACATGTTTGAGGATGAATACCGGAGTTTAAAGGTTTGCCGTATGAAGATATTACACTCTTGAAATGTACTATTAGGGTTTTAAATACTTAATAATCAATGTTTTTAATAAATTGCGTATACTAGAATAACAAGCCTATTGGAATTAGTAAGCTAATCATGGACGGATCGTTGCTACTTCCCTACAGCCGCTCCTCAATTACCACTATAGAATTTTCTAAACGTTTACCTTGTAATTCAATAGAAAGGGCACGCCGAGTAAGCTAATAACATTGCTAACTATCATTAAATGATGAGATCCTTGAATTTAATCTTAATTTATACTCTGCTATATGCTTAAGGCTATGAGAATCTACTTAATGACCAGAAAATTAGTTAACAAGTTCGAAGGAACAAGAAATAACAATCTATCGTTATTTGATATTATTGGATCAATAAATGTTAAAGATGTTTTGGAATTAAGTTAGTAATATATCCCCTCACACAGTATCTTCTATGTGTGAGCGTATCATTTGAATATTTCTTTCTAACAAATCAAGAAATAATTGCGTATTAACGCGCAAATAACGTTTGCTTCTTATTTTAATACTAGGCAATATCGATTTAATAGCTTGCCATGTCATAACGAGCGAAAAGTAATACTAAGCTGAATTGATTTTGTTTTATTGGTATTATTTGTACCATTAACGTTAAAAATTTCTTAAAATTTAATTTTTAGAATGGTCCGACGCTTTCTAGCTATTAGAGAAACACAGTTTATCTTGGTTGATACAGATTCAACGAAATATGGATGGGGTATTGTTCGTTTTGTTGGAAACTTGCAGGTATAATGATAAATCCTTCAAATTGTTGATGGATTTATATATTCTTTGCTTTAAGTTTCATTCAGTTCAAGATATTAATGTAATATAAACTATAACTTTGTCGGTGTCGTTATTTTTACTAAAGGACGTGGAAGTGTCCAGCGAACGTGATGACAACAAATCTCTTCAAATTAGTATACGGCAAACCTCAACTGCAACTGCTATTAGTCGCGGTACTTTGTCCATGTTAACGGCAAAGTTTGTTTTCACTGACCATATCAACTGTATTGTTGCTAGACAGCGTTTAAAACGAGGTCGACTTATCGTCAGACAGAAGAAATTATATCAACTCGGGCAAGTGCTAGGCATTTCATTTTCAGCAGCAAACCAGGCCGCAAATGCCGATGATGCTGCTAATATTATAAAAAATGATTCCACATCCGATTTGCAAATGAAACCCGCTGTAACTGAAGAATTTTCTACAATTATTAATGAAGCACCGAAACCTCAACATGAGTTGAAACTGGATGAATCCACCATCGATAATAGTCGCTCTAATAATGATTCAGTTACAGATGAAGCAACTGTACAAACACAAAGCAGCAACAGCGATACCTTTGTCAACAAAGCAACAGATAAAAGTGAAATTTCCGCTTCTAATGTACAACTATTACCTCCTTCCCCTGTATTCGAAATAACGTCTGGAAATGAAATTAGTGAAGATATGTCTTTGAAAGGAAGTCTAAATCGCTCCCTAGGAACTGCAAACTTAGGTAATAATGATTCAGTTAGGTTATTACCTCCTTTAAAAGGTAATTCTGCACAAAAAAATGCAGTAGATGGTGATTCAGACAACAACATTGAGGAGTTAAGAAATGATACAAATTAAATTTTTAGTGCAGTTTTACTCAATCTTGGCTAATACGTAGAAGGCCAGGTATACTTGTACAGTACATAAAATTTTATATAAAATCTACCCGTCTTAATATCTCGGAAGAAAAATTATTTATATCTTATATTGATATTCACTGGAATAAAACCTGTATTTATAACATCAATGAATTACATCTAACGATGTATCTTTCGTTATAAATTTACAACGAAAGCTTAAAGTAACAATGCATATCATCCTGATAAAGATGAGTTTAAGATTTATCTAAATTTTATATTACACCACAATTATGTACTTGCACGAATGCAGTTACGAACTAGATATCTATTATTTGTGATACGTTTACGTGGATATTTATTATATCAATGCCTTTGAAAATTAATATACACCTAATGTGACGTTAATTAAACTTAGACGTGTAATGGCTAATCAGTCGATATTATTTATGTACATCTTGCTTATATAGACTAGTTTTTTACAACCGTCCGCATGCAACACACTGCCGTTAACACAATTTCTCGATGTATATTTGTCTTCTAAATAATAAGCTGAATGACATCAATGTGTTCACTTGCTAAACAAGTTTGGCCTGACATCAGTATACGAACATGTACAATTTTTTAAATTTCAAGTGATTTCCTAACGGTATATTTTGGTTAACACTGTATCTATGTATAATATAGCTGTATATATTTACAGCATATGTATATATCTAAGTACGTATTAACTAGAGATGTTTAATAACGTTATTTAAGTTAGTGATGATTGAAAATAATAATCAATGCATCTTGAGAATATGATCTTGAAATGAAATTAGAGCTTATAACATTTATAGTAATCTTGCAGTGCAATTAAGATGACATTATAAGCATATTACGAAATTTGTTTAATTGAATAACACACTATTACGCATTATAAGATGTAAATTAGGAATAGTAATAATTAATATTTCACTAGTGCAATATATTTAACTGATTAAACTGCTAAATATTGTAATAACTATAAAGTTTTCTGTCCTCGAGCCAATTCAATTTGACGAATTTAGCGAAAGGTAATTGTGACTGCATTTCATAGAAAAAAAACACGGTATATCTTGATGCCGTGACCTGATGCTGCCATGTGAAAGCGTGTTTGTTAATTATCACTTCTTTATTGATCACTCTTTATATATTATAATTTTTCAAGTACTACAGAAGTAGTTTGGGTAAATTTTATGCTTAATAGTGCTTCGATATTAAATGATCTAAAATTGGAGTTGATAACGTTCACAACTATAATTCATTGATACTATATAAAAATTATAACTTATAAAAGGTATATACTGTATATATGTGCAGTATATTTATCTATATATATATGTATACATATCATTCATTATACGGGTATAAGCTAACACGACTGCCTCGTATGAAACATAAATTATTAAATTTATTGCCAATGTTGTCTTGATATATTACTAAACAAGAAAACGTTGCACGTGATAGTAAAAGCATATTTTTAATGTTTTCCTTTCTTATATTTAAATTGGTGATGATCGATTTCTGATACAATAAAAAATGCCTTATACAAATATCAATGAAAAGATTTCCGCTATGCTCTGGACAGATATTTCTGGTCAATAGGATTTTAGTATCGATTGGATTCTCCTATTCACTTAGGGATGTAATGGCACACAATGTCCTGTTTATCAGCAAGATATTGTATATAAATGTCATCCATGATCTGTACAGTAATTGAAATTGAATGAGTTCATGCATGAGTAGTTATTGCAGTCCTTTTTTTAAATAGTAACTTTCAACATTATTAAACGGCTTTTTTTAAACCTTCAATTTTCTGATATTGATTACCGAGTGCATAAAGAGTAAGTTATCATTATCGTCTGAACATCATATATTGTAAATACGAGACACAATGTATTCATCCTCTGTGGATACATGAAATTTAAATTGGATTATTTTATTATTCTTATGTTGCAAAGTGATTAGCCCTTTCAGCTCATTCTTAGTTAATCTATTATGGATAACTAAATGTGACATGGCTACATTAAAGTGAAATAATTTAGACTTGTAGCGCAAGACGGTATCATCGATGAGACCTAGACAAGTCAATACTGGATAAGTGGCAATGATCAAGTCAAATTCAAAACTATAGCATTAGCATCGTCATTTTAAGTCTTGAGAATACAAAATAATTAACTTACATAAGGCATATTTAGAATTGTACTGATGAAGTTCATTTCAACACGTATAGATATCATTAACGCGTTCATGTTGCGTCCTGAGCGGTGAGTTTACGCAGTATAGATTGCCTAAACGTAAAATAGGCAAATTCTGAAAGTCGCCCTGTTATGCATTTCCTTGACTAGAATTACTCTCGATTAACTTTTCGGCATCAATCATATTACAGTATGTTATTTGTAACAAAACACTTGCATTTATCATCACAGATTATTTATTTTCGTTGTAGATTGCATTTGGATGATGGACGCTAAAATATATCAATGACTCTTATAGGATTATTTCAACAAATTGCACAGCTTGATAGCGTATACCAGAGTCTAGTGAAGGCGTATACCGAAATATAGAACCAAAATATGCATTATCACTGATATAGCTTATACAGCACAGTGTAATTTCTATGGCTTATAGTACGTATGAATTAAATGTTTTTTAATGGTACGACTTATTAGTGATATACCACAAAAGACAACTATGCACGATTTACTATACTAAACTTTTGATCTATTTTTAGGTATTCATTATGACTACTAATCTATTATATTAAAATCTTTTGTGGTCTATAGTACGTGAGAAACATATAGACTACGGACGAAAGTATACTATATTTCTTAATAGTAAGTTACATCACGAAAGTTAAGTGAATTATATGAGACATATCTCACTTTATTAGAAATACAGTATGCTTAAAGTCCTTTATTGAGCTTTACTGTACAATGTATTTTTTCGCAGCTTAATAATGGTTACTAATTGAATATCAGCTAGGAGTAGAACCTAACAATCTAAAAACTTGAGCTGGATTACCTGTCTGTATATATATATATAATCTATTAGGCAATTGTAAATTTGCCATTCTATCTATTTACTATCATTTATGGCACTAAATTTGAGTCAGTTAGCCTACATATTTTACTAATGGCAAGGCCTAGTCAGATATGATTGCTACAGTCTGCGTTATTTGAACTGTAACTACTAAATTTCTCATTCAACAATATTATTCAATATCATTCTATATCCTTACTGTACAATCTATCATCAATATGACCAAGTGGACCTACGGTATTTGCTTGCATCTGCCACACTTTCTAACTGAACTTGTACATCTTATAATAAATTAACCTCAGTAGTTCACCAACGGAGCATTATGCGTAACAATACATGAATTAGCAGTCTAAAATTAGACCTAGGTACATACGATAGTGAAAATCTGATCAACGGAATCAAATATCAGCATTTTATAGTGTATCTCTGTAGCCTGTATAGATATTTCGCAATATGTAAGAAACTACTTGTACAAAAAGTTGAGAATGAAGAATTACCGGTACTCTGTAATATGTACATTATTGCTCTATACAGGCCAATTTACATCATCTACTGTAACTTGTACTATTTTTTATGCTATGATAAATTGATGAGGTGGTGGAATAAGATCTTAATACTGAACATTCAAATTATGGGCTACTAAAACAAAATGTAAGATTGTTCTCTAGTTGTTCATAATTCAAGTATAGAGATGGTAAAATAAGCTTTTAACCCTTACTATTCAAGTTATGGACCATTAAAAGAAAATATAAGATTTTTCTTTAGTTTTCCATAAATCAAGGGTGCTATCATACATGAATGAACGGTATTTAAAAAGTTAAAGAACTAGCAGAAACACTCTAAAGAGCAGCCTATGCTATATTATTGTATTCAATTAGAATTTAAGAAGATCTATATCCATATGCCATGAGAATGCTAATATACTTTCCAATTGGAATCTATTAATTTGCAATATTATTCATGGTAACGGATAAAGTAGTGAAATCCAAATTAAATTTAAACTATTCGAGACATGGACTACTAGAAAATAAAAAGTAACATTTATTTGTAGAGAACTAGTGATCCATGATTTAAGTTGGCTATTGAAAATAGTGAGAAAGCGCATGACACCTATGAAGAATGTTTAAAAATTCAAGACTACAGGACTCGAATGAGGGCGGTCTTTCCCCATGCTATTACATTAATTTTATTTTAAGATTCATTCATTTATATACAATATGTGTCTAAAAGAGCGATTGTTGAAGATCTTTTCATCCCTATACTCCATTATTACTGTATACAGACCAACTTCCTCTAACTATTTTATAATGCACACACCATTCAGAGCAGATGATGCAGTAATGAAATACTCTTTCTGTAAACAACAAGCCTAGCACAATTCTTAAACCTATATCCAAATAAAATGAAACAAACATTATATCAAATAAACTATTGTAGACCACATACTGATTTACTAGAAATGATCATAGTTAATGGATATCACGTCATCTCATTATAATCTCTCATTTTATTGTTCATTAGATTAATAGCACTGTCGGCTGCATCATTCATTATTCAACAGGATAATTTATGAAGAGAAAAAATATAATTCTTTATCCTGACAGTACTTTTGTCCCCATAGTTATTACAATGATATGCGATTGATAGATATTGGTAGAATGAGAGAAAATTGATCGCAAAAATCAATTTAATAGAAGCCGCGAGAAATAATTGCAGCTATAACAGGATGTTACTAATCAGTTAAAATATTCCTATTCGCATTACGTAACCCTTCACCTTTTTTATTCTTAGCAATATTATTCTTACTGATGTCGAGATGAAATACCTTGACCACTCATTTATACAACTGTCTTTTTTGCTAGCCAGCTGACGTGGTGATATAGAAAGATAGAAAAAAATTGGAACTGTAAGATACAATATAATTGCCTACTGTTAAGAGTTAAGAGTCTCAGCACAGTCCATTCTACACTTGTAACTAAGCAGAAAATAGCTTAATACTTACATTGATTGATGTCGTATTTCTTTTCATCATTTTAAACCCTTCACCTACGCAGTTGTGAACAAATTAGACCAAAATAAGCGGTACTTACTTCGACTTGTTAAAGTATTCGTCGATGGTCGATGTTGCAACTGGCTGTTGTTACTTTGATTAATTGTTTCTACTTCATTTATAGATTGAAATGATATTCTAGTAATTTAAAATAGTTAATATGCAATAAACAATAAGCTATAAACTAGATATCATCAACAGCCATATTGCATATCGATATTGATTCATGCCTATTCACATTTATGATGCCTAATCAATCTATTCATCATTAGAAAACGACCATCCATATTATATACGCTACTATCAATATCACTGTACGATATAGACAATTAAAAGATATAAAACATTCTTAGTTACTACACAATTAGATGGTAAATTGTATCCTAGGTCAATGTGATCTTTGTTAACCTCAGTGATTCTATTTAATAGCATACGAATAAAAAGCATCAATCATTATGTTGTCTGAAAAGATGATAATACCTCACACAACAGGACAATCCAATCTTGCATGGAATTTACTGTAATCATCTTTTACGGTAAATGTGGATAATCTATTGTTGTTTTATAATTGAGGAATAACATCATCCAACAACTAAAATCCAGATGTGTAATGTAATGTGCGATCATTTACAAGTCTACCAAATAGATGAAAGATTTGCAGATAATGATTTCATTTTCCATTTTTATCAGAAATGAAAGGCAGACATAATGTAATATACTCAAAGTCATGATCATTTTCTTATAGGCTATAGTTGAATGAAATAATAAAAACTACCTCGTTCTTCCATGAACCACTTGAGTTATATTTACAATCTATTCTCTACATCAATCATAACACGATACAATACTGTAGCACATAAGCTCAATTTCTACAATATTATCCGTAATTATATTACTGACGTAGTACGAACTTGCAATAGACATGATCAAAATGACGTCTGTATTTACAATCGAAACATGCATATTTTTTTTTATTTTTAAACTTTAATGATCTCATTTTTATCTCGTGACATATATGTTAAGTTGAAATATTATGACCACTATGTTTCCTATTTAGCGTTGAAAATCAACCAATGGCAAGTAATATGATAATTTGGCAGAATAGTAAATAAGATAGTATTAATTGCCTTCTGTTTTTCTAATTTAGTTGCTTCTACTGTAGAGACTCCAAAAAGTCAATAGAATTTGAGTCTGTTGTACAAATACTATGAAGACGAAGATTAAACTCATGTTTTTCCTAGTGTATACTCATGGCATATTGTGTATATTGTACAAGCTACTTCTATTCTTTTAGTCCTATCAGTACTATTCGATGATACATGTTGAGAAAGCATCAAAATGTGCTCACTGTCAATGTCTTACTACAGTAAATATAGAGAGTATTGGTGACCATGTAGCCCATTTGTAATTTTCCATTTTTGCTATCTACGTAGACAAACATCCCAAAATTCTTAAATATCAATGATGTAGCGAAGTCGATTTTGAGTATAATGTCAATCCGTTTAGAGTTATTTGCTTTAACTTTGGCCCTGAGTGTTTCCTACAGTTCTTTTACCAAATAAACGGATCGATACGTTTTCATGCATCATCTCCAATTTTTTACATAGAATATGGAACTCTAATGTTGCTAAACTCGTACTGGAATTACTAACTGCCCCTATCAGATCTTCAAAATCTATTATAAGAAAATGCTCTCCAAGATTACACCTTTTTAATATCCAATAGCATCTAGAATTCCTTTTAAATCATTTACAAATGGTATACCTCTTAATCTTCACTCTTCATAATTTCTTAATAGTTTTTACGACTCTTTCTTGTCATAATGACGTCAATCTGAAAAATAGAAGGTACTTCAATGAAGATTTTTTGTTGACTTTTTGTTATTTTGACGGAATGTCTCTATCTATTACCAAATTTGCATTCTTTTAGTGCACAATTTTAAACAATATGACAATCACATCGAATTTTTATGTTAATTATTTATCCGTAATAATACCGTCGAGTTACTTTTGCCTAACATACATCAACAACAGAGCCAGACAAAATTTATGCAGTATGACAGTGATCATATTCACTATGATAGTGGGAGTGATAAAATATTAAGCTTAGTGGAAATTTATTGTGCAAAGTGATCGAAAAATAAAATTCATATCAAAATATTTGCATAGTCTCTTCTGCACTTATTTCGGAAATACACATCCATCCATGGGATACGATAGAAAGGTTATTGAGATAATAATAAATCGTAGCTGTAAAAGTCTCTTATCAACACATGGCATCAGCACAAGAAGCTTCAATAGATTGTACAGTAATCTTATTGGCATATCATGAAGAATGAACACGAAGAGAAGCAAGTTATTTTATTACCAATATGGGTGTTTATGTTTAACGGAGAGTCGTAATAGGGCAGTAAAATGTTTAACAACAGATCTGACTCTAGCGAAATAAATGTACCATTCAAAATTCCTTAATATTGATTACGAGCAAATGATGGAAACCATTTATCATGATTAGTGAATCCTTGGTTTAAACTATGGTGAATTGAAAATAAGCCGATTAAACTGAGCTATTCCAGCTATATAGCTAGATTTAATACGCGTATGTGATGCACACTTCGTAGAATAGTGGGTTGACAGAGTAAAATTACAATTTCAGCTTCTTGATACCAATATTTAACTGGGTAGCTATAAAAAGATGCATTACAGCAGATGTCTTGCATAACTACTGTGTGCATTGATATTAAATTATACAAGATAGAGCAAATTTGCTAACGAGTATGATTGAATCAATGTATCATATTACGAGAGAACTGAAGTGAGATAACGTATTATTCGGATTGGATAACTACTATGTCTCTAATGAAATAATAGAATAAATAAAATAGTAAAAAATGATCAAAACACAAAACACCATCCAAACCGAAAGAATGAATGAAATGAAGACCATTAAAGCTGTGCTGTGCGCTGAACCTTATATTATTATACAAAAGTGGTAATTGTCCTCATGTAGTTGACGATAGAGTGAGTAGTAGAAACACTTAGCTATAATAATTATTATAGCTCTTGTTGACGTAATAAATAAAATGGTGTTGAGATACGGAGATTCTAGTTTTACTACCTAGGGTAATTTTAAGCAACTAGTAAATGATTAAGTAATGTCAGGAATAAACGAGGATGCTAGCTGGAATCAAAAACGATATTGTGACCCTGCACTAAATTGTTTCATATACATGCCTGTATGCTTTATTTTGCATATGGATTGAATTAGCGTCACGTATTTGTAGCTTGCTGTACAAATACATCCTAATATCCAGCAGTAAGATATGATCCATCCAAAGGTAAAAAAAATATTGGTAATGCTATCGTAGTTAGATTATACTATTAAGAAATTTTTTGCTAACTATACTGCTTGATGTGATAAACTGCATGTTACCATCATGCATTACATAACGTGTATTACGGCATGTTTCAACATTAGTGCAAGTATCGTCTTTCTATTTGTAAGCAAACTCGCGTGTTAAAAATTAGTCGGATTACTTGGTATTTTTACATTAGCAAAACCTAGCACAACTCTGTTTTAGTGGACAGGCAATTTCTAAATATGAATAAATATATACTGTAATGTAGACCAAGCAGATATAATATCGAAGTCAGAGTATTTTATTTGATTTGATGGTATCAAAATCATGGAAACACGATTATATTGAGTTAATCCATTAGTAAGAAGGTATTGCATTATATAAATATAGTAATAAATAAGACGATGGATTTAGATTTAAAAAGCAATATCAAACACTCCAGTATAAGAATTTCATGGATAAAAATCAGTTTAGAAATAATTGTACAAATTATGGTGGCATGACAGCCCCTAACACATATTAGATATGTAAAGATATGTATAGTGGATCAAGACGCCATAGCCTATTTTATAGGGGATAAATTCTGTGGCTGGTGTACGTCACTATATTCATTGATAGAAATGGATGACTTTGTTATCTATATACACTGTAATCATGATTATGGATTGAATAGTGATGAAAGATGAGCCATCAATGTAGCAGAAGTTTATAAACGATGCTAAAAATAAAAATTGAAAAATTTTGGCATTGTCACGTAATAAGTTGAGACAATCTTGGATAAAATTGAACAAAAAAATTGTAGTGTTCTATTGATATACACATTTGCAATTGTGTACAGTATAATTATTTTCAAAATATACAAAACTTCCTACAACTTGGTTGATATAAATTGAGATAATTTGCTAATAAAACTTAGTTATCAAGATTTAGAACATTGGTGTTGGTCAGTCGTTGACAGTTTCAATCACAGATGTATAGGGTACTACCCTTGCGAATCAGAATGTACAAGTTAGTTTGAAATTTTCTTTACTACTAAGAATAGCAGTCATTGAAGAGTTGCTTTAGAACTTGGATACTTGATTCATGTACAGAGATCACACTGTGACTTGAAAGCAGACATTAAAACAAACTCATCCAAATAATGACAAACAGTTAATGTTACTGTCCCGTATCATAGACATGGTAATAATATAATACGTAATTAGCAATCACCATTTACTAGACGATTTCCTAAGGTCAAAGAGAATATGAGTAATGGAAGAAACAATCAAGTTTTTCAATCATTATAACTCGTATAATTACCATAACCATTTGATGGATTTAATAATTATCAAATAACAACAATCACTAACATACTATAGTGTCTAGTTGAAAATTATAAAGTCGTAATTGAACTACAAATTGACTGCACATTGTGTAATACTGTGCAGTATACTGATTGTGCACGTCTTAAAGAACGCCATAAATGGCATATTGTCTTGCTTGAAAGCCGTACCCACTTCCGATCTAGTATTTCCAAAGAACGAAAGAAGTCGATCCAAGATATAACTAACCTGATTAGCTATGCTGGATCATTACCTTAATATTATTTTTATATGGAGAAAAAACTGCCATCACCTTAGCTACATCATAGTTGTCTAATTTTAGTCATTGACGATCGGTGATACACGCTGATTTGAAATAAACTTTTCCTCTAGCATGTTTGAAAGTACATTTATAGACAATATAAGCAGTAAGAGGCAGATTGATGCTCGGTTTGATGTGGATCAAGCAACTTTATACTTTTAGGCTATCAATCTATTCACTTGATAGCGTTTGGAGTGATGCAAGTTGAGCGTGTGCTACTACCATTTAAATGGAATGAGGATATTTCATAATGTATTGCATCAGGGTATTTGCCATAGGTAACTGACGAAGGGTATCAGAATTCATTTGACTATGAACTGCCCTACGGCATAAATGTTGTAGACTAGGGACATTGTTATAAAAGGGTTGAGCCAGTTCAACTTTTAGCATGGCTTTTCGTTTATTCGACGTCTTGGATGACTTTGAGCAATATAATATACGCCTTTTGGATTGGGTATAGTGATTGACCAATTGAACAACGCAATCGAAAGATGGCAATTTTGGAGAGACGATATCGTCGTTGGATTCTAATTGAAATCTACCTTTACAATAATTGAGGCGTAAATTGGTAACACCGCCATCGGTCTTGACCGTGAGCGCAAATAAGTAGCGCTCATTACTACTATCCCGTAAGAGGAATGTGCCACTAGGTGCTGCTTTGAGCATCCTTTTAGCTTCATCGCTAGTCAATCGACTGCCCCAATACCAACAACTTTCCTTCAACATGTACAACACTTTGGTAATACTAATGATAGCTTGTTGATCCAACCCATGGTCCAATACGTTATGAGAATGTTGGCCAATCATGACTCAAGATTTGGTTGAGTAATATAATGAATGCAGGTCTTGCGAGTTGGACGTAGGGTAATACGATGATGATTCGGTAAGGCGACAGAATTGACTGTAGTGGATGAGTTAATCAGTTGATAGAGATCGACGCAAGAGCAATTTGGGGATAGACGATGATAATGATTGATTTACTATGGCCCCCAAAATGATGCAGTTGCTATGTATAAGGCGATGGTTGCAATAGGCTTAATCCTATTGAAGTGTTGTCTTGATCAAGATTGAAAAACTGACGACGACGATTGAAATGGAAATAGAGAAGAATCCTACAGTCCGTAAATCAATTTTTTCAATCAATTTCCATCAGTAGAATAGGATTGAATTCCAAGGCGTGATGATCATCAATCAATGAAAGTAGTGGATCGTCTGTCTTCTCGTTCTTCTTACTGCAAATCAATGTTGAGTCTAGGATAAAACGCTAGAGTGATGCAGCCCACAAGGCAAAACGACTGCAGACATTCAAAAAGCGCCGACGAGACACTTTTTTGCAGCTATCTTGGTCGTCGAGACGAGATTACCTTGTACGGCTTTTTATTTTTTCATGGAGTAGAATAAAATTACTTTCAAATTCCACCAGCTTATATACAACAGGATGCACCGGCCCATATTTAAAATTTCTTGGAAACGCATTTCCTATTCGCGGAATAATAATGTTATCGAAAGATTGTTCTATTGTCTTTGTGATGAAAGTAGACAATAGCTTATTTATTCAAGCTACCTCTTAACAGTCCAAACGCCTTAACACAGTATCTCAAAGGAGCCCAAAGGAGCTCAAAGGAGCCGCCGCTTAAATTAATCAAGAAATTGGAATTATTCAAAGAAAAACATTTGACTCACATGACAGGGGGATCACGTGACCCAACCTGCTGGCTAGGCCAGAGTGCATTGTACTGTACACTGAGACTGAAAAGAGTTTCTCGTCTTTTCCTACTGTCTACTCTACTGTACTGTACTATATGAGAGTGGTTGGAACATTGAACAGGCAGTAAAAAACTCCATGTCAAGTCATTCCTTTCCATTGCTCATTACTATGAGTAGACAGTCTACAGGAATCGAGTCGTTTTTCATCAATTCAAGTTACTGTACACTGAGACTGAAATGAGTTTCTCCTCTTTTTCCTACTGTCTACTCTACTATATGAGAGTGGTTGGAACATTAAACAGGCAGTAAAAAGCTCCATGCTCATTACTATGAGTGGACAGTCTACAGGAATCGACTGGACCGCAGGTCTAACTGGACGTGGTCACGTTCCTCGATAGAACCAGTCGTTTTTTCATCAATTCAAGTTACACTGGAGACGACATACTGCACTTGTCATCAACGAGTAGAAAGTATTATTATTATTATTGATTGAAAAATTTCTATTTTGAGTACAGTGCTGTACAGTACTTTAGTCCATGGTACTGGTATACTGTAGGACTACTAGCACTTAAAAGACGCCACTAGGGGTAATCACCAGGGACCAGTGAGTTTGTATACTAGCAACTGGAAAAACAAAGTATTGTAGATTACCGTAATTACTTGCACTAGATTGTTTACGTAGTTATTTATTTATATCTTTTCCCCCTTGCTGATCAACTTACACCTACTGTATGAATGATTTCATTCAGCTTTTCCAATAATATAGTGCCAGTCTACAGTACAGTGTACAGGAAACTTGCGTGGCAAGCAAATACTCATTGCGTTGGAGTGGTTTCTTCACCGTCAACTCCCTTCGCCAAGGTACTGTCCGTGATCTTTACTGTACAGTACAGTACTGTACGTCAAAAACGCTCTTTCTTCCCATGGACTTCTTCGAAGTCTCCGTTACTGGTACAGTACAGTACTGGTACTGTACAGTACTGTACTGAAATCCCTCCCCTTTTGACTGACCAACAAAGACAACACTGTACATAGTGTACAGTGTACACTTGTTAACTTACACAATGAGCTGTCACTCAACAACTTGGAAGAAATTCTCTTCATACAAGTCCTGCTCCCCCGCCATTCAGTACTGTACTGTTAAAGGTCCATTTTAGCATCCCGCCAATTGAATAGTCCATGGCGGTACATGTTGATGGCATGGACTGTAGTACTAAATGAACGATGTGTTTATTTTCGTTCCAATTTTTGCATGGCAAACAGCTGCATCGTGATATCAAGTAGAAAGAAAGTATAGTAATTTTACCTTAGTATCAGTAATATTTTTCCCCTTTTTCTCAGTCTGAAAAGAAAAATAAACACTGTATAGTACCAGCACTATTAAACATTGAGCATCATTCAATACACATTGCTTCATGTCTCGATGATTACCATAAATTACTAAAATACTAATTTTACTAGACCATCATACTCATTTCAGTACTCTACAGTGGACATAGTCCATGAATGACTGTACGAGTAACTGCGGAAAATGCTTGTTGCGTAATGCTTTCGACAAACCTTAAAGTTGGACAATGCCTGAAATAGTGCTGCAACCCTACCAAACTATGACCTTATTGATATTACCATATGCAATGGAATATGCTCTTTCCAAGGATAGGACTTTCTTCTTTAACATCTGCATTATTGTTATTACAATGGAGGTTTTTAGTCATAACCAAATAAATGTAAATGTAATGGATGAATGGCTGTTTTACCTAATGTATGTATAATACTGTAGTCCGGGACTAATCAATAGCACAGTATTTCGTTCCCCTCTTGTACTACCTGCTGCATTTATTATACTGTACAGTCCACACATTCCCTATGTACAGTGTCGTGATAAACAGCCTAGGAAACTATCAACATGAATAGCTGCACGATTAATGAAAGTGCTCATAGACAATTGCTTTTAGAACAGTAAGAGAGTCAATACTGTGGTATTGCTATTCTTACCAGAAGCGATACAATTCTCAAATGTCAGAGCCAGATGCTTCAAAATCAACTGTCGGTATCTCAGTATCGAGCATCAACGTGCATAAAGTCAGACTACTGTGCGAGTTTGCATGGAACAGCTCTATTTAGATAAGTAGGAGAAAAACGTGATTTCCTCTTAGCTCCAGTAGCAACGAGTCAGTTTTAGATGTTAGAGAATACGAAATTCAACAGCAGCAATGGCAGCATGCAACAGTACAGTACAATGTAAACTGTCAGTGAAACTTTGGGGGGCTAATAATTCTCTTCTTCTCTTATTCAACAATCTCGACGGAAATTCTAAAACTTTATCCCATATGAGTATGGCAGTACAGGATGAAATCATTTACTACAATAGAAGCACAATAATTTGAAAGCTTTTCACTTTTACGCCACAGTACCTCTTCGCTATGCAGTATAGTGTACACGTTTTATACGGCACAACGATTGCGTAATGAATACCTAGCGTTAATTTACAGTTAACAGTAAATCATCATTATCATTTACTGACTAACATATGAAGGTCAAGTAGCAGTATGCAGCATGATTGCATGAGTATAGAACAAGCTGCTTTTCCTACAGTATAGTAAACTGTATTTGAATTTGCATATTGCATGACTTTCGCATATTTACAGACTGTATTACTTGAATTTCCAGTATTTTCGCCTGAATACAGTAATAACCGATTGCTTAGACACAGAATCTTTATTAACTACAAGTAACGAATTTAAAGTCTTTACTCTTTACTCTATAACAAAACTCGTATTATTACTACTTATAAAGAATTAGATTGATCATTCATTCGGGAAATCAAATGCTCTTCATTATCCAAAATTCCCCATAATTCGACATATAGAATGTAGCATATAAAATGTTTAATTAGAATTATTAGCACTTAATTTCTCTATCATAATCAGGAATTCGTTATCATTTCTTGGAATTCTCATTGTCCGTCTTGATACTTTTAATAAAGAATACAGAACGCCTTCTCTTGAATAGCATTAAAAGCTTCCGAGAAATTATCACGTCTACGGATGTAAAGAACCTACTATAGAAAGAAAGACCTTCAGTAATTACATTAATTTACATTGCTAAAATAGTCCATCCTACTTAATAGAAATTCAAATATGGCCCATTTTTGTAAGCGACCTCCTACGAATGTATAGGTGTCAGTAAATAACTAAAGCACGTATACGCGTATACGCACTGTGCTGAGAAAGAAGAATCTTACTTACTGATTCTACATTATATATTATACAAATTTTTAAATAAAACTCCTATTTCAAATACCCATTTATTTCGGTCATAAATAATTTTAAAAAATAGAATACTTACAGTTAATGCTCTCAAACATTATAATTATTATTCATGCAACCTTGGTACCGACAAGTATCACAGTGAATTCCACCGTCATATACGAGTATATGAGCGTTCGATAAAATTATTTAAGTAGCAATTAATCTCATATTAATCAATATAGCGAATCATACATGTCCATCGTTACATGCATGTATCAACGCTCAATAAAATTACTTAAACAGTAATTAATCTTATATATATTAATAGATAATACAACAATTCAAAGATATACCAAGTATTAAATTATTAACGGATCAAAAAGAGACCTGAGAGCAATCCGATTGAGCTATCATTGGGTAAGAAAATTTGCTACACGAGTGCAATGTACATTTAGTATAGTAGCTTTGTCCTTATTTCAGTCACTGTAAATTGAAAGCATATGCGAGACTTTAATTTTGATTGCGATATTAAACACATAAGGTCAATTAAACAGCATTCTTAGACATGATTTATAACTACAGTACCTCAGCAATTCTCTAGCACCAACAGTAGATTAGTACTGCAAGTAACTGGTCATAACAATTGAAGAGAAAGGCAAAAGGGACAGTGAATGTATCACTGTACTTTCTTAACTAACTTAGATAAGACACCTTAGCTGTATGTTCACAATAAAGAAACATGAAGTAGAGTTTGGACCAGTGTTGCATAGGTATAACGTAAAGGATACTCTTATCATACAAAGTTAACATTAAAGAAAGAATCACTAGGAAACTGGAAGGTATTCTTCACAAGAACCACCACAGTAGCATATATTTCGGTATTTTATAAAAAAATGCATGATGATAACTATATTATTATAAAAATGTACACGTAATAATGATATACTATTATCTATAGTAATATACTGTACGCTGTTACAGTATAAATAAAATTTACGGATCTCAGCATATATAATTAAAACGTACAATCCACGTATATCATTTGCTTTTAATTTATGTATTGATATATACTGTTCTTTACCTAAATCTATCGTCAGTACAACATATTCATAGTTATTAATAGTGATTAGAACAAATATTCCGTGGCCTGAATAATAATTTGCTGTCTTGATAAGCAGTGAAATATAAATCGTATCTGTATTAATCTCTTGTTCATAAAGTAACGTAGCAGACAATGCGTAATCAGATGTAAAATATAAAATAATACGCTGTGGTACTTGTTAGTTTCTTTTTGTTCCTACCACAAAAATCTAATTATAATATCAATCATATTATAATTTATGTCTGTACCCTACTATCAGTAACAGTGCAACTACGACAGTACTGTATTTGGTCGGTAAATACTTATCATTTTATGGCATATTTGCTCTTAAAAGCTCTCATCGCCAACCAATTATTATCGTGTCTCTTGGATAGTTATTCTTTATATACAGTGCGCGTTTTTACTAGACAAAATTGGATATTACTGAATGCTAAGCTCTATAGAAAGAGTGCAATACTTTATTACTCGGTAGACTTGAGGTATACATGATGATAATGGTACAATTATTATTTGGTTAACAGTTTAGGTTCTTGTGCACTAATTAGTGACAACAAAAATAGGAGAAATGAGATACAGAAATATCTGAAGAGCCTGAGAAACTTCTAAAGGATTGACTAGGATGCAAAACACAAATTTAATTCGTAGCAATAGGAGAAATCGAATCTTGCAACCATAGAGAATAGCAATAGATAAATGAAGAAATAGAACTAGATCGTTTATCTCAGCAGCTAGATCACACGATGCTGCCATAGTGCAAACAATAATTACGGCGCTATATATTACACAGTGTATGATTATATATAGATCTAAAATCTAAGCGCATCTTGCCGCTTCGCTGATAGTAATACTGCGCTATTAATCTGTACAGCAGCTAAGATAAAGCAAAATACGTTAAATAATGCGTTATATCTCATATCCACGCAAGCATATTTACAGCATAGCAACAGCTCTAATTAATCCTTGGCATGAAACAGGATATATACACAAACTCTACAGTAGCGATATTGCTGGTATCTACGAGTTTACGACATATGATCTACGATGGTTTAGAGCCGCTTAACCGCAACTTGCAATGGTACATGTAACCATTGCGAAATTGACTACAAAATTTAGGACATACTGTAAAGTGGATTTATTCCTATTTTAATTGGATACTTGAATTTCGAATTTCATAAGATATTGTTAGATACCAGGCTCGTCTTATAATTTATTAAAACTCTGTTTAGCTCTATGTAAAGCTTCATACTATTGAACTGAAATATTCTATTTAGGAAACAAGTACGCGAAGTATATCGAGTATAAAAAAATTTACTTGTACCGGAACCGGTACTAATCAGTATATCCCGAAAGTCTTGTTATGCTCAATTGGAATTCTGCAAGTTAAGTAAAATTACTTTAACGATTAATACAAATTTGATGATTAATATATGCTCAAACGTCAATTTCGCTTTACATTGACAATAGATTTCAATGAAAATAGGGATAGCGTGGAAGTAAGAACACATGAGATATGCAATCACTGCCACTGTTCAGAAAGTTCCCGGAAAAATTTTTATAAAATTTTATTTATAAAAATTCGGGTTCTTTCAGCACATGTATATAGCAGTTTATGATAAAGCAACGCCAGTCATCAAATTATTTACTGCAATAGATGCACTAGATGTCCATGATAGTGATGCCTGAATACTGCAATATGGTGTACAAAGTGTCCGTCCGTACAGTATAGTATTGCAGTACAGTCACTGTACACTGTACGGTACAGTACAGTACTGTACTGTACATTGTAGGAAACGGACTGTACTGTACAGTAGACTGTACAGTACTGTCCAGAAGGCCCTCCAGTATGGTACGTAAAAATTCTAGTACTCGTACTATACTGTACGTACTACGTACTGTATAGTACAAGTACCAGAATTTTTTCTAGTACAGTACAGTAGTCCATGGCACTTTACAGTATACTGTACTGTAAACTATACTGTACTTCAAAGTACACTGTAACTAGTGTTGAGCAGCTGAGAGATTTGGAGCAGTAATGGCTGACAATGAAGAAACAGCAGTTCCTGTCGAATCAACTACTAGTGTAACAGGAGAAAAAAAGAAAGGTAAAATCAGTTCTATCTATTCTGTTTTATGAAACATAAAATGAAGCAAAAATTCAGTGGAATATGCTGTATATGACCCGATTACTAATAAGAATTGTTTTACCGTTGATGTGTCCAGTTGATCTATTATTAAAAAGTGCTGGTGATGCACCCATACTAAAGAAAAAGAAATGGTCTGTAGACCCGGACAAGAAAGTGGTATGGGTAATAGATTTCTTGCGAAGGTACCTGAAATGCCAGCCGTCAGAATCATTGGTTAGTTACCATAGATGATTTAATCTATCCAGATATCGAGCTGCAATCCTTAAATGATAGACAATGTGCTTTGTAGTAAACTTATAGCACCGAGAGAAAATTACTGATTGATTCGCCACTGTGTCATTTCATATTTACCAATATGTCATCGCCAATTTCAGTATAAATTATGCAATCTGTGATAGGATAGTAGTACAGTATATATAATATAACAATATATATTTTGCTATTTTTGATAGTATCACTATTTGGATGATAATATGCAAAATTTTTAAAATGATTACAGTGATCAGAGTCTTTTACGATTATGCAACCATTGTATAATTAACCGTGCAACTATATACGCGTATGTAGCGAAATGCAATCAGCGATTTACGACAATTAATTTATGGTGTATGCCTGCAGTTCACGTAAATTTATTTTCTTTGATTTATTGCTTCATGTAGTTTATTTACGTGAATCAAGCCTTTGTACCTTCTGCTGATCAAAGTATACGAAATCTCTATCAGGTAAACAGATGTTGAATATTTGTATATCATGTGAATACTCTCTTCGTTGTGCTTCTATAGCTAGAAATGCTTTCATAATTGTTGTAAAATTGTAATCCTTAAATGATGAAGTTAAGTTAGTTCTTTTCATACTGCTCTACAGTCATTTCTGTTACTTTTGTTCGTCACAATAATTTCTGTATTTATAATATTGATGTAACTTACCATTCAACCTACCTATCTGTTACAGTGCTTTGCTGCTGATGGTAAACTAGTATTATATTATTGTAAGACTCCAGCATGGGGCTGAACAAGGAACTCATAGCTTACTGGCAAATAAACCTACAATTTCTTATAGTAGGGTTATCATTTTGTAAATTTGTGAGGCTGTAACTATTACTTACAAACTTTATGGCCACTATTATTAATGTGGCTGTTATCTAGAGATAACTTATCGTTCTGACAGTTTACATTAAATAAATATAGTACTTTATTTTAACATCAAATTATTGTGCAATGTATTGACGTACCCACATGATAAACTACATTTTTAATTTTACTGTGATGTGTCTATGCTGTCATTTTCTTTCTATATCAGATCCTCTATAAGACCTTATGATTAAGATGACGTCTTAGTTTTGTTACTGAACTGTTGTTGATGTGTGAGTATATATTAACAATTTATTTCAAAAGATGATGTTGATAATATTGTAAGTTTCTTTGGAAAAAAATTTATTTTAAAGTAATACTTGTAGATACCAATCTTGTTTTATTAATATGATATTTATGAGCATGTAGTTAATACAGTTATGTCATCACCAGACTAATCAAATGTGCACAAAAAAGCTATAATAGCAAGAAGGAAAAAATTGTTTATACCTCGCATGAAAGTCTGTTAAACTTTTATTAACAAATTGGTTGCCTTAATAATTCTACAATAATTTTGCATGGATATACTACCATTGAGGAGTTTACCTATCACTAAGAATACACTAGTAAAATCATTTGTAAGATAGCAATCATAGCATTAACAGTTTTCATGTTATAAATACCAATAAAATGTAATGATATACAAATCAAGAAGTGTGACGGACAAGCACAGCTCAAGCATCTTTGCTAATTGAAGATAGCTCTCAACTTCAGCGCTATAAAGACTGCACTGTAAATTTCTTATGTTTTTATTAAGATACTTGCACGGTATCGTATTACGTTACCAATAAATTTTAAGTAAATTCAAAGTTAGGTGGTAGCAATATACAGTAATTGCAACTATTACTACATTTATTGAAGTAATCAAAAGCGCATTATTCTAAAAAGAGAGCCATAAAGTTATGTTTATTTTGATAGCATATTGAAGTAAAATGCGTTTGTTGGAAATTAATATTACGGACAGTGATATTACAGTTGGATAAAAACTGTAACGCAATATCAGTGAAGCTTGTGTAATCATTTTGATTGAGCTTCTACGCAAAAGTCGATGGATATTTCCAACGCATTACAGCGCCATCAACACTGACACTAACGATATGTTTTTGATTAGGGCAAATTCTGAGGCGTGAAATATCGCTGCTATGCCCATATCCAACATATTCCACCTCTCCATCATTGTATTTCCACATCTATAAATTGCATAAAGAAGGCTGAGGAATATATGAAAATATAATAAGGAATGATACTGAAGTTGGCTTACCCTTATCACTTTGTCGGCACCACCAGTAACAACGAAAAGCCCATCTGGAGCAATATCCATGCCATTAATTGAACTCTTGGAGCCTTCCAATTCACGTATCTGAGTACCATCGTAAGTTTCCCAATACCCAATCTATGATATTAAGTAAAATTAGAGAAAAGTATGATCAATTTTGCTACGACAGTAATTACATCGCTCAAACTACCTTTAGTACATTTATTTTGCGTATGAACCTTTAGAAATTGTAATGGTCAAACTTTAGAGTACGCGTAATACAGTACAATATACAATACCTTACGATCGGTTCCGCATGTAATTATCTGACATTCATCCGGACGATAGCAAACACCCTTGAATAATGTATTTGCAAATATAATCTGATTTCGTACAAATCGTCTATATGAATGAAGGATACACCAGTAAAAAGTTAGTTGTTGTGCATTTTTACTACAAATATTACCAGCGCTGATTAAATTGCTGGGAAGATGTCTCGAAATAATTCAAACTCAATCAACTTACTGTAAATCCCAAATTATACAGGTACCATCGGTGCTGGCTGTAACGCACTATCATTGTTAAAGAAAAAAAAATTAAATTTACCACATGGGAGCGTAGAAATGCTTTACTTATCAGACTTAGAGATTTTATCATTCCGAAGCAAGGATAGAAGCTATTTTATTACCTCTTGGTCATTTTTTCGTATCTTAATACATGAAACACTTCCTATATATTGTAAAACAGAATAATCAGTAATATTTAAGATTTACCTCAAAGCCATACGAAACGGTAAAAATAATTGTAAATTTCACTCTAAGGTATTACTCTGTTATACGTAAGTGTAACAACGTATTACAGTATCAGAATGCTCAGTTTGGTGCTCAAATTGTGAATAAATGAAAATAAAAGTTGAACCTTTATGTTCTTTCATGGCTTCCAGTAAAGTTTGCTTCTTAGCAGATATTTGCCAAACGCGTACTTGACCTTCACCTCCACCACTAATAATTCTCTGACAATCACTTGTTGAGGCTATGGCTGTAACACCCTAAAGTATCAATTTCAATAGCATCATGTTACTTTACCGTCCATTACGGAAAACAGACTGATAATCTATTTAACCCATAACCTTACATTCTAGTAGCGACAAGTGTTTTACCTTGTTGTGAGCATCATGAAGGGTATAAATTTCCTTTCCACTTTCTGGCGTAAAAGCCCTTATCTTACCGTCATTCCATCCTGAATTATACATAGATTATGATTAAAAAATTTCGACTAAAGTTAAATGAAAGTATCTGTAGCATATATAGATACCGCTAATGATAGTTTTCCCGTCACGAGTGAAGTCGATTGTCTCACATACAATGTTTGGCACCGTAATACGCAAAAGAAGTCTATTATTATTTGCATTCCAAACTCTAATATCGTTCTTGGAGCATGTGGCAAATACATCAGAGTAACCACTAAAAGAAATGGAAGTGAAATCAGGCTACAATTAACGTTTTTTGAGAATTCATCTGTTGATTAATCATAATACCCTGTGTTCGAAATATCTCAGTTCGGTAATTACAGACTGTCATAATCTAGCATATCGTAATTTTTTTTCATCTACACTTTTGTTAAATCAATTATTCGAATACTTACAAAGGAAAGTTTATATCATTGATTGCGCTGTAATGGCAAGTGGTGATCAGTTCATTGGAAAAATCCGCAAGATTGAAGCGATATATTTCGGAACGTTCTGTTCCAACAAAAAACTATTTGGATAAACAGTAAATCAAGAATTATTATCAAATAGTTATTTTCCATGAATAATTACAGGTCTAATCGTAATCAGAACTTCAATGACGACGCGTTCGTGCAAGGCAAAAGCCATTCTATTTCGTGACTAGTAAATTGCTAAAATTAAATCTTATTATATTATATCAACCTGATGACCCTGTCCTCTAAGGCTGATTGATGTTACCGGTCCTTGAACCTTGACTGAATTCTTGATATAATTTCTAAGAAAGCAATATCGTTAATAATCAACTTAGGTAGCTTTACCAGTCTCTATTTTCCGTTAAATATTCTAAATATTTATAGGCTTTCAATAGTTAGGAGTAATTGAATTTACTTTTTCTTAGCAAAAGCGGCACCGCTTATTAAAGCGACTGTTCCATCGCCCGCACCAGCGAGAATATCTCCAGTAGTTAGCAAACTCAATGATAAAATTCCTAAGCTAAGACGTTCTTTTTGGGGACCGTAATCTTTCATTAGATGAGTATTCATATTAACCTGTCAAAGTAATGCACGATATATTATTCTAACAGTCAGTATTCGGATAATATCAATAGTTGTTGTACGTTAAAAGCATAGCAATGAAAAATTTATATTTAAAATAGTTAACATACTAGCGATAACATAATGTTTAAAAACCTGCAAAATATCTCCAGTTGTTGTACCACAGTAAAATACACTATCATCTTCATTTATCTGAAACAAGTTTTATAACATAATTGTGTTAATGGCGAAAACGTGATATTTTACAGCTATGGTATCGATTAGCTAATTTGTGTTCATACCTCAATGCATTTCACCACACGTTTTAATTGCCCTAATCCACAATCGGTAGGTCTGATCTTTCTGTTGGGTAAGTCTAATTCCCATATGCGCAGGGTTTGACTATAATAGAATTTAAATAAATTATTTTCGAAGCGGTTGAAAGATATTAACTATATCTACACTATTAACTTGATATTATCATACTTTCCGCCAGTAACGAATTTATAATCATTGTTGTTGGCGTATGCAATTGCATATGTAACGCCAGCACTTTGCAGAGCTGCAGGGCTTCCACAAATTGCTTGTTCAGAAGCAACATCCCAAACTACAACACTATAACATAAAGAATGAATAAAAGTGAATTCTTTAACCTGTAGCTTTATATAGAGCCTTGAATTAATTTAGCTTGTAATAAAATAAATTAAATATGTTATGTGATCATAATAGTACGGCTAAGTTATTGCGTATACCTTCCATCATCTTGTCCTCCGAGTGATACAAGAAATTTGTCGTTGGGTGAAAAGGCAAGAGCATAAACTCTAACTTTATGAAGCGTTAGCCTGCACTTTAATGTTCTCTTTTCAAAATCCCATATAATTATTTCAGCCTGAGATCAACAAAAATTTATTAAAGATCATGCTTACGAATGCCTTAATCAAATGTATAGATTATATGCAATTCCATGTAAACAATTATTCGGAAAGAATATATATATCTTCTAATTTACGATCACCATACTTTGAATCCCATTGGCGCCACTTGGCCAGATGCAATATATCTTCCACTACGAGATACTGTAAGGCAGGAAACATCACCAGTATGACCAACGAGAAATTTTTGAGAACCATCTGCCAAATCTTGAATCACGATCGTGCTGCCAATAGCATGAACTAAGTGTTGGCGATCAGGATGAACGAGTAAGCCCTTGTGAATATCTCCTATTTAAGCAAGTTGTAGATATTTTGTTAATGCGTTGAACGATTAGTCTATAGGCAATTAAAGTGCGTATTTTCTTCAATTTTTTCTTAAGTTATCAAGGTTTCCATTAGTTTACGTCTAGTTTTGTAAATTTATCACATTGTACACTATTAATCGTATAGCATACACTAAGATACAGTAAGAGTTGGTGTTAAACATTGGATGAGTGTCAATAATTGAAGATCATTTAGTAAGATGAAATTTTATGAAAAAAAATGATTCTTTTTAGTTTAGTATAACCTGGTGCGTAGAGTGTCAATTCAGAGAAAATTAACAAAATAAATCTATCTTGAATATTCTTTTTAAACAAACTACTATGGTTTTAGTATGATTCTATCCGTTAGAACAAGTTTTTAGCTAGTAAGTTGATCTAGCGTTGTAAATGAAATCAATATTCAATCATCTGTGATCATATTAAGTTACAACTCTGCAACGCTTGTGATAGCCTGCGCAAGTACCTGAAAATCCAATTGTTGACGCCAGTTGTAATTGACGAGTTTGTCCACCAGATTCTTCCATGATGAAACTTTGAAGTGCGCGTAGAGTTATCAATTATAGTATGTTTCGCAAATAAACTCTATCTACAGTTTGTCACAGAAATTCAATTGAGGGATAGCTGATAAGTATACGCCGTACACCGCACGGAGCGCTAGCCCAATCTGATGTGCTTGGATTTAGTTGCTAAGCAACCATCAACAAATTGAATACGAATAACATACAGTACTATAATGTCCAGTTTAGTATAGTGGAATGACCATAGAGGTTTTTTGTACACCTTGATGGGATTGACTAAGTCTCAATTAGCGAATGGTGATAACGTAGTCAAAACATAGAGATATCTTTTTATCAATTGAAGTATACTATCGTCATATGCGGAGTCAAAATATATCATTTTGTACATACAGGATGATCAAGGTAACCTGTATGAACAGCGTAGTGCAGTATTGCTGTATACTGTAGGCTTAACAGCCGTTGTTAGTTGGCTCGTTCAAGAATACACTGTAGATCGATGAAATGGTGCTTTTAGATAGTCTGTAACAGTGGCGTACTAACAGATTACTTCCTTATTTGCAACTTGACATTAGTATTGGGTAACTATGCTGTGTCAATTCGTCAAGAGGCGAAAGGATGCTGCTAGACGTATGAGACTGTATCACCCTAATGAATGAATTGAAGAGAAAAATGGATGATGTTAATTTAATTAATCCATTTTATTTTTACTGTAGTCTATGCAATGAAAGTGTATACTGTCATGTTTTTTTATTCAATGATTTAGTATACGACTCATAAAGTTCCAGTAGTCAAATTTCCAATTGACTCTACTACACTGACTGAAGACCTATTTTGGGGACTACCATGTTGCTCAATAATGTCAGGCTAGACCTGGACGAAAAGGTTCGGTCCGGGAGGTCGGTCGGGCGTGTACTGGAATCATTTAAAGTAAATGACTCACAATCGATTTCTGTCTAGGGCGGGCCAATGGTGATTAGTATGGCTGCTGGCTATCGTCACAGTAGGCGACATTGTAGTACCAGATGGGCGTCCAGTACTGTACATTTTACAGTCTATAGTATTGTACATGGTAGTACCAGATCGTCCCGCATGATGCAACACGAACTACAAACGTCCACTAACTAGCGTCAGTGCATGATCGGCTGTACAAGTGTACAGTGCTGTGCGTTGGCGTATTGTACTGTACACTACAGTATTGACGTCACGAAAGTCACTGTACTGAACATGCACTGTATCGTACAGTATACTGTACAGTATACAGTAGACCGCAGTACTGTACTGTATTCAGTCAGTACAGTACAGTAGAAGGATAATAAGAATGAATGTACTGTAGTGCAGTATAATAATAAAAATATTATTAATATTATTGCAACTTTCTGCCATTTTTCTACTTGATAAACTCTTATAATTACGTTAACTTTTTTTTCCAAAAATCGCCAATAAAACTCTTTGGGTGAACTTTTGATCAATTCTGTACTTTGGAGGCGAGATCCATTGACATTCTAGGGGTGAAAATATGACGAGTACCAATTCCTCCGTGTCGTCCAACGCTTCCAGCACAATGACCACAATCACCACAGTCGGTTCAGCCAAACCGTTCTTGCGTCGAGGTGCTGTTCGCCAAAAGAACGTTCACGTAGTCAAAGATCATAAATTTATACCACGTTATTTCAAGCAATTAACATTTTGTGCTCACTGTCGTGATTTTATTTGGTAAGTAAGTTCAAGTCTACTCTTATTTAATACTTTCTACTTGTAAATTATGCTTTACCAACGCTAGTTCATGTATATTGTATAGCCAAAGACATACTGCCCACCAAGCGACATACTGTTGATAAAATTAAACAAATGAAATGAATGTCGTTGTAAAAATAAGATGGCCACCATAACATAGCATATCAGTAAAACATGTCATACAGCTATAGTGTATGGATGGAGCTGCATGATGTTGTTAACATGATTCTATCTTGTAACATTGACATATATACATATGAGTGTAGTAGTCAGGATTGTTGTTGATTGTCGACCTCTTCAAAACAGAAGGTACAGCAGTAGTAGTGGCCGAATCATTTTTTTGGGGGGGGGGGAAGTTACACTTCATGCAGTGACCAGTCGACACCGCAGAATTTGAAATCCTACTCTTCCAGTCGATATCATGGATGGACGCCATACATAGTCTTGCAGATCGCTTTTCTTGTAGAAAAAAAAGAGAGATATACGCGTACAGACTTCTTAACTGTGGTAGATAGACACTCTTGTCATTCATAGCCATCGATAATAGAATTGATATCTCCAACTAGAATAACGCTACGGCAGTCAACTCCAGATAAAATAGACGCTGTCGTCATGGATCAATTTTGGCACTTCTGGACAAGTACATCGTGCTCTTGATAGAGAGTCGTATTTAACTTTATCCAAGCTGTTGTAGGCTAGTATAGCAACTTTACTGAAAAAAAAAAACTATCTACTGCAAAAGATTTACTATGCCTGAAGTCAACTTTCACTGGAGTGTTGATAGTCGATGCATGAAATGCTATTCGCTAGAAACGCTTTATTTTTCTAATGCCGGATGATTGAACATGATTACTGTATAGATTATACTCACATTATACGCTATTGATAAATGGCATCAACGTAATAGAAAGTGCCGACGTACAAGCTAAAATATCAATATCGAATCGTACTATACTAAGCAAAATCATTTTCCTATCCTAACACGGCGTAATATTGCACCCTTACCAAAAGTGATAGCTAGTTAAAACCATTTTATCATGACAAAGCTACTGTTCATTATTTTAATTAGTATGATTTACAATAGAAGATTTATAGAACTGACGGCACTACTGTACATATCCACACATCGGTATAAATATCGCATTCTTTTTTAATCTTTTATAACTTTCCTACTACTCAATTTTGACTTATAACCAACTTAGTGGTCATTGAACACTATACTGTGCAATCATTATACAGATAACAAATTATGCTTTCAAGTACCCTTGTCTGCTACTCATGAGTAAATCATGGTATAAATTCAACATCCAACACAAGACTAACTTATTCATGCTTTGATTCTTCTTTAATTAATTTAGGGGTATCGTCAGCAAGCAAGGTTTCCAATGTCAGGGTACGTGTACTTGCTAACAATCGATAGACAGTAATAGAATTGGAAAACGATCTTTTTATTGTTTATTTCCAGCGCTATATGTACAAATGTTAGTTATCATTATTAATTGATGATCGAAGCATTAATCTATGCAACTACGGTAGACGTTGTAATGTAGACTATGGCGTCTTTTTAGCCATAACTGATACATATAACTGTAATAAGACTGCCAATTTTATCATGTAAGCGTAGACTTCATCATAACTGCTTGTAGCAAATAGACGTACATCATGCAATCAGTAACTTTCTTGTCATATTCTAATTCTAATTTATGGATCGATGATCGCACAGTACAACATACCCAAATCGCATTTTATTTAGTAGTTATTAAAAATAATGATTATTGTCCCACTATTAATACAAAAGTTAACTCATTGATCCATCCCTACAGTGCTTTTGTGTCATACTGCTAGTGATCTTAAAATTTATGGTTTCATCCTGGATCATCTATATGTCATTGATCATCTTGAACTTACCTTACTGAACCTAACAATAACACAAAGTTCTTTGAGCATTATTTTAATAGTTGTCTAATCATAATAGTTAACTTCAGTTATTTCTACACGATGTCACTATTGCATTCAATTGAATCAGCATACTTAGGTTTAGATATTGCGATCACAGCTTTAAATTAGAAATTGATACGGCATCATTATTCTCCTCTTACAACTGATTACCAATTGTACCAATTTCTGATGTGAATTCAATTTGATCTATTTCTACTCTACTACTAGGCGTTATACTAACGTTAGAGAAATGCTTTAATTTTAATTCTACAGTTACGATACTTATTTATAGAAGATAAACGATACATCTTATTTTTTTTTATATCTTTACACCTAGTGCGTTATCAATAATTAATATACTTATAATATGACATGATAGCGTTCAATGTCGATTTATTTAAAAAATAATTTATGTACCACAGATAACGATAATCGCTTTATTCTACAGGATAGTAGGATATCGCTAAAAAAAAAAATTGATATAATCAGACTCTTACGGTGATTCTCGTGACTTCAGGAATATTATATGCGATTTATTGGTTTAGCTTTTTCATGTTGAATAAGTATACAATAGTGATAGTAAGCTATTTTCTTTGCCTATCATTTTAGTTTTGTTTTACTCTTCGTCATTTCTACAGTACGTTTTAATATACGTATCAAGATACATTAATAAACTTGTAAAAAATTCTCGATGATTAGTCATAGCTCACTATTCCGCAGAATATAAGACAATACCCTCCTCGCTTACTTAGAAAGTAACGCAACTCTCTTTGTGTTACAATGAGCTATAAACAATGAAAAAATGCAATACTAATTCCAGGATACTATTTTCTCTCCTATCTAATCTTGATACAGATTGTGGATTTGCTGTACATAAAAGATGCCATGAGTATGTTTCTTTCCGTTGTCCTGGAGCAGAATCAGCAAGCTCTGTAAGTTAAAACCATCATTTCTAGCTATATATTTTTCCCCTATTTATTGTTTACACACTGATCATAACTGGTTAATGGATAGAAAATGTGCTATACAATAATACAGTATTTGATTTTTCAATATCATTTGAGGACCATATGGGCATTTTCAACCAAGCAAATGTTCATAATAATCTATAGAAAGGATTAAAGACAATATGCCAGTCTGGTTACGATAAAATCGCTAAAAAAATCTTTACTATACGCGCATTTGCGAGTTGATAATCCGCAATCAGCATTATATTTACAATTGAAAATAGAGAGCCTTTCTTGATCATTCTTGAATAACGTGAGAATTGCAATAATTAATAGAAATTTGACCGCATTGCGTGAAATTATCGTATACCGTATACAGTATAGAGATACAGATATGGTCATAAACGTAGTTTACATAAATAACATCAAAATTTTATAAATTTATTATAGAAAATTTTTATAACTGTAGAGTAGAAAACATAGCTAGATCATTACAGCAAAATCTATTATGCTTTACTTGTATCTTTTAAAATGAATTGAAATCGTAGCGATATTATTAATAAGTATGTCTCCTATTGCAATAAATACTCACGTGATGACATGATAGCTTTAGTAGTAACTGTAAATTATAAATAGAAAATATAGGACATACTGTACTAAATACACAATTACTTAGATTATTATTTAACAAAAATTTTCTTAATGACTAGAATTTTTTGATTGTATAACATGTAAATTTCGATAACATAAAGCTATAATGTTAACGAATTTTACTTCGCTAAAATAGCAATTTTTGCTAAATAGTTGTATTGTTTTTAAAGTTTTACATTGTCTAAAGAGCAAGTTGTAAGCGTACAATATTAACATAATGTCATAGAAATATAGAGATGATGCACTGATATTATTAATCTCTACAGTTATTTACTCTGTCACATGTCATTTAATAGCTTTTGTTATCAACTATAGTAATGTTGCTTTTGCTAATGTCCATTAAAGCAGACTCACTCGTCCCCGCATAAATTTAAAGTATGGACCTATGGTAGTCCAGCTTTTTGTGAGCACTGTGGTTCATTGTTATATGGATTATTCCATCAGGGACTAAAGTGTGAAAGTAAGTTTAAAAATTAATCGATTTCTTTCTATCATTTAGACACTCATCAACTTGAAATCGTCTCAAATCGTTTTGAAAATTTTAACGTGATTTCACTGTAGCATAAAGTACGATATCAACTGGAAATGATATGATACGCATATAATTGATTTTGTACACTCACTATTTTTTTGCGAATTTACGAAATAGTTAAAATTGATACCGTTTACCGATATATTTTGTGTACATGTAAATATAAACATACTAATGTTTAAAATATAACTATTACTGAATTGGTCTGTTGGTATGTTTACAGTTCATGATACCACGATTTTACTGTTCGCTAAAGTGAATTGTACCGTGTTATCAAGATTAAGATGAATACCTTATATTCAGTTTAAGATACTGATAGCGTAGTGCTTGGTTACGGTTTAGTAACAAAATATAAAATGTATTGATACTACGCAATTGACTTTTTTTCTTATAAATTAATACTATGAAATGTCACGTGTACTTTTTCGTCAGCAGGACATTATTTATCAATGTCTCATATTTTTTTACGTACTGGTGTTATTATCAATATAAACTATTTGTTACTAAAATTGCTATCCGTCACTTTGTAGTACTGATAAACCCTATTCAATTTAAGCGTATATTTTAACGTTTAAATCGTTATTAAGCGTATACCATACAATGCAGATATTTTAGTAACATACAATTAATTATGTATTATATACGAGTATACAAAATATATGTATACGAGATATATATATATATATATATATATAGGTATTGCCATAAAGATGCAGTAATGCATTTATCTTTCTTTTTTTAACTAATCTCTCCTATGTAGTACAATAATTCCTTCTTCATTGTTTCGTATATCATTAGTACGAGTCACTATGTTTCTCTTTGTTTTAAATAAGCTACTTTTATTAAATTTTCTATTAGGTTGTGATATCAATGTCCATAAAAGATGCAAGAAATTTGTACCTAATTTGTGTGGCTCAGATCATACAGAAAGAAGAGGTCGAATTAACCTATCAATTCGCTATCAGGAAACTAGTCCAACCGCTGGAATGTTACTAGTTGAAGGTACGTTGCTTTTAACGTTAAATAGGAAAGATTTAAGGTTTACTGTTTCTTGTTAACATTATTTTATTATCAAGTAATATTATCTACCTATCATCCTTCTATTACAAATTTATGTAATAAAATAGCTTAATTTTGTATTTAATCGGATACTTGACTATTGACCGTTTCGATTTATTATTACATTATTTCGGTGTGGATATTATAAGATAATTATGATGATCAAAGAATTCGACCCATGTCTTATTAGTTAGATATTCAGATATTAAAAAAGATAAACACAAATCGTATCCTATGATCTATTACCAATCGTTATATTTACAGCATGCACACGTTATAAATTCACGTTTATGTTATTATGCGGTAGGTTGTTATTTTTGCTAATGGAGGTTACAACAGATAAAAGCGGTATTAGCTTTACATAGTATAAAGTATTGCACTAATAACGTCCCGATATTTTTAGATAATGTCAACGGGTAGAAAAAATTGATAATACAGTATACTATATTATAAATATAATAGGTGAAATTTTTTGCAAGTATTGATCACAGTTTCTAAAATTTATTATTATTAGTAGCATATTATTTATTGAGGCCTTAATGCACATCCTGTTCTGTAAAAGATTCTAAAATAATTGCAGTATGTTAGGACAATTTCTGATAAGTTGTACAACGTAATATTCTTTTTACCGTAATGGTTCTTTCGTTATGTTAATACGTCATTTGTGAACTTAGATTATTGCACAAGATTGCATATGCATATCGCTTGGAGTAAAAATATTGCCGTCTTACTATATTATTAAGTTTCATGAAGATCGTACACTTTTATCAATTCATATGATTAAAAACGAAATATTTTCATAAAAGTATACCCACTTGAAACAAGTACAGTATAGTTCTTACGTACATGTATAATGTATATTTCTACTTTCACTGCATGTGTACATATATCATTTTAACCCTATTTGTTATATAATACGTCGTATATCAGAACTTGCTAGTCTTTTGTTAATTAGGTATTTAGCATATTTTTTATACAATACGCGTAAATATCATCAGCATGCCCATTAAGCAACCAATACAACAATCTTGTTCTTTAGTAATAGGAATGGAGTGATAATTTTTTAGTGAACTTTCAAAGTTTATACTTATGTATATATACTGCACTACCCACATATCAAAAATTTTTCTATCTTCGTAATATACAGTATTATCCCGCTGTTGACCTTTAACAATTATAAATTAAAATTATACTTTACCATGCAAAATCAAAAGTAACAATTCCCATTAAAGTAATATACGCTCTCTCTCTATTGTAGAGTAATTCAGTCATGCATTATTTTTAATAGATTTTAATGATTTCAATTTGTCATACCATATTGTGATCTATTTCACGAAATTGAAGTATACATTGTATTGACACTATTATTTAGCTAGAGTTTTTCTTTTTCAATTACTCGGATATTGCATATAATGAGGTAGTGACAGAATCAAAACAATAAATCAATCCGTACCTTGGATTACGGATATCGCAGTAGGATATTGTATTGCAATTTAATAATATTAGTGCCAACATATTATAAATCAATAACAAAGCATTTTTTGTAAACACTTCTAAAAATCAAGACAGATTTAAGCTACGTAAATTAATTAACCACCAAATCTTTGTAAAATTTTCAAATTTAGTCAACTTTCTTACTATCTATAGTATTTCAATACAAGAATTTACTAATTATAATTAGTAAATTATTGGAGTTATTATTGAAATTATACAAAGTAGACTACAGTATTACAATTTCGTTAGTAATTATAGTTATTTATTGAATCTTTTATTTTGATTTTATCGCTATT
The DNA here is from genome assembly GCF_000150275.1 of Trichoplax adhaerens. NCBI lineage: Eukaryota > Metazoa > Placozoa > Uniplacotomia > Trichoplacea > Trichoplacidae > Trichoplax > Trichoplax adhaerens. The sequence goes on along the minus strand of NW_002060944.1, from coordinate 7,529,299 downwards.
TGCGATTTTTTAATGGCAGCATTATTTTACATTAGTTCTAAAGCTTACTTATAACGTTATTGAAATAATATGTCACGGAAGCAACTGTAATTCAATCCTAACGATTTTGTTGATGCTACTTCATATTTGCAGTTTCGTAAAGTCAACTACAAAGATAAGATTGCAGCATCAAGTAGTTAATTAATATTTGAAATTTGATCATGTTGTTAGTGAGTTTCTCTTGTTGATAATTCGTAGACAATGAAATATGCATGGACTACTGCTAAAAAATATTTCATAATAGGTTCTGTATATTTGTATCGTACATAGAGATCGCTGAACTGTATATACAGTACGTATGTCACTTCTGAAGTTAGATCAAGTCACGAAGAATAAATTTGACAATTACATTCCAGATTGAAGCAATGATATGCTTGTATAATTCATTTATATATGCGTTTAACTGCTTTCTACTGTAGATAGCGCTAATCAATCAAATATTAGGTAAAGCATTTCCTGGGTTAAAATAATACTACAGTTACTACTATCGGGAAAATCATAAAATTTGACATCACGATCCGACTACCGTTGACTCCTTGAATCATAAGATTATTTTCTTCGCCATTACTTTTGAGAGAGAATTTTAATCACCGTCCATTGACGGAAATGATTAAACTTTATTCATTCCAGATTATACTTGTTAAACGATTAGATTTGAAAAAATGGCGATGTCGAGATGTTTTATTTTTAATATTCATATAGCGTTAAATTTACCCTTTAGTAATAGTTATGATACTTTACAATTACTGCAATATCAATGACAACTACTTGAGTACTGAAGTAAGGTAGATATTTCCTTTAGCGGTGGAATGATTGTATAACCTATGAAGATAATTTAATGAATTACTACGTGGTTTGGACTAAATCAGATTAGAATGTGATTACACTTATAGAGGTCAAACTAAAGGTTATCGTAATTAGTTACATGTAGGAGCAATTACAAAATACAATAATATGATGCCAAATCACAACTGAAATCATAATTAATTGTATAGCTCATGTAACAAAACTAATTTGTCACGGATATAGATAACGCCTCGTTAACGTTTTATGATGGCGTTATAATACTCCGTAAATTTACCCCCTGTTTGAATGCTTTTTGATTTTATGTCTATATAACGAAAACCATTCATTGCATGAGTATTGCTTTTCTATATTATGGAAGTTAGAGAGTTTTTGTTAAACGAATTACTATGCATAGCAGGGACTTCTCCAAAAAAATATATATATGTTATTGTACTTTACCATCGATGGACTACCCAACCATGACGTAATCAAGTAGTGCTTGTCTCTAGGCCACAGACCTTAGTCCACATACCTGCAATATAAAATAAATCGATTTTTTAAATTATAATTTTTCATAACATTTTTCTTTCCTTACATTGTAACAAATATATAAAATCATTTGTTACCTTCATTAAAATCATACTCATTGTAATAAAATTTTATTAATTATTACTTACTAATAACTCAAATTTGTATTTCTTAATCATAGTGCGCGAATGTAAGAATCTCATACCAATGGATCCTAACGGCTTATCAGATCCATATGTTAAGATTAAATTACTCCCTGATCCTAACAAGAGTACGAAAAGGAAAACCCCAATATGCAAAGCGACTTTGAATCCAATTTTTAATATGAAATTCGATTTGTAAGTTTAGAAATATGCACCAATGAAATTTATTTTCGATAGTAGTAATATTATATATGTACCGCGATAGAATATTACCTTGAATATCATGATTAAAAGCCTTGATAAATTGAATTATTTTTTTACCAGTCTGATCATGTAGATAAATTTACTCATTAAAGTAATTGGCAGATACATATGATATAGTGTAATAATTGTGGACACCGTTATTGTATATAAATGACCCGTTTTTTATGTAAAATATTCATACCGTTTTACTATGGCTATTTCAGTTATATAACGGAGAAAGATCATGAACGACGCTTGAATGTGAGTGTTTGGGATTGGGACAAATTTGGTGGAAATGAATTTATGGGCGCTTTATCATTTGGAGTATCAGAGCTAATAAGACGCCCTGTTGAGGGTTGGTATAAACTATTAGATCAAGGAGAAGGCGAATTCTATAATGTCCCTATAGCTGATGATGCAGCTGTAGCACTACAAGAGAAGTTTAAGGTAGATAAGTGGCGTATCATGCGTATATTATCGGCTCTATTTCAGTAATGTACAGTACAATACAGTACTTTACTCGTACTGCTCATAGTATACAGCATATACAGTATATTGATTGATTGATTGTGATAGACTACAGTAACAGTACGTTAGCAACTAAAAATTAGTCATTGCATATATTTATGCTTATCTATATTTTATGCTATTTCAGTCACTTGAAATGAGACCGAAACCTGCCCAGGTTAAACATCTTAATTTTCCCAATTCGAGTCAGTTAACACGAATGGAAGATTTTGAATTTCTATCAGTTCTCGGCAAAGGAAGCTTTGGGAAGGTATAAAAACTTACCCCTATTGTTTTACCTACTATATTTAAATTGTTCTCAGCACTTCAGTATTGCGATGCACCTTATAATTTTATATCGATAGTATAAAACTAAGTTCGTTTGCACATATTTTAACTTAGCTTGATTTATGTAAAATGTAACGTCAATTATTATTTTTAGGTTTTACTAGCTCAAAAGAAAGGGACCGAAGAAGTTTATGCTATCAAAATATTAAAAAAAGATGTTATTGTTCAGGATGATGATGTCGAATGTGTTATGGTAGAAAAGCGAGTTTTAGCATTGTCAGGGCGACCTCCATTTTTAACGTATTTACATTCTTGTTTTCAAACTGAGGTATTATTTCATACTTATAAAATCATACTTATAGGTCATTTCTATTTATATTTGTATATGCAATTTAACCATTACGGTGTATCTGCCTCGATTAAAGTTAGTATTTTTCTCTAGGATCGTCTTTTGTTTGTTATGGAATTTGTTAATGGAGGCGATTTAATGTATCACATTCAACAAGTCGGAAGATTTAAGGAACCCCAAGCGGCGTATGTTACTATGTTATATAATGTATTATAAATTTTAAAATTTATGCTAGTCTAAATTTTCTAATAACCAGCACCATATATTATAATATTGGTGCGATATAAATTAGCTATGTATTATACCAAAGATTGGATTAAAGTATTAATTCAAAATTTGACGGTTTATTTAGGTTTTACGCGGCTGAAATAGTTGTAGGATTGCTGTATTTACACTCTAAGGGAATTATTTACAGGTAATATCGATATTATATCTTATGAAATTTTTATTTTCTGAAACTGTAAATTGACTACTTTGGATATAAGCATATTTATGTGATTGTAAAATTTGCGCGTACAGGGATTTAAAACTCGATAATGTAATGCTCGATTCGGATGGTCATATAAAAATTGCCGATTTTGGAATGTGCAAGGAAGGGATGACTCCTGGCAAGACCACAAGAACTTTCTGTGGAACTCCAGATTATATTGCTCCTGAGGTAAATCTATTTTTAGTGATATCCAATCAATACTAGATTTATTGTGACCATTTGCAAATTTTTCACGTGTACATAACAAATTATATTTCATACAATAGATTGTAGCTTACCAACCTTATGGTAAATCAGTTGATTGGTGGGCTTTAGGTGTTTTATTGTACGAGATGTTAGCTGGTCAGGTTAGTAGCTTATTTATTGTTCGAGCACAGAAGTAATCTTATTATTTGAAGTTCTCTAATTAACGGTAATGATCAAATGTAGCCTCCTTTTGATGGCGAAGACGAAGACGAATTATTCAATGCGATCATGGAACATAGCATTTCATATCCTCGATGTTTGTCGAAAGAAGCTGTATCAATAATTAAAGGAGTAAGCATTTATTCCCCATGAGATTAAGTTTATCCTGTACGATTTTTATTATCAGCTATTATACTTATTAACTTTACATCAATTCTTTAGTTTTTAACAAAAAATCCTGCCAAAAGACTTGGCTGTGGACCAAATGGCGAAAGAGATATTAAAGAACATCAATTTTTCCGACGGATTGACTGGGAAAAGCTAAGTAATAGGGAAATTCAACCTCCATTCAAACCAAAATGTGTAAGTTAGACTATAACATATTGTGGGTATATTACTTTTACTCTTTTTAAAATTACAATGCTACTAATAGCTATATCAAATTTATTTCATGAGATAAAAACGAAATGTATTTCTTGTTGATTATTTTCGTTTTATTTAACAATTATATTTCAGAAATCATATAAGTCAGCTGATAATTTTGATCCAGAATTTACGAAAGAAAGCATAGCTCTGACTCCCACAGATAAGACTATTATACAAAATGTTGATCAATCCGAATTTGAAGGCTTTAGCTTCGTTAATCCTGAATTTTCTGGCAATGAGTAAATACCGCTATAAATATGTGAAAAAATAGAAAATATGATCTAGCAAGTTTCGATTGCTTGTAATAACTGCACAATACTTTCGCACGAACTAATTTTATGCGTAATTTACTTATTATTACCTTAATTTTAAAATTTAAAGTCTGCCCTAGTACGACAATGTATGTTCCGATGTAATTATATCAATTATAATAATAATTAATTCAAATTATTACTCAAGCGTTTCACATCATGGCATCTATCAATGGTATGTAATTATAATATATGAGTATCAAATGATGATAGTGTCATGTGGGTGATAAACACTTAAATTATTTGGCATTCACTAAAATTGGTATCCTTTCTGAGCCTGTAATTTATTAGAAATTCTTGTTAATGGGTTCTTTAAGTTTGACGTCGCATAATATGCATCTATGTTTTATTAATGTTAGTTTGAAATAGAGAAGAATGATAGGAAAATTTCGTAGATTTCAGACTTAAAATTTTATGTATTATGCATTCCGGCTTTCTAGAATAACCTGAGATCATGTCGCACGGTGCACTAGTATGATATTGATTATAATCAACAGTTTTCTGTATAAGTATAGGCATTTCAACGAAAAGTGTTCGTACGTGCTTACACAAAAATTTCTACGTAGTCTTTCAGCTATAAACGTTATGGTATTACATACTGTGCTAGCATGTAGATATGATCTTCCAAAGCAACTGGCTGAATGTTTTTAAGCATGAAATATGATCTTTTTAAGTATAATGGTCGCGTATTTGCATACACGCTGTAATAATTATTTAATTAACACTATATATTTGATCGATTTGTCAATGTAAGTGCTTATTAATTTTTGCGGTAATAATGTTCGCCTTTGCCTTGATTGACTTAATAATAAGTAGATTAACTAATATTGGTTGACTGATCTGGTGAAAATAAAGGAAATTGACCCCTAAGTTTTTACTGCCTTAATATTCTCATTTCTCCATTTAATTAACTAATAGGATCATTCAATATATAACTTTCACCATTTCATAAGTAAGCGTAGGCTAAGGATTACTCCTATTGCATGTTTAATATTACGATGTGATGAAATGATGCGATCTTTCTTCTGCGAAATTAACTTTCCAACATTGAAGCAATATTCTCCTATTTAGTTATTCAGCGCATGGCTTTAGCCTATTTTATTGACAATTTATTCGAAATAACCAATATTATAGTGATAAACAGTAGTCATGAAATATAATCACGATAACTTTAGTTTAATATTTCAAGAATTGTAAGAGATGAAAAGTAAAGCCTAAATGATAAATGATAATCTCATTATTTGGTGATATGTATTGAGTACGTAATTTGATTTAATCCGCATTACATTCACTATCACGATAAACATAAATATCAAAAATGTTCAAATTAAAATTTAATAAATTACCGTAAGTAAAGTTTGCACATCACGTATTTACAATTTGTTGCTATAATTCACTGTTAAAGTTTTTTTTCGTCGGACATATAGAATGTATACGTATGTCATAAATGTTGCTAAGCTAAGAGCTAGTTTCAAATTGATGCAGATAACAACCAAATATCACCAATCATTGCGATAGTACTATAGTAAAACACTGTAAAAGGTAAGAAGGCTTAAAGTGACCACAGTCAGCTAATAAATGAATGTATATATATATATACAAGCAGAAGAAGTTTTTACAAAGATACGGTATCGTAATCTGTCATACCTAGTCAATTATTTAAATATTGATAGACTTTAAGCATAATTATTCTATGAAATAGCCGCTGGTACACGTGTTATTGATTTTATGATCTCTGTGCTGATATTGTTATTGTATTTAAGTAATTATAATTATATTATAGCCATCAGATGAAGAAAGATCGTAGGATACCCAAATACCACCTATACAACAACGATCAATTCTCTATTAGTCTTTGTAATCTTTCTTCTGTCTGACCGATTTGTTCCAACAGAAATGATTTATCTCTTCCCTCCTATTTTTCAGAAAGTCATTTTTTACAATTTTTTATCAGATTACGCAAACAAAAGATTTCTTAAAATTGTCCATGCTAAGCATAAATTGAAAAATGTGAAATGTATTTGAATTAGATGCACATTTATACGCATATCCATCAATCTATCCTCACCATCACTAGTTGTTCTTTCAGTAACTGAATTTTGATAATACGAGCCTTCGCCAAGGATCGAAAGTAATAAAGTATAAGACTATATATAGAGAAAAATAAATGTATATTGACGATAGATATAAATGAGTACATAATTTTAAAATACTAGTATAGTCAAATAAGTTATACTAGGTATTAAAAACTATAATAAAAATTACTTTGTAGACATCAAATTAAGAAAAAGATTTTAATAATTTGTACTAGAAATATTCCAGTTTGGCAAAAAAATAACATTATTGCATATTCGATTGGAAAAAATGCTTAGATAGCCATGTCATAAATACAACTGATTTAGATAAATTATGAAGAATAGACAGACCATTTTAACCTATAAAAAATTACTTCTATATTCGGATAAGCTACAAAAGCTGGTTGATTCCTAAAATCATATTACAATACTAATAGCTACAGCTGTTAGCTATACGATACACGTAGCCGATTTAGAAAAAATTATAAAGACCATAGAGAATATTTTAACCAATGATTATTTTTCCGTACTTATTCAGTAGTTGGCTATAGTAACTGCTAAAATGGTTATAATGATATCGATTGGAGGTAATTGTAGCGTAAAAGCCACAAAAGCTGTAATTATTCTGTAATAATAGGAGAATGAAGAAAGAGATTTGGATAGAAATGAAGAGTAGCAAAAAGCACGCAATAGTTTGGTACTAAATTCGTATACCGTCAAGTCTACTATATCCCAAATAATAAAATCTCATGTCACAATATCCCATAAAAGTACAGGAGTAGGTAAAGATGCTGGAGATAATAATCTTCCTTGTGGTAATTAATCATGTAAAGTATTTTATAGTAAAAAATAACCAATATAAGTAAGCTGTGTAATTTACTCTTCAATCGAGCGACTATGGCTGATTATGACAAGAATTATAACCACGCGTTACCTCATGATCAGGATCAAAGGTATAATAAATCCGGCAGAGAATATAAAACTGAGAATATCCCAAGCAATAGTAGGTAAGTTCTTTTTTACGATTATCGTTATCGCATCAATAACAGTAGACTGGCTCCTGTATTAAACACAAGAAATTATTAATATAATTAGATGACATATTTAGCGTTACCATTGATATTTTATTAATCCTAATCCATCCAATATACCTGTAAGGTCCACACTGCTTTGATGGAGTTAAACTAATAAAAGAAATCATTTATCAGTAAGCTAAGTTACAGTAATCATATTAAAGCCCAAAAACTCCATTGAATACAACTATTTAACATTTAATAGTCATAAGAAGAATGAAGAGTCGATAATAATAAATTTACTAACTTGGCCCAGCCATAACCAACCGGTATTGCAGCTAGGAAATAGGAAATAATCAAAAGCAACATAAAAAATGAATTTGATTTTGATGTACGGTAAGGACGTTGCGACGGGTGGTTATTGTAGACTAAACTGATCTAAAAGTGAGAAATTATAGTATTAGTATCACTACACGATATGATATTTGGTTCTTTCTGTTTTTAGTAGAAATCTATTCTCTCGATGATATAAAATTTGATAAATTAATGTCGGACTCAATTTCTGATTCGATGTCTATTTGCTCCAAGAAACGAGTCAATAAATTGTGCAATTACAATCTTTAACATAATTACTGATGAAGCCCATCATGATAATATAATTTGTAATTTAACATCAGACTCTACTTCAATTTTACTCATATAAATTTAATGAATAATTGATTAAATACCATGTAGTAGCGACCTATAACTTGATTATAGATGAAGTTTATCATGATATAAAATTTGCAAAATTCTTAATTACGAAATGGTGTTGAAAAAATTTATTGAAACTACATCTTTTAACCTTTTTGACGTAAAAGATGACCACTAGGGAGACAACAATCATCAGAGGAACCATAGGGCAATAAAATGCACCTAGCCTATTTATAAAACATAATATAAGATTGATATGGAATAGACGTTAGCAGAATTCTATAAGTAAGCCGCTAAAAATTTAGCAGCACCCTATAAAATATATAGTAGCACAGCCATATTGCAATAGATTATATTATAGATTGTTTGTTTTCTATATCTTCAAGTACAAAGCTATAAGGTTAAGGCAGAAGGTAGCAGTGTAGATTTTACTATCATGTAAGATGTCTTATTGAACATCTTAAAATACTAAATACTTTTATCAATCTTTTTTTTAAATTCATCGAAAATAGATAAGGAGAGACCAAGCGCCTTATGCGATATTATTAATGATGTTACTTACCAACACAATACTTGTGCGTAGACTAAATCCAAAACATTTTTAGGAATTTGAAATTCGGGCGGATAGATTGGAATACAACATATCGTTTGAGATCTGATCCTATCAGCTATAAATCTGTAAGAAATTTCCAACATGTTCAAAACATATATAACACTATTCATACTTACAAATAACGAAACATCTACTGTACTTAGATAAAAACGTGTCAAAGCATACCTCTGAGGAAATTCTACAAGTATTGTAGCAAAGACAACAACAAAAAAATTAACCACGACTAATTTAAATAATTCTTGTCCAACGTAAGTTTCCCAACACTAATGAAGAACGATGTTAGAGAATAATTCGTTAACTTAAATTGTAAGCAAATACTAGAGATGAGCGTGAATTGAATTCACGATAGCTTAAGCCTTATTATATCACAAGCTATTCCTGTCATACTCAATTTGCATCATTAATTAGAAATCTAATAACATTTTACTTACTAAAATAGTATCTGATCCACCTGATGCTGCGTTGCGAGTAACTGTAAATAATGAAGCCAGTAGGAAGATGATCGATGCCAACTTGAGGAATACAGTCCTATTTCAAAGTGATTATATCATCATCGAGATAAGTCGTATACAAATATATAATGTAAGATCGAAAACTTTCAAATTTTCTACTATTACAGTCGAAAGGGGAATATACCTGAGAAGTGTTAACTGGACTTCAAAGTTCGGACTGTAGTTCTCATATAAAATGAGAATACTGAAGATAGGCGGTAAAATAATATTTAAACCAGAAATAGTGAGCGAAGCAGTGTAATTTCTTAGTAGCTGCAAAAATGCAGAGCTGGCAGAAGTTGTTTGGCTCTTGAAGAATAATAACGTAATTATAATAGTAGTAAAAGCATTAGGAAGGGATTTTTATTGGAGATGAGAAGAAACATCGCAAAATATGATTAAAAATTGATTGAAAATTTTAAAAGATTACAATTTAAAATGAAAATTAAAGATTGATTAACTAGTTGTAGATAATTATGGTTTCCATTTTTAGAATTCAACGAGAGAAAATAGCTTACATCGATGGTCTCTTTAGCAGCATAGTAAATAGCAGCACCAGCTGCACTTAATATGCCTAGGATGATGAGATTAACAAGGATGCGTTTGAGATAAATTGTACATTTCTCTTTTTTATTCCTCAACTTTGACTCTATTGCTCGAATTTCTTCAGCTAAATCAACCTGAAGAAGAATAAATAGGAAGCCACAAAAGAAAGTTAGGTAGCTCCGCTTTCTTTTTAATTAATTTAGCTTGCATAATTTTAATTGCATAGTATTAATATTTGACGGTAGATTAAAAGGAAATCATTGCCTGGTACATAATATGTACAGTATTGTCAAAAATAAGTAACTATAATTGTAAGGTAAAATTAGATGAGAAAGTAATATTTAAGATTAATATCTAATGGTTAGGAACTATATTTATAAACTGTATGATATGTATAGTATTGTAAAAATAAGTAATTAGATGAGTATGTAATATTTAATATTAATATGGAAAGGCTCTGTTACTCTAAATATGGTTATGCAAGATTTTTACTATGTGATATAGCATAGCCTAGATTATGGCCTTTAATATAGCTAGTAGAATTCGCGTATCATGATAGCATGCAGTGCTCTTAGTGGAAGGAAATAAGTACAAGTAACACAATAAAGTGATCTAATTTACAAGCTACACTCGGAGTAACTATCGTGTAAATAATAATATAGATAAATAACAAGCCGTAAAATATCATCATTAACACCGTCTGCCGTAAATAAACCAGAGAAATGAACATTAATATCACTTCTAAATTACCTTCATATCATGTGCAATGCTTTTCATTTTCAGTTCTGCCGCTTTCTGCTCACAAATACAATAATCCCAACCACCAAATAGCTTATTACAGAATTGATGGACACTACTACCGCCTTCAATATAGCTTTTCTGATAGGCATTGGAGGCACTGGATAAAATTAGGTTGAAAGTAAAATCTAGTAATCATTTTTTCCTACCAAAATTCAGCAACGCAGAAATCGATAGAAATAATTTAAACTACAGATCTACCTATTACTTCTAATCGAATTCGTGTAGACTAACAAACTTATGCAATTTATCTATTAATATAAGGTGAATTTTCTACCTAAATTTTACCTTCTAGCAACTAGGACAAGACTTAATATAAAATGGACGAGGGTTACCACAAAATATACAAATGGCATACTATAATAGATGGGTATATTTGGTGTATGAACAACATCAGCGGTATAATTGCCATAAAAGAGCTGGCTGCATTCCATTTGTCCCTAAAATAGAGGAGAAAAGCAAATTGAAACGGATAAAAGAAACATGAACGAAGATTAAAATGGCAGTTCATAAATGCTAGACTACCTTGCCACTAATAATAACAATAAACAAATGGGTTGTTGATGTTGTATTAGCGATATAATCTGGACTACAGTAAATGCTAGCCCCTGTTGTGGTGTTAGCAATGGATTGAGAAATATTAAAGGTAGCATAATCAAAAGAGACCACGTTTCGATGGGCAAGTAGAATTTCTGGCACACATAAAAAACCAAACCACATTAAGCCTAGCATTAAATTAAGGTAGAATAACCATCGTAGGAAGATGAAATAGGATAGAACACCATTGCCAAATTGGCCTAAAGATATTGATATAAATGATAATTCATATTGCAGCAGTTATGGACTAACTAGGATCGATATTACCTTCTACTTCTTTTAAATGTGATCTCCATAAGCTAAAGCTAAAGTTTTCATGAAATCCTTGCTTTACTGATTGCCAAATCTGCATTGTATAGGAAGAGAGGGAAAAATTAACTTCTATTTACTTAAAAGCTAGCAAACTTATTACCGAAATCTTATAGGGCATTTCAGCTCTATCACCAGTTATTTATAAAGTTAGTCAAGCAAGGTAACAGTCTCTATTTACAATATCTATAGAATTTACCCCTTTTTGCTTTCTATCACGATGACCTTGATTTCCATATTTCAATGCTGTAGCTTTTTGTAATTTCCTTAAATATCGATAGATGATCCCATTAGCAAGTTTGAATCAAGTTGATAGTGACATACTTGAATTAAAAATAGCTCGAAAAAGGGTGAGAGAGAGATACTGTATATATAATTGTATATGTCAGAAATTGATCTAGAGTAAGGAGAATATTTTAATTCGATCTGAATTTTGTTCTATAAGAAAACTAGAAATCTTACTGATATTCTTCACGTTTTCTCTTCATATTGGAAGCGTATTGCTTAATTAATTTGGCTCTATGTTCATGATGTTCATGACTATAATCCTCATCCTCAACATCTTCAATTTGATCCTCCCTTTCATCGTTAGGTATGGATTGAAATCCTGATCGACTAGATCGAACCCAACGTCTATGACAATCTTTTCGAGTTAAATTGGCTCCTGGAGCAGATTGGATTGCTTGTTGGCTTGGCATCCGTGCCATAATGGAACTTTGGTGACCAGTATGGAGATTTGTGTGCCTTGATGTCGGTTTACTGAGGAGAATATCATCATCATGAGTTACTGAGCCAGGTACTGAAGATCGCGGGGTCTCTATATGGTTCAACATTGAAAGATTTTAATATTCATGAATCAAAGTCGAGGCAATCGCAACGCCAGATATTGTCAAAGCTGAGAAATAGTAAACGATACTTTTATCCATTAAATGGATATTATCATCGACATCCTCAGTATTAAAAACTGATGTTAAAGGAGATTTCGAATGATATAAACTGTAAAATATTCTTATTATCTTTATTCTATTATAACTGTTTGGTCTTGATCACTAGTTCAAAACGTGAGTTATGGTTTCACTGTTAAAGTATTTATATACTTGTATATATAAAGCTGTAATAAGATATAGACTGAGAATATTGACCGACAAATTATTCTATCATTCATTAGATCGATAAAGGTACATCGTGATTTTAATAGCAATCATCTGTTTGTCTAGTCGCGTACCAATATCAATCATTTCCTGATGACTTTCTGTGCTTTTTTGTCGTTTTCCTGATCGCCGTGGATGAACAGATGAGCTCATTTTGTAGGAGATGTCCTTTCAATCAAGTCTGCTAGAGAGAGAAGGAAAATTCCACACTTATTAATTTATAATTTTCAAAATAATCGATCACAATTACAATCTACATATTTTAATGGTAAGTAGAGAACTGACGATATTTTCGTGATCTTAGTCATCTATTACCCAGTAGATAGCTAACAATCCAATAAAGTAGAAAAATTAAGTTAGTTTCTTTTTCCACTTTATAAAAAGTCCTTGCTACGTAGATACAAGGCAAAAAATCATCTAGTATTTCATTTAAAACTAGGTTAGGAACGGACCGTTCAATGAAGATAGGCCCACAAAAATTGGCTTCAATTAAGGTTTCTTATCAAGATAGATAAGTTTCTATAGCGTAGTTTAACTCCTTCCCGCTGATAGGAAAAGTAATTGTTGTATATATAGTTAGTAATAGATTAAATACGATATCTTAACCATAAAGGCATAAATAAAGGAAACACTATTTATGTACGTATATGATGATTGTATGGTAGTACTTGTAATACAGTAGGTGAGAGAACATTGTAAAAGGCGGACTGATAAGTTACTAATTGTAGTGCGAAGTATAAACTGTAATCGTATCGAGGTGTAACCTCGTGTAGCTATAAATACCGATCAACTAATAATAAAATGCGGTTATCAATCTTACTCACGGAGTGAACTTATTATTGAAGAACATAACAGTAATGCCACTAATACCAAGAGAGTTTCAATCAATATTGAATCATTATTTCTTCTATCAATAGTCTAATCATTTGATGGTCGTTCCATTCAAGAATAGTAGAATTCTTCAATGATTACAGCTACTGACTGATGGAATGAACGATGCAAGAGCGCAGTAAGATCATTATGGATCATTTTAGCCGTCAAGTATAAATATTATATTCTTTGATGATTAAACGAAGCTATTCTAGCCGCTGTTCTATGCTACTATTTTTTATTTTGTTTTCAAGTCAAAATAAGAAACAAGAAAAGCATGCCGAATCAAGTTGGTTCAATTTAAATTCAATGAATTTAAAATATATATCAATGCTTATACGTACCGGTATATTTGATTATTTATACTTACCTACATGATCATTTGCAAGATCATTCAGCCATCAGGTATAAACATCATGGCCTGTGATGATTAAACTATGCTATTCTAGTATATTCTATATTGCTTTTATCCTATTCTCAAATATCTTAACAGTAAGAAATAAGAAAAATACGCCGGAATCTAAGTGGTTCAATTTAAGACATACATTTACACGTATATGTGATTATACTCATCAAGATTGATCACTTAGGGGATCATTTAGGTATTAAGGACAGAGAGCATGGTAATGATGATGATTGAATCATACTATTTTAGTTCATTTTTATGTCTCTATGATCATGTGTTTAGTCAAGATTTAAAATAAAAAACAGCCTAAATCAGGATACCTCGAACTCCCCATCATCTTCTATAAGTACAACTCGACGTACGTGATAATCGTCAACAGTGATCATTTATGGGGCTATTTAGACATTCTAATCTACGTGAGATGTATGAAATCCCAACATTAAATTAATGCCATGATTGATAGGTCAAGATTGAAACTCAATAATAATTTTCCCAGATTGAAACACGTTCAACGATAATGATAAGGAAAGCAAAATTTCGATATCTTTGCTCATCGAATTTAATAAAAATTGATCAAGTTTCGAAATGGATCAAGATAAATACTGTAATCAATTACATGAGAAACTTTAGAAACAGTTCTAAGTTATTGAAAGACAGAGTAAGAGTTTAATTTTTGGCTAATGAAATTCTAGACTAGTCTATCTTTTATAATAATAAATTTATTTCTCCTTTAATCAATCAGAACGACAGCATACCGTCAACGGCTACGATGTCAAATAACAATCCTAGGTAGGCTGTAATGGCTGTATCCTTTTCAATTAGTATAGCCCTACAATTAGAATAATGTTTTAAAATACTTCAGATCACTCGTATTCCGAAAACCTTGATAGAATGTTCTTAGCCAATACCGGGTAATCAATATCAAAAGGTTATTAATTACATTTCTCTCTCCAGAACAACGTACCGTCAATTGGTTCCAGTAGCTTATATCTTTAAACTGTACCCAATGATATCCTATCTTATAAAGGTAGATACCCAATAGAGATTGTATGTGTTGAAAATTTTTTTATATCTTAAAAATTGAGAAATATTGTAAAGGTTCATACTGTATTCAACCAATAGAAGAGAATACAATTTGTTTTCTCTTTTTATTCTATTCCATAAGACTACAGTATAGCTTTCATTATTAATTAATGAATTCCAAATTTAGCATCCATTGATCAACAAGGTCAATCGACTTTACAAAAGGCCAATTTAGACATCAAACTATCCTAACAAATTATACAGAAAACAGACTGGTTAAATAATTTAGGTCTAATTGAACATTTTATATACAGTATGTTTCTATCATGACAGATGGAGTAGGAAATATAGAAGCTAACTATAAATAATGCCGACCCGATTATCTAATTAGTACCACTAGAATATGAAATGATAGGTTAGAAATGACTATAGAAAATAAACTCTTTGCTCAATTCTATGCAGTTCTAGTATATGAAGTCACACAAGAAGTAGAACGACTAAGTAATACTGATTTAGTCTCTCAATTTTATAAAATTGCCGTATCGTATTCCTATCTACCCGGTCAATTTATGGGTCTATAGTATGAGGTAATCTACTGTATAGACTGTTCTGCTTTATTAACCTAATTTATGCGCCGATATTATGAGATACGAATATTGTGTAAAAGATAGGGCAACAAAATAATACTGATCTAATTACTAAGTATTGCAAATTTCAATTTTATCCAGATATGTATCAACCATCAGGTTTGGTATAACATTAAAGAGACTAGATAATGATGATTTAAAACTCTTAACAACAAAAGATCAACAAACCAACGGTATGATATATCAATTTTGATTTGTAGGTAAAATAAAGAATTACCGTTACATCATATCATCAAATCATTTATCCTTATTTACGAATGATATTCTTTGTTACAAATAGTATTTTTTTTAGCAGTTTAATATACCCCTATATACTAATTTTATACCGCTCATAAAGAGGGTTATTGCAGTCTGTAAGTCAATTCTGTAATCTAATCCAACTCACGGAATCTATCGGTTATTCATATACCATGGAATAGTATAACCTGACAAGCAAATCTATTTATTTTATCATGACCTATTTAATATTGCGACATTCTTCAATATGCGCAACATAACTTGAAGATCGAATCTCCATCTACTAGACACTGATTTGTTGCCATTTATTACGGAAAGCTCTTGTTTCCAAAATGTTATTCATGTACAAATACAAATATTTAAGAATATCATCTAGTTTCTACTATAGACTAATTCAGCATTGCTTGTCATGATAAAAGTTATTGGTATCTGTAAATCAACCGCGCAATTTAAATTAATCTATCAATTTTCATATACTATGGAATATCAGAATCTCAAAAGAAAATTAAGATATGACTTGTAACCTATTTGATATTGTGATGTTTTGTAATACAAAACAACTTCATTTAAAAATCGAATTCATGCCTATACGCAATCAACCATTCCTTTTTAGCATAATTTGAAAGCCAAATCTATCCTAATATGCTCATCAGTCATCACTTATTATGAAAAGTATCCGCTCTCTTTAACACCTATGAGTGTGCTCCAATACAGTCAATTTATACTCTTTTATTAACTATAAAGTATTATAACTAAAACTAAAGGACTTTCTGTGCTAATAATTGTCTAATAGAAAGCGAAATTTTTGAAAAGGAATAGGGGTCCGTGTTTCATTAGGGTGGCCGTATATTATAGATTCACGGGGGCAGTCTATTTTAAGAAATCCAACTCATTCGAATACGCTAATCTACCCTGACTTCTTGTGAAAATATCCGTAGATTTACTAGACAGTTATTTACTGCAGTTGGTAAGAGCTGTAAACTCGGCTACGTATTTAATATTATAAGGAAATTTTAAGATTGACTCTTGCACATGCGGTTCATTTAGTATTTTACGCAAAAGATATTGTAATAATCAATGGCTTGAGAATAATTATTCGCAAATATATGTTTAACTGCCTAAAATCTTGATGATCTCTCTATCGTTTTTCTCGAATATATTCCTACATTTAAGATCGACACTCCTGAAATAGACTTTAAAATTAACATTTTATTCTTACATTGATTAAATTAAATCACGGGCATTAAAGCGTTATGACGTCCAAATAACCCGAATGGCAGTTATACTGCTGCTACTGTTAAGGGATATATAATAAAAAGTAAGAAAACGATATTACGGTAAGAAAAATTTTAGTCTGGCCATAAAACACGAGTAACCCAATCACAACAGGTCAGCAAGATGAGGATAAATGTAAATTATTTATCGACTATATATAAAATCAATACAGGTATAATTAACAGGCTAATCTAACTTTGATGACAAATGTATCGCAGCAATATTTTAATTGCCTTGTTATACTCTTAAAAGTAGAATTCATTATAGATTTGGCCTTCTCTTAGAAAGAAATTTTAATGTTAGAAAATACAGCAGTTGGAAAAATTAAGCAGCTGCACTCCAGAAGCAGTGCTGTCAAAGCAGTCAAAGTCGTAACTCTTCCTAACGTAATCAACCTCAACAAACTCAATTATAATTAGATTAAGCAAGCTATTACAGTCTTATATATCTATATATAGCTTAATTCAACGAGCCAGAACAAAAACTAAACTCGATCTTCCTCCATTTTAACATTTTTATAATTATCTTCACCTTCTTCTTCAATTTCATCTAAACCTTCTGCTTTACTGATTTGTTCTAGCAAGAAAGATTTATCTTTTCCTTCCTATTATTTATATTTCATCATTGATTAGTTATGATACCATACAATTTATTCATTTTATATATTTTCAAAACTAAAGGTTATGCATGATCATAGTTATTTTCCGCCTAGGCTTAAAAATTCCACAATTAATTCTAATATCTATATTATCCTTACCATGACTAGCTGCTCTTTCAATAATTGAATTTTAAGACTACGAGCTCTAGCTAACGACCGGAAATAGTATATGCCCAAGCTATAAGAAAAAAATAAAATGTTACATATATATTAGAAAGGCGATTTTCGAACTGAATCTTAAGGTTGGTTTTGCTATAGAGTTGGAAATAATTTTAAGCTATTGATTCGATGATACGGTAACTTTAGTGGATTTGCTTACATATGGAAAGATAATACAATTTAGTTTATTACTTACAACATCACTAGAATTAATGGGATGACAAATCCAGCTGAGAAGATGAAGTTAATAAAGTTCCAAAGTCCTGAAGGTAAATTGTTGCTCATAATGGTAGTAATAGCGGTAATCACAGTTGTTTGGCTCCTATACACAAGATTTCAAGGAACAAAGGAATATATATCATTTTTATATTTCATTACTTGAAAATGCAATTTACAATACGGCTATAGTATGATTCAAAAGAAAATCTTACCTATATGGTCCACATTGCTTGGAAGGAGTTAAACTAGAGGCAAGATAATTAAAGACAGCTTAGCTATTTTATAACATGGATCTATTTGTCTTATTAGAGAGAATATTATAAGCTCTCTGCTACAGTACAAAATCAAAGGAAAATTTTATATTAATTAAAGCATGATCAAGTACAATTCAGTATTATCTTAGCTACTAACCTAGTCCAACCATAGCCAACTGGAAAGGCCGCCAAGAAGAAGGAGATGATTAAAAGTAACATGAAGAATGAATTGGATTTTGATGCACGATATGGGCGCTGCGATGGCTGATTATTATACACAAGACTAATCTGCAATAGGATTAAGGAAAGAAAACAAAATCAGCACTGCAAAATATATGCAACTGATATCCAAGAAGCTCCGCTCTCGTCGGAAATCTGAAGGAATATTTTAATTTCATATTCCATATTCCATTTTTGTTTACCTTTTTAACATAAAATATAATAATTAATGAAGCAACAACCATTAAGGGAACCATGGGACAGTAGAAAGCACCAAGCCTATGTTGTAGAATAGAGGACAGAACAGGGTAACTGTAAGATTAATCGTTCATTTTTTCAGCCGAAATATTATTCGTATCTTACCAGCAGAGTACTTGTGCATATACTAAATCTAGTACATTTTTAGGGATTTGAAATTCAGGTCTTTTTATTTGAAGGCAGCAGTTTTCGAAATTAACCTTATCTGCTACAAGCCTATATAATGAAATATATTTTGATTAATTACATTTAGCAAAATAGTGAAAATGAGAATATTAAAAAACTAGCTTACTAGCAATGCACATTATTTAATCGCCAGTCAAGAATAAAAAATCAACTTACTTTTGAGGAAATTCGACTAGGATAGTTGCAAAGACAACCACTAAAAAGTTCATAATGACGAGCTTGAATAATTCCTGGCCAACATAAGTTTCCCAGCACTAGCAAAAACAATTTATAACCATTAACTGGACATGATTTACACAATCTAATTAAAAGCACATTTACTGAAATCATGACTTTGCATATGGAAAGAGATATTTCTTTCTGCTAAAACACTGGAAAAACGTTGTCGTTTTATTCTTAGTTAATGGTTGTTAAAAATTGGACGCTATTACTGTCTATATTCACTCCTGATAAGATTTCTTAATCATACTATTAATTACTTGCAGATACTAACCAGTAAAGTGTCTGATCCACCTGATGAGGCTGCTGTACGAGTAACTGCGAACAATGATGCTAACAAAACGACTACCGAAGCCAACTTGAGAAAGACAGTTCTATTAAAAATATGGAGGAAATAGCATTAAGGATAGGATAAACATGACTTGCTTTGGAAGGAGACATGATATAAGCAATCTTGTCCATACGTTAGAGCTTGACGTTTATTAGAGAATTTAGGATATTATGGTCATTATCTAATACCTGACTAGAGTAAGCTGAATTTCAAAGTTTGGGCTATAATTTTCATATTGAATAAGTAAGGTAAAGAACCAAGGCAGGATAATATTTAATGCAGAAAGTGTTAGCGATGCTGCATAATTCCTTAATAATTGTAAGAAACCGGAACTGGCGTTGGTCGTTTGACTCTGTAACCAAGAAATAGAATTTAGCAAATTAGTTCAACAGTCAAAATCTTCTATCCAAATTGATTGCTGTCAGGTTTTATCGGTACTGTACTCTCTCTCTCTCTCTCTATAACAATAATCCTTTAGTAACTACCTCCTACTTTACTACGCTAACCCATCAAGTCATATATTCTATTTGACAAACCTGGATCGTCTCATTAGCTGCATAGTAAATTGCAACACCTGCTGCACACAACAAGCCAAGAATGACGATATTTAATACCAGACGCTTGGAATAAATGACAAGTTTCTCTCCATTACTTCGCTGCTTAGCTTTAATGGCTCGAATTTCTTCAGCTAAATCAACCTGAGGATAAAGCAATGATTGTTACTTATGATCTCGCTAGAGATGGAAATTTTGCAGTATTGGTTGCTGCATAGTACTTTATCCATTGTACATACCTTAATATCGTGTGCAATACTTTTCTTCTTTAATTCTGCCGCCTTTTCTTCACAAACGCAATAATCCCATCCGCCAAAAATTTTATTACAGTACTGATGGATAGTATCACCACCTTCTATGTAACTCTTTCTGTAAGTTTCTGAAGCGCTAATAGGAGTTAAAGAAAGAGCATGAATCAGGAATGATTTATAGTTTATAAATGTGCTCCGTTTTAAAATTTTAAGAAAGTATTACTGTCTAAATCTAAAGTGCGAGAACTGGGTTAGTAATAACGATAGTTTACAGTGATGATATTCCAAGTGCAAAAATTGATTGCTCTCTTTATTTAAAAGAGAGCTAGATTAGAATTGATTTGCAGTCTATAGCTATATTATTCTAACTGCAAGTATTATCCTTCATATTTAAAAAAGAGCGCTGGATTAGCAATGATTTATAGTTAACAACTATGGTATTTTCAAGAACAAGAAAGTATAACTCTGTATATCTAAATAGAGAGCTGGATTACAAATTATTTGAGTTTACAAATACGATATTTCAAGTGCAATAATAATAATAATCTTCATATTGATGGTACAGAATCACATTCAAAATGGTAGAGTTTAATTAAATAAGGACATAATCTAAATTTAAATTTAAATAATGAATCATAAGTAAATTCTACCATATCAATATTTGTCCAATAACTTACTTGCGTGCAACAAGGATCAAACTCAAGACGAAATGGATTAAAGTAATAATAAAGTAGGCGAATGGAACGTTGAAATACGATGCTACCCCAGATGTATGAACAACATCAGCAGTATAATTGCCATAAAAGAGTTGGCTACATTCCATTTGTCCCTAATAATATTAAATGAGTATAAATTTAGCATCATTAGTAACAAGATTAACTAGAAGATAAATTGTATCGATATAATTCTAAATAATTGAAAGGAGGCACTTACTTTACCGCTAATAATAACAATAAATAGGTTGGTATTAGCAGTGGTATTTGTGATATAGTCCGAACTGCAATAGATGCCAGCACCTGATGCTGTCGCTGCAATGCTTTGAGATACATTAAAGGTGACATAATCGGCGCTAACAATCACGTTATCATTTAATAGAAATTCGGGTATGCAAATAAAACCAAACCAAAGCAATCCGAGTAAAAGATCAAGGAAGAATAACCATTTGAGGAAGATGAAGTAGGATAATACGCCATTGCCAAATTGACCTAGGAAAGAGATGAAAGGAGGTAAGAGCCTTTAGCTACACTTATAACACTTAATATTAGTTTACTTGATAATTTGCATATTAGATTTAAATAGCAGGCTTCAAGTTAAAGCTGATTCTACCTTCAACTGAATTCACTTACGAATAAAAATTGATAACATTATGAAAAATTATTTGCACACTTATTCTACGTGATTTTCTAGCTAAATATTCTAGCTATAGGATACCGGTATAAATGAATAAAACTACAATTTATAGTGATAAATTTCATGTAGTTATTTAGTGTAATAGTCACCATGATTAATTACTAAAATAATCTATCAATACCTTCAATTTCTTTCAAATGCGATTTCCACAGTGTAAAAGTAAAGTTTTCCTTCAATCTTTGCTTGAATAATTTCCACTTCTATACATTGGGAAAAAGATGTACGTGAGAATTTAAAATCTAACTTTTTTTTTCTGTTTCATCGTTTAATGCGTATTCATATTCTCATAGGTGAAAATGTGAAATAAAATAGGAACTAATTTGTATGCGAATATTGTAGCTCATAGACAGTAAAGCTTTTATGTATTCTAGATAATGATTGACAAAGTAATATGGCATCGATTTTTTCTAATTTACAGTCGAATTATTATAAAATTTATAGCAAGGTTTGTGCCTAATTGACGATATTTATGTCATTCATGGAAGGAAACGATCAAATTAAATTGCAGCGTTTATCCATTTGATTTATATTAATTTATGGAGGTTAAGAAAAGTAGATTATAAATAAATCCAAATTCAAATTACAGTAATAAAGGGTTTACTGTTTGATCAGATTTGACTACTATAATTAGTTCACAACTTTATATCATAAGCAGTTAGAAAAAATTAGCCTACAGATAGATTTAGATAACGTTTAGTAAATTAACCGCTAATTTGAGGCTATTTTAGCAATTATAATTTCAATTTATTTCCTGTAAGCTTTATTAATCTGACAGATTTGGCTACCGCAATTAATTCATAATGGTAAATTATAAATGGATAGAAAGAAATTGGCTTACAAATGGATGTTAATGTCATTTAGTAAATTAGTCACTAATTTGGGGCTAGTTTCGCGATCATCATTTAGATTATTCCTTCCAAAGGTTAATAAAATGAGGGTCAAAGTGAATTCATAAAGCTAAATTATAGTATAATAAATATCAATTTCATAAGAGCATACTATATTATATAATTAATTAGTGAAAGGATATCGTAACGGGATAGGAAATAGTTTGCAAATCGGATTGATTAAATCATATTGGAGGTTAATATCTCCATTATGGGCGAATAATAGTTGATAGCTGTATAGGGTCTTTACTATTATTTGTAGCTGATTATTGAAAATATAATTAATAATTATGAAAATAATCGGTAGAGGGTATTGGACATGGTTGGATCCAGCTAGAAGTGAATAGATCGATTAGCAAGGATTCCGATTCGTTTTAATTTAAGGTAAACATCGATTAATCCATCACTTTAAACTACACTAAAATAGATACCAATTCTTTAAGACTTAACTAGTCGCTGTAGCGAACTCAGTAAGACATTATCGAATGGACGAATCGTTTAAAATTGAGCTAAAAATTGTACTTAGTCAGAATCATTCTATCGAATTCTTAGAAAACTCTAAGTTAGCAATAAGCTATTTAACCTACCAAATCTTTGACTGCGCCATATTTTTTATGAATATGATGAGGCCTTTTTGACGCCATTTCACTTTGAAGTCTCCTATTTTAACCCAGGTAAATAAAAAAAATTATCTGTTCATTCTTTGTAATTAGTTTACAACCTTGTATTGGAAAGGGAAATGTATCCCTTTATTCAAAGTAGCTATGCCATAGCGTTGCTAATGTTATTAGATGTGATTACTTACTGATACTCTTCACGTTTTTTCTTTATGCTGGATGCATATTGCCGAACTAATCCTGATTTCACGCGATTTTCGTGATAATTGCTTTGATCTTCTTCTTCTTCTTCTGCTTCGTCAGGCACAGATTGCAATCGGAAACGACTTAATGATCGAGCCGCTAGTGAACGGCGCCTTTCCGTTTCGATTGTTTTACGTGTTAAGTTAGCACCAGGAACTGATTGGACAGCTTGTCGACTTGGTAACATTTGAGTTAAGAGAGAACTTTTACGTCTCTGCAGACCAGTGCGAGTATCAGTATGCCTTAAGATAGGCTTATTCGGTTTAGTTTCATCATGCATGGGTGAGCCAGGCAATTCTGATCGCGATATTTCTAATAGAAAGAATTCAGGATTGATATGAATGAAATGGAATATAGAAAATAAGAACTTGGATATTCTGCTCAGCAGAGTTCACTCTTAAACTTGGTTAATTCTTGGATGGTAGTAGTGATATGCAGTAAAGCTGGAAGAGTCTATTGAAGGCTACGAATTGTAGTTGATATCCGTTCAACTAGCCGTCGAAATATTAAAGTAGATTGTGCTATTCTCTTAGGGATGATTTCGATGCAAATATCCGTTAAATTTATGATCAAAATATAGAGATAAAAACAGAGAGATATTCATGTTCGAATTATTCTCAAAGTACTCCGTCAAATAGGAGTTAGATAAGATGTCTCTTAAGTTAACCATTTAAATATTAAGTCGCAAAATGGAATATAAAACGAAGAAAACTCATATTCAAATACGATTAAGTGTTCTGTCAAGAACGAATTGGATGAAATATCTGTAAAGTTCACTATTAAAATATCAAGATGAAAACTGAGGGATACTCATATCAAAAGAGCCCTGAGTATTTTATCAAAAATGAGTTCAATATCACAATATAAACTTGAAGAGTTTAGAGATTATTGCAATAGAGTTGAACTTGAATATTGTACCAAGGATCGTAAAATTTTATCTACATTGATTGAATATCTACAACGCACTGAGGTTTTAAGCAAAAATAATACTATTTAAATGTATCCAAAGTGGTAGCGAAGGCTGCTTAGATACGTATCCCAATTTTAATAAGAAAGTAATGTGTAATAAGCATAATGCATTAAGTATATGTTGTTAAAATATCAATTTGCTGGTACTGTAATAATATTGAAGAAGACAGCAGCTCTCTAGGAAAGTAATGTCTAAGCATAGTTTAGTTATTAATTTATTAACACTGAGTAAGCGCATTAACGAGAAAAGTGGTTTCTTAAGAAAGTTGTGTCTAGTAAGTATACGTTCTCATATATCAATTTACTGACACTTGACGAAGACAGCAGCTCTTTAGGAAAGTAGTGTCTAAGTATAGTTAAGTTTGCAACTTATTAACACCTAAAAAAGTGATATTGTAGGAGAAAACGATTTTTAACAAGAAAGTAATGTCTAATAAGTATACGTTATTAAGTGTACGTTGTTCAAATTTCAATTTACTAACACTTAACGAAGTAAGATTGATGAAGACAGCAGCTCTTTAGGAAAGCAGTATCTAGGAAGTTTGAATATTAATTTATTAACACTGGGCGAAGTAATAGTTATGGAGAAGGCTATCTTTAGGTAAGCATTATCTAAGTATAGTTAATATATCAATTTATGATCACTTGACAAAGGGATCTTGACGGATAAAAGCCTCTTTATAAAGCGACTTATAGTCGGATAATGTTATTCTCGTTGCAACTTGATGAAAAATGAGTACCGACAGCATATGAATATTGCTAATCAATAGGGTCTCCATTGCATAATCATTGAACTTAACAAGCTATTTCTTAGTTCTGATAGTTTTTTAACACCATGTTGTCTACAGTTACATTCTACAACTGTAATAGATTGTAGTTAAGACAAGATCGTGGATGCTTTTAACTTTGGTGGGTGTTTGTAGACATAGGAAATAGAAACACTAATATTTCAATTCTAAAGAGTGTGATAATCCTATGTATTTCAGTAAGAGTTGGCTATTAACTTAATGCTATCCTCTTGTTATGTTAACTATATCTCTATTTGTCATCGAAGTAAGGAAAAAATTAATTTTTCAATAATCAATTTATAATGATTAGTCAAATAAAGCAAATCTTACCTCGATTGTATTCAGGTGGGCCATTTCGTGGCTTCATTTCGATCGACGTTTGGCGTGGATAAACTCGTGAAGTCATGATAAATGATAGAAATCTGAAATAAAGATTATTTTACCGTTAATCGACTCTTTCTTCTCTTCGTTAGAGATAAAAATAGTCCAATAGTCGCCCAATTTTATGTTAAAATACTTGTTAAGTTTACAGCAAAAGCTAATGTTGAAAAATGTTATTAGGAAATATCGATTGACCGACACTGATATTAATTATTTAAGTATAGCCTTCCTATGGCTGATCGCTAAATCAATGTTCCTTGAATGTTAAATGATTACTTTATTTATTTTGACACAATCTTTCTAGATGTCGATTTAGGAAGACAATTACTACTACTTCTACTGCCGGTCTATTCCATGTTGTCATGAATTTCCTATACTATTCCACAGGAGAGAATCAAAACAACGCTACTGCTTTATGCCAAACAGAAGACATTTAAACCCCCTAAAACAACAACTTATCGCAACTCAGTTCTCAATAATTACTTGTAATGGAGGATATAAACTGATTTTCAAAAGTTAAGGATAAATTTTAGATCATCGAATGAGTCTATTATGATGAAGAAGCAATATCCTAATTTCCAGACTAAACTGTCAACGTTAATGTTAAAGATCAAGATTACTTTATAAAATAGTAAAACAAAATCGAATTGGGTAGAAGAGATCCATCTTTTTCGATGCCTAAAACTACTGAACAAGTAGTCATTTCCTTACCTGTTGTCAGAAATGGACCAATGCTTCTTTCTTTACTTTATTTTTCAAAATCCGAATTGATGATAATATTAACTGGAAATCAATTTCAATATAAAAAGTAAGACCGATTGAAATGTATAATTTTCTTCTGCTTACAATTTGATTTTCTGATAGAACTGTGTAGAATAATTAATTGATTGATTAGTTTGATAAATACGCGAAGGCTACAGTACAGCTTTGTTTCCTAGTCAAGAATTAAAAAATTCTCGATCGCAACTTATCCTATTAATAATTATCAATAGACTCTATTACAGTCTAATTATGTGACAAAATACTGCGATGAACGACGCGGTCGTCTATACAGAATTAGAGGATAAGTCTAGGACTAGACAAGATTACATGCAAAAGAATATGGATTTTACGTCATGCACAATCACTGGTGTTTCTGCTGTCTCTCTATACAAGTAAGATACCGTATAAAATGGTAGCAGCTTTTGTCATGGAAATAGATAGACTATTTTCTATAATCAGCTATCTTCTTTTTAAAAGACGTAATTCTTCATAGTTTGGGTTTAAAAATATCCACAGTCAATATACTACCCATTAATACTACAAAGTGACCACCTAGGGGCCCTCAATAACAACACTTTGATAAGGTAATAGTGATTGTTCTGAAAAATTATTTACCTTCCTTATATAAATAATCATAATTAATAAAATCCTGACGTCATAGTCAACGTATAGTGAGTAGCTATGGCGATATTTTCACGTTAATCTATTGTCCAATTGATTTCCTATGCCAAGCCCAAAATGGCTATTTGGATAGCATAAAAGATGAAATCAATTGTTATGAATGGTAAAGTAGGACAAAATCAATCATTAGAGTAGTAATGAGATTCCTTTCGATCTTTTCTGGGCAAGACAGTAATGATTACTAAAGATAGTGCCAATATTCATGACCTTGTGTAATGAACAAATTAGAAAATACTGTGATATTAATAACTATAACTTTATAAATAGATGATGTCATAAAAATTGCCGGTATAATTTTTACTTTAATGTTATAGTTTTATTCTATAATGTATCGATATTTCTAGGAAAGATGATACCATGCATTTACGGCAATGATAAAGAGAAATAATAAGTAAATATAGAAATGTCTAAAACTGTAGAGTGTCATAACGGATTGTTAAGTAGAAAATAAATAGATCTATAAATTGCAATCATGGGGCATATCTGCAGGTAAAACTTAAAACATCTATCTGAATGTGATAATTTATCTATGATCAGCTGAAGTACTAAACTTTGTATTAGTATCAAGGGTTTTTAAATGCGTAATAAATAGCTACCTGTATCTCCTAGCGATGACAAAGAAATATGATGAATATGAACATAAGCGAATTTTTGTTACAGGTATATATATATACAGCATAACTATTTTATATAGGTTGGTAGAAATTGCAAGTCATAAAGTAATAGAAAAACTGCAGAAAGTAAAAATACTTTAAACGATATGAAAAAATGAAACATTAAAACCTTGATTTATTAAAATAGTTAATCAGGTAGAAATGTCCATTTGCACTGGATGTTGGACACTATAACTTTTAGTATCCTAGATGACCTAGGAATTACGGACATTTATGAAGTATGTCATCATATTTGCAAAATGGAGTTCATAGGCAGTTGAAACATACAGTAGAAGCATAATAAAGAATTGGACTTTTAGTAACATTGACTGAGCAATAGAGAGTGCAAAAAGACTTATAAACTTAAATGGCTTATGCACCAGGTACCATATCAGAAGATTGAATGGAATAATGTACTCAAATAATCTATTACTATCCAAATATCCTCCAAGTTGAAAAAGTTGGAATATTTCTCTAATTTTGTATGATGGGTCCTAATAACTAAATATCACCAAAATGGCATCATTTGCAAATATGATGATACTAATTGCCGTTTAGACATGACAATTCATAATAGTCAACTATTTTCGAGCTCCATAGGACCTGTTTCAGATATCAATTACATATACATTATCTTACTAATTACTATGTAGATGTTAATTTTTATATTAAAGAGTCTAGATTAAATTGTTTCCTATCTTTATATTGTAATCGCTAACCATAATTGAGTAAGCTCATTTAAGTATACTAGAATCTGACCATTAATTGAACGTGAACATTAGCCATCTTTGAGTAGCATTAGTTCTTTTAGGATATTTATAGACTATTTATTATATTGCAATTCTAGTTTATATTTGATTGTGTTCATCCAAGGATTTCAATACGCTAGATTTCCTGGTTATACATATAATGTTTCTAATCGCTTAATAGGATTATGTAACATCAATGTAAATGAAATATTAACTGAAATTTCTTTTAATCGCTCGATACCAGAAAGTGATATCATCTACCTATTTAATTAAAACTATACAAATCTCTATTCAGATTATTTCTATTCTGGCTTGCTAGTAACGAGCTTTCATTTAATTAGCATCTGTTAGTCTTTTTAAGATCTACGATATAGAATTATAGGATAAGATTGATTGATATCAGTCACACAGAATATAAGCTACGGTACTATCTGCAGTATTTAGACAAGGCTCGATAATAGTTAAATTGAATTTACTCTATCTCTACTGGGCTTGTCCTAAATAAATCGATATCATTAAAAAGTATGCTTTATCTATATCATCTATATTAATTACTCTGCAGCTAAGGCGATATTATTTTATATTCAAACTATATAAACTACTCTTTAGGCTCGTTAGTAAACGAGCTTTGATTTAATTTACCATCTTTTAGTCCTTCAAGATGTATTCTAGTTACTAGATAAGATTGGGTGATATCGATTATAGAGTACTATGCTATCGGTGGTATTTCATTAAGGCCATCTAATAGTTTTGATGGAAACTACCTAATCTTCCATTTCTACCAGACCTATTCTGAGTGAATTAATGCTATCAAAACGGCGTGATTTTCATACGGGTATATGCTTGTACTACGATATTATCTGCTCTTCAGGGAAAATGGTGTCGTTTTGTACTTAAAGCTCGTTAGTAAACGAGCTTTGATTTAGTTTAGTATCTTTTTAGATCTATTCTAGTTCCTGAAAAAGATTGAGTGATATAGTTACTCTATACAAAATAAGAACTAGTGCGCTTTCTGTAGTATCTCTCCAAAGCTAGGCAATAGTTTTAATGGAATTTATTTCGTCTTCCATCTCTGTCAGGCCTATGCTAAATGAATCAGTGATATCCAAATTTTACACCAGTATATGGAATAATACTAATTGCTTTTTAGATATAGTGATATTATTTTATATTGAAAGTTACCTAAATTAACGTTTAGGCTCGTTAGTAAAGGGCATTTGATTTAATTTTGCTATTATTTAGTCCTTCAAGATCTATTCTAGTTCCCGAACAAGACTGAATAAAAATCAGTTATACAGAATATGAACTAGTGCTCTGCCTGTAATATTCTACTAAGGCTAAGCCACAGTTTTAGTGGAGGCTATCTCATTCTCCACCTCTGCCAGGCCTATTCTAATGAATCGATGCTATTCATTTTATATGCAATGACTCTAACTACTCATTAGATAAAATGACATCATTCCTTATATAAAACCTAAGCAAATTATATTACTTTAATAGAAACTATCCTACTTCATCTTCTATCTCTATCAGGCCTGTTGTAAACGAGTTAATGCCTTCGAAGGATGCGATTTTATGCGAGTACACAAAACGATATTTATTACTTTTCGATAAAGTGATATCAAATTATGTTTAAACTAGACAAATGACTCCGTAGATTGGTTGGTAATAGAGATTTAATTTAATATGCCATCTGTTAGTCTGTTGATTGATGCTATCCATGGATGTAATTCTCTATTTAAAGTTTGATACAAGCGTACTCCTTCCGGTTGAGATAGATTACCGGTACTCAATGAATTTTGATTTCAATGATTGTATTTTTATAAATTTTGTATCCTCCATTGCAATTCTTGGATTAAATGCTATTACTAACGTAAGATAGGATAAAATCATCTATAGACAAGTATTAATTTACGGTTATTCTTAATAAAGTTTTACTTTCAATTGCTCCATCTCCTAGCTCACTAGAACCTCTTCGAGTAAGAGAAATTTCAATCTAGTAATATCATTAATACAAGAAAGGACTGGTGATGCTGGCACTATTTATACTCTGCTATGATGTTGTTGTTTTTCTATATGGATTTTATTATTACCTCATAAATAATGGATGAACTCCAACAATACTTTACATTGTTTGAAGGGAGTTATTTTTTAAAGGTTAATTAGCATTGTACTTGTATCTGCTATGAGATTGAATGCTGTTGAAAATCCTATTTACAAGCGTTGAGGTTTTAGTCGCAGAAGAATACTACTTGTCTAGTAATTAGACTAATAGAATGAGTGAATTGGATTGATATAAAGTGTCTAGTTGACAAGTATTAGAGAAATTAGTCGATTTCAATAACTGTATCATTATCATCATCATTTATCCTATCCATCGATTATATTTATTGGCACTATAGGCTTTCCATTTCAGTTGGCTCTTTGCTATCCTTTGCTTCTACGATTGCCATTTTGACTAGTTTACAAATTGATCATTTTCAACCTTAATCCAGATTAGTATCGCGCCATCGATAGAAACAGTAGTAGGTGATTAACTACAAGATCCCATTTATTCTATAGTAGTAAATTAAGAATTCAACAGAGTCTTGGCCTAATCATCCTATTCATCTAGCCTACAAATTTAATCTACAAGCCGTGACTCAAGTTAGAAATTATGTCTGGTGCTTTATTTCATCGACCTACTAATAAACAACGAGGTAAGCAATTTTTCTCTCTAACCTCTATCCTACGACGGATATTCTTGCTCTGCCATGGGATAATTTTATTTTCTACTAGAATTGAAACTTGTTTCGTAGAATTTTTCCGTCCATTTTATCAACTTGTTTTATAGATTCATGTTATACTTAAGCTTAGACTGAGTCTATTTTTTCTTCATCAGGGAAATTATTTCTCTATCGTATAGACTGGAGTATATGTTAGTCAATCATCCACACAGTTTAAAATCCCTACGGATAGAATTAATTCCATTTTATCTAGATGAATTATTGCCCAACTGAGTCATAATCAGACCAAATTGAATTATTTTGACTACTATATAGCAACTCCAAAAATTAATTTGTTTTAGATGACATCAATAATAATCTGATTTCAATCTACAAGTTCTAATGACAATGAATAATTTTTTCGACTACCAAGACCATGGTCACAATTTAAAAAGGCATTTAATGGAGATTTAATAGAGTAGCAATACAAACGCGATTTTTTTAGAAAGTTCTATTAGGTACAATTATTTTAAAAAGTAAATGAGGGCAAGATGAGTAATATTTCTACTACCCTTGGCCAAAAGGCCATGATAATTATTAAATGAGGCATTTTTCATGGAGATTCGATGGAGTAGCTACCGTTGTGTAAATTTGATTGACCTAATCGGTTGCATTTGGTAGAATTGTTTTTCAAAGTCAATGAGAACAAGATGAATGATATTTCTACTACCAAGGCCAAGCGGCCATAATAATATTGGAAAAAGGTATTTCGTGGAGAGTGGATAGAATAGTTTTATAAATTCTACTTCTTGCTTAGTTCTAATGGATAGAATTGTTCTTCCAAGTCGATCAGAGTAAGAGGAGTGATATTCCTACAACCAATATTAGGTAGAATTGTTCTTAAAGTTAATAGCAGCAAGATGAATGATATTTGTATCACCATGAGCGCAATAACGACTAAAAAAGCATTTAATGGAAATTTAGTAGAGTGGACGTGTAAAGCAATTTATTTGGAAGTGAAGATGGTTTTTCATATTGAAAAAGAGCAAAGTAATGTCATAATGACTAGCTCAAACAGTCAATTTTGCTCAGATTAAGTTTGCTGTACCCATAATTGGATCATGACTGTAGTTGAATATGGAAAAAATGTGGAAAAATGGATAATTATGCCAGCTATAGAAAGAGATTAAAATTGGACTTCCTGTATAGACAGTGGAGTGATTAATTCTCTGAAAACTGTTATTGTCAAGGCTGCCCAACAGTAGCAGTGCTAAAACAAATAATCTTGAAATGAAAGTCTTGTTAATCTTCATGTTCAATTTGCAGTTGTCGATAGATGGATTATCACTAGGAGTAGCTTATACAGAAAGGCTGTCAGCATAGATTTCCGATTTTACCCTCTGAACAGATTCTCCAAAGCTATCAAGACGATGCAATAGTGTAGATGTAGTAAAATGAATAAAATCAACAGACAGAGAACCAAGCTATGGTGGATCTTCGTATTGAGTTGTAGCTATTAGTCCATCGACTATAGCTACAAGTAAATTGAAGAGAAAGTTGAGGATTAAAATCGATCGGGTAGATAAAGAAGAAAAACTGTCCAAACGATGGACTAGCATAGGAGAAACAGTAAAACCCTTCATCTTCAAGGAGCAGTTGTTAGTGCTAGTCGAAAGTATGGTCTGGCATGAAAGAAACAATAAAACTCCTTAACCTTCAAGTAGCAGTTGCTAGTTAAAAGTAAACTATAGCGAAAGCTGAGGACTAGCATCGATTGGGTAGAAAAATAATTGAAAGAATTATCCAAACTATGGAATAGCCTCGCGGAAATAATCAATCCTGTAGTTTTAAGATAAAGTCTTGCTCTCCTCATTCTTCAAGTTTCAGCTACTAACTATAGAGGTATAGTACTACTATAAAGTAAATTATAGTGAAAGCTAAGGACTAGAATCGATCGGGTAGGAAAATAATTGAAAAAATTGTCCAAACCATGGAATAGGCTCATAAAATCAATCCGTCCTTTGATTTTGAACTAAAATCTTGCTAATCTTAATATTCAAACGGCGACTATTAGTGCAAGGACTATCACGATATATCAAAAGCTAGCATTATGTCCTAAACTAAATAAAGAGTATTCTACCTTGAAGTACCTTCATGTAGATTCTATACATTATTAGTCTACGAAGTTGATTATATTTTATTCAAATTATGACCATGAACGTAAAATTATTGGTAAGTCGATTCAGGAGAATGTATGATAGGTCAAGTCTTGACTATCAGAATAAATTAAGGCAGAAGAAATAAATCAAGGATGAAATTTTTTTCACGCCTGTCCAATAAATTCTAACCTTGATGCTGTATACCTAATGAATATTATTTTAACTTCATCGACACCTTATACTTTTTTATTCTATGAGGTTCCATATATCTTATTTAATCATAACCATCAACTATAACGTTATAGCTAGATCGATTGAGGAGAATGTGTGAGATATCGAGTTCTAACTATCGGAATAAATTAAGCCGAATCAAATCAGGAATAGAACTTATCTCATGTCTCTCCATTAGATTCTTGAAGTTAACGCATTGATGTGGTCTACAACGATGTTTGCATTTGCTCATTTTTAGGATTTTGCTTGTAATATCTTTCTATTAATGAGTTTCCGTGAAAGACTATTAAAAATTGTTACAATATCTTGGCAGAATAATAAACAACAGCACGAAAAGTTTCATCAGTCTATTGAACAATTCATGACCATGATGGAAACTAGTTAATCAAATACATTAACGAAGCGGAATTCATGTCCTCTTTGTCAGTGCAGGTTATTTGTTTTTGGGTTACTCTTTTCTTTTTTAAATTTCAACAGACTTGGATTGTTTGATTAGGAATGGTGCAGAAATTTTAAGAGATTTCGAGCATACTATTTGACAACGATTAAATCATTATGGTTTCAAGACAGAATAGAAAGTAATTGAATAGACACCATTACATGTAAGATTGCTGCAGCCATTATTGAGACTATTTTGACGGTAGTACCGTTAAAGGGTTTTTAAAAATTTCCTTCTCAATTCTAACCTCGTTTTGATTACAATAGTAAGATAGTGGTCATTTCCTTTATAACTGAGTTCCATGATAGTAGTATTTTTTTTTACGATTATTCAATAAAAGCTAGTCTATGAATTCTTTTTTTAGCTTTTTAAGAAATAGCATTTACAAAATTGTTTTCACCGGCACCGAATATTGATTTTGATCAGCTAATTTGATAATTCTCTTCATAGTTACGCGTATGCTATTAAGGAAGAATGATCGCGTACTTTTTTTAGAGAGCTTTCTATTTTATACTGCGTCTAATTCGCCTACAAAGGCAGAAAATTGTAAATATTTCTGATGGCAATGACTATAGATTTTTCTCTCTAACAATATAGACAAAACTACTCGTATCTGCATATGTAAGCAATTTCTTCTGTTCGATAGTAGTAATAATTTTCTTTAATCTATGTACTGGTAAGGAAGAGATTTTACGTTCTTGAAATGAAGGGTAGAATATCAGGAGCTTTTTTCATTAAAGCAATTTATATAGCTTTTAAGCAGACAGATCCATCCTTGTGCTTATGAAGTCTGTTTTAAACTTATTTTACCAGCTCGATTTAGTATGTTAGGACTATATTATTTGCAAAGTAGGTGCTCAAGCATTGTCCTACTGTGTTCAAATCATCTTTTTAAAGCAGATTTATCAACCTCTGCCTTATAAAGTTTGTTTAAACTTATTTGACCAGCTGGATTTAATATGCTAGCATTATACCATTCGTTGACAACGAGCTCAAACATGGTCTTCCCATGTTTCAAAATAATATTTTTAAAGCAGATTTATCCATCTCTGTGCTTATAAAATCTGTTTAGCAAACTTATTTTACCAGCTGTCTCCATTACGTTAGGATTACGCTATTCGCTGATTAAGAGCTCAAACATTGTCTCACCATGTTCAAATGACATTTTTAAAGCCAATTTATCCATCCTTATGTTTATAAAATCTGTTTAAACTTATTCTACCAGCTGGATTTATTGTGTTAGGATTGCTCTATTGGCTGACTAGTAGCTCAACAAGCATTATCTTACCGTGTTCATATGTTACTATTTTTTAACTGTATATAGATTTAACCACTCCTGTAGCCAGCGTTAATGACATCGAATCATTGGAATTAGAAGATGTAGCTGATTACGCAACAGAGACTACGAATGGCTACCCCAATCAACGAAATAGTCATGATCCTGATTCAATTTATGGACAGCTAGCTGACTATCGGCAAAGCTCCATCTATGAAGATTGGCCTGAAGGAAGGGCTAAATGGTATGCAAAATGGATAGTAATCCATCATAAATTTTCAATTCTTTAATCTTACAGTGAATGGAGCCAAATTGAGTGTAAACTATTGCTAATATATCCTAGTACATAATATGAATAGAATTAACTAAGTCAGGAAACAGATTGCCAGTACTAACTTGTCTTGAAAATATGATTTTAGGCGTAAAAAATCCGAAGCGAAGCGAAATCGAATCGTGGATATGATGCCAAGTCGTAAAATGGGAACCACTACACGGGATAGTTTAGATCAATGGCGGCGTAGATCGATCCAAGCTCAGACTTTAAGTCGTCGGCATTCACGGCCTTCAGAAGATATTCGTGATCATGCTGCTTCCGATTTTATTGCTCAATTTCCTTCTACTCTCCATTCTAAAAATTCTCGAAAAGTCAATAAAGAAATTCGATCTTTACCGACGAATTTGCGCAGTAAAAAAGCTGAAAGGTCTGTCGATCGCAACAACATTTTGACCTTAGTCATGAATACTTTATATCGCACGTATCAAGTTGCTAAAATGTTCAATTTACCGGTACTAGAATTAAATTTAGAGAAAAGCAGAACTTTGAAAAGCCAGGAATATTAAAAAGATGGAAATACTGGTTTATGACCGTAAGTAGATTTTATTGCCTATAAAGTTTTAAAAGTGATTTCGTAGTAGATATAGTAAATTTGCGTAGAATTGTGAGCCGTTTTATGCGCTGCTTTTCTACCAGTGTAAAATTTTAAAATGGTATCTGTCAAAGGGATCAAATTTCCGTACTACTCTCTATAGGCTATACTTACAGGAGTATATGTTGTAAAATAATAGCTGTGGTGATAAAAATGAACAGAAAAGCATACATACGCTTTTCTGTTGCAGGATAGGCTTTGAAATGGAGTGTCTATAGATTGTAATAATTAGTATAAAACTACATCTATATCCGCAGATAAAATAGAATGAATCCAATGAATACATAAATTACATTTATAAGAGTGTATTTTATAAAATGATATCTACAAATAGCTAAAATCAATAGAGATTTGTATATGAACTGTATTTATAGTAATATACGTTTTATGATATAATCCCGGTCAATAGTAGAAATTAGTGTGTTCCTATACATATTTGCAGCAATACTTGCAGATAGAATGAAATTGTTATAAAACTATGCACAGCCTATATATACAACCCTACAGAGCTTTAAAATGGTACCAGTATCTGACGATAATAAAAAATTGGTGTCCAACTGTATATATTTGTAGTAATATTTGTAGATGGAATAAAATTTGTATATTATTACATATAAGCTACATTTAAACCGTATGTTAGTTTTAAATTGATGTCTACCTACAGAACAATTACTGCAGAATTATACTTGTCCTTTAAAGTAATATCTACCGATAGGAAGAACTACTGGTAGTATACAACTACAGAATTATTCAAATTTCATATAGTATCTTGTATGCAATATAACGAGAAGCTTATACCTGCATTTTAATAGAATTGATTTATTATCTAGCAAGTGTTGAGAGGAAAGCTGAACAATGTAGAATTGTTATTACCTCTATTTTTCTTACAATTAATGAAAAAAATGTCCGATATAACTCCATTATCAACATCTTATTCTTGCGATTGCTTACAGCAATGGAGCCATTTAAAACATTTTTTTCAAGACCTACAATTAAGCTTATGGAATTCTCATATGAAAGAGATTGAAGGTAAAATTGATTAATACTACAATACTACATTGTCTATAGCTACATATACAATTATAAATCAAAAGTAATATCAATTTTATTGACTCTCACGAGTTTTATTTTTATAAACAAATTGCAAAATTACATTCTGGATTAACCGTAATTCATTATAATTAAATTTACTACCTTCAACATACAGGATATTTTGGTACTGGTGTAGTTTCCTATTTTATATTTTTACGTTGGCTAGTATTCCTGAATATTCCCCTATTTGTTCTACCGTTTTCATTCGTCTTTATACCCCAATTGGCTTATCAACAAAGCTCCAGTGGCACTGTTTTTGAAGCTATCGATTTTATTACAGGAAGTGTAAGTTATAAATAAATACCATCGTGCTATTTTATTTATCGTTTCTTGCTGCTTTTGTCACTCGATATGTAGAAGCTTTCATTTTAGGATTCACTTACAAGTTAGCTGTAATTTAAAATAGTAAATACTGTAGAGACTGTGCTGGTAAAGTAAAATGTTTTATATTTCTGAAAGTTCTGTATTAGCATTAATTTTTCTTCTTAATTTCTTTACAGGGCTGGTTTACAAATACTGAATTATATTATGGCTACTATACAAACAATAGCATTCCTTCGGCTATTGGACCTGATTACGATATGCCTATTGCCTATTTATTTACATTTGGAGGCTGTTTCATACTTGGCATCATCATCCTCTTGCTATCGTAAGGAAACTCCTCAAATAATATGCAGGTTTTATCGCTAACTAATTTTACTGACATTATTATGCGTCTTATATAGGCTTTCTAAGGCATATACTCAAACTTATCAAGAAGGTTCTGGCCGATTCCGACGCTTCTCAAGTAAACTATTTAGCTCTTGGCATTATGGAGTGATAGATCCTTCAACCGCTATACTGAAGCATAAAAGCATTTTTACCGAGTTACAGGTAAATGAACTGATGGATTACGAGTACAGTATAATTATTAGCTAAATTTTGAGTATTGTCATCTTAAAATAATTTACATATATTGTGTATTATTTTGGAGATTATGTATTATACACATCGTAGTAGCTGAATAGCCATTACACTGTAATTCCATATTAATACTAAAGGTTATCTTTTCTGTAGTAATAGCCATTGATATATAGGACTATCGCTATCTCAAATTAAACAAAATTAAACTTTTTATGGACTATTAATGATAGGAAGTTTTAGCTGATGTCAAGCGTCAAGGCTCAAAGAGTTCCGTCCGAAACCTAGTTAAAAAGTTTGGACTTCGAATCATAAGCAATCTAGTAGCTTTATTACTAGTAGCAGGATCTGGATACTTGGTTTACTATGTTGCTAATATCGGATATAATGTAATTATATTGAACTTCAGAAGATGATGTTATTAACTACCGTATAGATTAACGATATTATACCAAGTTAAGGTTGAATTTTTCTCCCATATCAGCAAATTTTACAATCTGTTAACGGAAAAGAAATTACCGCGCTAGTTCAACTAGCAGTTCCAGCCACGATATCGTTATTAAATAATGTGATACCTTTTGGCTTTACTGTTATTGCATATTTTGAAAAATATAGTAAGCCAAGGCATGAATTAGTTGCAACGGTCATAAGGTACGCTTAAGAGGTCTATAATACATATAATTGAACTAC
Source organism: Trichoplax adhaerens (assembly GCF_000150275.1). Lineage (NCBI taxonomy): Eukaryota > Metazoa > Placozoa > Uniplacotomia > Trichoplacea > Trichoplacidae > Trichoplax > Trichoplax adhaerens. The sequence goes on along the minus strand of NW_002060944.1, from coordinate 7,490,174 downwards.
TGGAAGATATTGTATTATATGACATTTTTAAATATCTTGCAATTCATAGCTCAAAAGATGCTTTAATTATATTGATTTGTGAATTAATCAGCTTTTCATGTACTTGTAGAACGGTGTTACTGACTGGAACGAATTTAGTCGTGATGATTGTAACATTAATGCGAAGATTAACTTGCGATTTTAAACAATTTGAAAGTGCAAGTTGCAGAGGAACGGTAAGATGGATATTACTTCTAAATAGAGAAGCCGTTACAATATGTGAAACTAAATTATTTCTGATTCTCTCTTTATGTAGTGTTGGGAGACTGTATTAGGCCAGGAATTCTACAGATTAATATTAATCGATTTCGTCTTTTTAATGCTAAATCCTTTCTTCAAAGAATTCTTAAGAAGGTAAATACTAGGTTAATTAAAAATATTAATTTATGCAATTGTATGTTCCGGTAGTTCCTTTACAATCTCATTTATACGGTAGAAAAGAACATATATATAAATATGAATTAGGATATATTATAGGATCAATTTAATTGAATGGTAGAAAATAACTCTACATATTGATCATTACTGACAAAATGTATCATCAATGTAATTTAGTACAATAATTATCATCCCACTAGCAATCTTGTATGGATATAATCTAAAATTAAATTAGAGCGTGAAGGAACATAACCTTTTGGATAAGCAATTTCTGATAAATTTTAGTCAAATTACTCTAATTAACAGAATTTAATACCGTACTAGTTTTATACTAATTTTATGCTTATAAACTTCAAAGTTAGATTAAAATTTAAACTCTGAACACTTGGATGAATATAATCGAATGTAGCTTGTAGAATACTACAGTATATGCGAATTTTAGATAAATTAGTTTAGTCAGTACAATTTAATACAACACTTTTATCATCCTACCAACTAGTATACACGTATATGGATAAAATTTAAATTAAATTTGAACCGTCAACATTTTGATTAAACGTAATTGAATATAACCTGTAGAATAAACGATTTTAAAGCTAATTTTTGGTGAATTATTATAATTTTCTTTGTTTTTATCCAGAATTAATATTTTACATGCAATTTTTTAATTAGAATTATAGGTCAATATCTACCATGTTGCCAAATTCTTGGCAAACCAGAGTTTAACGTTGCTTATAATGTTCTTGAATTAGTTTACTCTCAGGCGTTGTGTTGGTGAGTATTTCTTGCAAAAATTTATACCAGCTCTCTATATTTATATGATACATTTATTGCGTTCTATAGGATTGGAACATTTTACGCTCCTATGTTAGCTGTGTATGCTGTGGTTAAATTAATCTTACTATTTTACATCAGAAAGGTATGATATTAATTAATTGGATTATTTATGGATCTTTTAAATTTTAAAGAATAACATCAATTATAATTATTTACGATATTATTGTTTCAAGCATGATAACTTTTGTCATAGCATAACCACAACATAATCAGAAATTTTTGCAAACTGTTTTAACTTCGTAATAAGCTTTTTTTGCTGATGTTATCATTTTACTGGTTGATTGAATTAAAATTTGCTATTATAGATAAGCTTAATCAATAACTGCCGCCCATCAATTAGACCTTACCGAACAGCCAAGAATAATGTCTTATTCAGTTTTCTACTTTTTGTAACGTACATGATTTCATTGTCATTTATCGTGGTGTGCGTAATCATGTAAGTTGAGCTAGTTATGCAGTATTTTGGGAATATTTTTCTACCGCTTTGCGATTAAAGTTATTAATTTACTGCGTTAGGGTTCGACCATCGATAGAATGTGGGCCATTCAGGTACATACTTACTCATGCTTGTATATAGAACTTCGTTTAGTACTGTATAATAGTAATATTGAGCACTGAGCAAGATGTAAAGAAGATATACACGTATACTGTAGATATCGAGAATTGATTCAGTCCATTAATTTGTACAATATTGCAGGGCTGCAGCTGGAGTAATCAGTGATTGCAGCTACTTTAAAATAGTGCTATATATGGCGATTTTAATTTATAATACTGTAATCATGATAGATAGTAATATTATGAAGTAATTAGCTAAATAGCGTTTGTATTTTTATAGAGGAAAAGTCCGTATGTATACAATAGTATCTGAGCTTGTTGCTAAAGCACCACCTGCAAGTAAAGAGATACTTTCTTATTTGACCTCGACATGGCTAATACTTGGTATAATAGCGTTGCTAGCGTAAGTTATCGACACGGAATAAGAATATACCCAAAATGAAATTAAATCCTCCTAGATAGTCTATGATTTTATTATGTTAATTAAGCTGTTAAAAGTACTGAAAAATATTTTAAGTACCGTCTTTTTTAATGAACGAAATTACCATTGAATATCATTTTCAAATTGGATATTTTGTCATGTTTAGGTTGTTTATCTACTATTTCCGAACGACTGCAAGAGCTCGTAAAGGAATGATTCGAGTTCTAAATAGGCAATTGGAAACGGTAATAATATTGATAATAACATAATACTGCCAATGCCAGATGATATAATTTGCCATTAGCTTTTGTAAGCCATCGATCTGGCAGTGATAATGACGTTAAAGTATTTTAAGCAGATAGGATTATATGCATTCATCAGCTGGTATAGAAGGTATACGAATTTAATTTTGAAATTTGTTTAGGAACGAACGGATAAACGATTCCTACTTGACTTTTTACAAAATGCTGCAGAAGATACAGAAATGGACGAGGAAGATGACGATGTATACGACGAGAACGAAAATGTCCTAGAAGATGTTAGTTTAGTATCACAAGATGACGGATACGTGTAAATTACTGTATATGAGTATCCTAATTATGTACATAGGCGTATTTCCATATTTCAGCATAGCCAGCTAATATTAAAAAGTATTGTTCATTAATTGACCGTTGTGATACTAACATGTTCATAAAAATTAACGCTTTCGAGTGCGAGAGCTGCTTCATTTCTTCAACATCTATCGAAATTAATCACAGTTAACCATGATATTGATCAGCTTTAAGTACGATATCTGTTTTTAGATTGTGTAAAATGGATATGTGATATTGATTGCAATTCTGGAGAGTGCACATATAAAAGCTACGAGCATATATTGGGGTGTTATCGCTTCACTATTGATAATTAAAGTACCCGTAATTGTATTATATTACACTGAAAAAAGTTATTCGTAACTAAGTAATTGTCGATGATTATTTTCTTATTAGCTTGATTCATCTTTACCATGCATTCATTTGATCAATTTTTTAGACTACGATTGACCATACAGTACTATAACTGTAGGTAGATATTTATATTAAAGCCGTTGCCATTCATGTATGGTGTGAACGACTTGTTGTTCTATATCAACAATTATCTTGGTGTGTAGTTCTACTTTGATTTATGCAATATAGCCAATGTCAGTAACTTGTCTTTTAATGTCTTATTATGTCCAAGTTTAATTGACAAAGTGTATAACTAATTAGCCGATAAATTAGGCATAATAGTATAACTAAAGGGTAACATTACAGAGCATTGACCCATTAAAAAATGATTTATATTCAATATCTGTATCGTTAAAGTATTACCAAATAGATAATTGAAAGAATATCATGATTATTAAAGTTGATTTTGCGAAAACACTTGTAGGGTGCTTAGTTTATTCATTAGTAATCTAGATGCCTTTCTTTATCATTTACATGTAATCCAATAGAGTATTAAATAGTAACAGATGTAGCCGTAGGTAACAAATTGCTACCATTACAGGGGCGGTCATTCGGTTAATACTAACTGCTTAACAAGACTATAAAGTTGAAATTAAAAGAGTTATTTGGTATTCTCTTTTTGAGTTCCAATCATCAATTTTTTTAGCTACAGTTTATATAGGTTATGTATTGAAGTGTATCTTGAATTTAAATAATACAATATTGACAGAGTGATTTAAAATGGATGAGTATCTTACAGAATCTCTGGCATGATCTTGTAGCGTTTGGATATTTCTGGGCGCAGAGGTTAAAAAAAGGATTGATGATGATTTGAGCGTACGTCATTTATTGTATATCTTGGATTTTTAACTTTTCGTTCTTCTCCAAAACTAATTTCAGCTTTTCCTAGTAAAAATATAGATATGCAATACAGATTGTTCACTGCTATGTAGTAATTGAAATACAGGCAGTGGGTACCTTGAGGGGTATCCAGTAGTATAACTGCTCTGCACATTGTCGAGATATCGAATATCATTGCAATTCAATACATGATATTCATCAATATTGTGGTAGCGCATCTATCTCAATTTTACTATCAACACTTTTCATTAAACAACTTACCATGTAGGATTGGTAGCAAGTTTGAAATTCTTCGCTTTCCTCCGAGCATCGACCGAACCAGGAATTTTTGATACAATTGCGTAATTTTATATCTTCATCGGCGCAAGCAATACGTGCACTAAGAAAAACATCAAGCACGATCAGTCTACGTGTATAATCCATGTCAGGCGAGAATGGAATTTTTACAATGATAAATTGATGCAATGGATGGCAATAGTAGGAAGGATTGTATAAAATAGGTGTACATTGAGCAATATAGGACAGTGTAGTGTAGCCCCCTAAATTAGCTTGAGATTAAAATGATAGGATTGTACGAAAAATAGATGAATTGGATATTTGATTGTAAGAATAAAGAATTAATCTGTAAGTGATAGTTCGTGTAATAGAAATGATGAATTTTGCTGTCGTAAATTGAGTTAGTCTGATTGCAGCTTGGACTGTAGTTAGTCTTTGGTAGTAGTTAGATGAAGCTAATTTAGGTGATAAAGTGAAGTTTGCAAGAAATTGTATTTCTTGTTTATTATTTTGAAGACTCGTATCACAGATAGGGGAGCATTGACCGATTCACAGTAAGGGTAGAAGAAGCGTTTACATGGTCATTCTAGCTAAGCAGTAGCAGAAAGGATTGATACTGTAGGTGGACGATTAGAACTAGTAGTGCTGCATCGTAAGATACAGGAACCTTGACGAGTAAACGATTAGCAGTACTCATGAGGTGTACTTAGGATACATGGCCGAGATAGCAGCAAGCATTTACAGATGGAGGATTAGCAATAGCAGTAGCGGGCAGAAAGAATTGATATCCTTTGCTGAAAACGCTTTACAGGTATACTTTATAACTAGCAGTACAGCATCGGTAGGATATTGGAGCATTGACTAGTCAATGATCAACAGTACGAATAAAGTGTAGTTAGGACACATGGCCGAGATAGCAGTAAGCATTTATGGATGGAGGATTAGCAATAGCAGTAGCGGGCAGAAAGAATGAATATCCTTTGCTGAAAGGGCTCTCCAGGTATACTTTTAAACTATCATCATTTGATTGGGGCAGGTGGACGAATGGATGTTGGACAGCAGACCGAATTCACGAGTGGATAGCCATGGTTGGAAACATTTGTAGGCGTACAGTTGCACTCCACAGCACAAGCAAGAAGCATTTTACAAGAGTATAAAACAAATTGATGTGCATTTAAAAGTGGATGGTTAAAATTTGTTCATCTCTCGTTATCACAGAGTTATCAGGGATACTTTGTGGATAGTCTTGCACCTTCATTTTAATATGTACACGAAACACATACAAGTAACTTGATCGTGTCCCTATTTTTAGCTGTACAGCATACTGTGTACAACGATATGAATCAATCCAAAGCAGCTGGACAACTAGAACGATGATGGATGGAATAAGATGAAGTATATATGCTTATGTTGATGTTGGTTTGGATAGGTACATTAGTATGGTGATGCCTATGGTAGTCTAGAACAAGAATGGATGACAACTTGAATGAAAAGTTTAGCTTGCAAGGTGGTTAGCCTTGAACGCAGACCGTTCGTTCCTCTTGCCTCACTTTCATCAATTTAGGCTGGACTCAGTCATCATTTGTACAGTATGGAAGAGATTTTGAAGGGGAAATTCTACCATCTACTTACAGAGTTTTAATTTGGCGTAAATTCTGATAGGTTACACTATCTTTGCCATACACAATTCGATCTTTTAACAGGCCAAGATTGGACATGGTAATGGCGGATCGAGTTGAGCGATTTAACTCGGTGGAGCATGATCAATTCATACACTACTGTACAGATTGGATTGAGTATTGGATTACTATGGGCTAGAGAGGCTGTCATCAGCTACTGACTTTAAGCTGAAATCCTGAACTTTCCGATGGTTTTGTATTGCAGTTCTCCATAGAAAAGTAAGTGACACAAAGTACACTTTGGGTAGTACGAGTCTATTTACTATGGATGCCATCCACTTCGTTTTGCAACGTAGTAGATATTATACATGGACTGCTCTAGGTAGAATTGTCGATGGTGTCTCTAGTATTCCTTGCAATCATGGATGAAAAATAGTATCCATTTATTCTAATACTATTTTTCAATAGTTAGGGCCACTACCTATGCTATCTGGTAGGGCTAGCTTGATTCTTTGTCATGGCAAAAAATGTTTGTGTGAAAGTTCAATCATGCAAGTCCAAATCGATTCTGCATAAGCTGTTGTGTTGCAAGTCTACAGAATGAACTCTTCCTTCTACTATGGAGCATTTTCCTCTCGTAACGATGGATTGTTGCAAATCCTTCCTGGATAACCTTATAACCTGACATGAGCGATAGTTTAGGTAGCAGTCTTTGCTGTAAAAACAAGTAGTTTTCTGTGAGGAGGTAGTCCCTGATTCAGGGTTGGTGCTACTGTGATGCATTTTGAAAATGCTGTATTAATGCAATATTTTGTATATCTATGCAGCATTTTGTTCTCGCAACGATTGATTGTTGCTGGACAATCTTATAATCTGACATGAGCAATAGTTTAGTTAGCAGTCTTTGCTCTCTGTATTCCCTGATTCAGGGTTGGTGCTACTGTGATGCATAAAATGCTGTATTAATGCAATATTCTGTATATCTATACAGCATTTTGTTCTCGCAACAATTGATTGTTGCAAATTCTTTCAGGATAATCTTATAATCTGACATGAGCAATAGTTTAGTTAGCAGTCTTTGCTCTCTGTATTCCCTGATTCAGGGCTGGTGCTACTGTGATGCATTTTGAAAATGCTGTATTAATGCAATATTCTGTATATATATGGAGCAATTTGTTCTCGCAACGATTGATTGTTGCAAATTCTTTCAGGATAATCTTATAATCTGACATGAGCAATAGTTTAGTTAGCAGTCTTTGCTCTCTGTATTCCCTGATTCAAGGCTGGTGCTACTGTGATACATTTTGAAAATACTGTATTAATGCAATATTCTGTATATCTATGCAGCAATTTGTTCTCGCAACGATTGATTGTTGCTGGACAATCTTATAATCTGACATGAGCGATAGTTTATGTAGCAGTCTTTGCTGTAAAAGTGAGCAGTTTTCCGTGAGGAGGTAGCCCCTGATTCAGGGCTAGTGCTAGAATAATGCATTTTCATGAAAATGCATTACACTAATGCAATATTCTGTATACTGGGCAGCGTACAGTATCGATGGAATATTTTGTATATCTATGCAGGATTTTTCTTCTCGTAACGATTGTTGTAAATTATTCCTGGGCAATCTTCTAATCTGACATGAGTAAGTGATAGTTTATGGAGCAGTCTTTGCTGTAAAAGCGAGCCGTTTTATGCAGGAGGTAGGCCCTGATTCAGGGCTGGTGCTCGTGTACAACATTTTGAAAATGCTGTATTGATGCCATATTCTGTATATCTATGGAGCATTTTCTTGTGGTAACGATTGATTGTTGCAAATTCTTCCAGGATAATCTGACATGAGCGATAGTTTAGGTAGTCGTCTTTGCTGTAAAAATGAGCAGTTTTCTGTCAGGAGGTAGTCGCTGTTGCTCCTGTCATGGTAGAAGACGATGTAGTCGATTCGTCTATTGGCTGGCCTTCCTAAAAGAGGATCTAAGATGAGGTGCTGCAAACTCATCAACCAAGCTATCCACTAGGACAGAATATGTCACTGAGCTCAAGGAACTGTATGGTATAGCAGTAGGCTTATTTTGAAAGGTTAATGGACGAAAAACAACTGGAAAACATGTGGATCTCCGTCGGTTGTCTTGCTTGCCATAGTCGATAAAGCGCTTGCTTTCAACGATGATTCATCCAGCCGTTGCTATCGGATTTGCGCGATGTCCATATGCTGCCATTTTAGCTTTGTTAGCGTGGCCAATAGACCCATGTGGTAAAAGTCTAGATGGCTTCTTTTCCTATTTTCTCTACGGCCCATACACCAGCAATTTAAACGACATCGTGTAGAGAGTTTATATGAGATTTGTCTGCAGCTTGTCTAGCTTCGCCATTTTGACTACAAGCGACGCGAGCTCATACTGGATCGTGTTGTGACGCGTTGAAAGTATATTCTACTATGGGTTGTGGACTGGTATTGGATACCGTTGATAGTCTTATCGTAGGAGAGTTCACTGTCTCATAACCCACCTACGACACGAGTCAAATAGGTTGAATTGGATGGCTGGCGTTGAGCCAAGCTATCCCATCCTCTCAGTCATTTCGACAATCGTATTCTATCCTTACAGCTTTAGACTGATATAATCAGTACTGACTGAGTAAGTTCACTCGATTGGGCCATATTGAAGGCATTGGTTGGCAAGCTGGCCACCACCTTTTAACTAATCCACACAACACTTTTAACCTAGTAATCTGCCAGATTGGCTGTGCAAATAGCAAATTGCTTCTTGTTCCTTTGCAATTCAACGCTGTTATAATCGCTTTCCTAGTGAGCAAGATGAAGAACGCCATATGAGTAGGGCTAGGGTATGATGGGAGTGAATTTCCTGCTTTCAAGATGGTTGTGACATAATAAGATTGGAGGACAGAGTCCATTGACGGAAAGAAAAACAATATTTTGTCAGGCCTTGTTTGGTGGACGACTGCTCATTGCTCCTTTTACTTAAGAAATAGAGACGATTATCACTGCTGCTTGGATTAGGTGTAGAGAGTATCATTTTAAAATTGGAGAGAGAGAGGAAGAGAGAAAGAAAGAAGGGAAAGGATCAGACAACAACAAAAAAATTCCTTTCAAACGTTAATCTTCCTGTACAACAATACACCAAGGGGAGAAAATGTCACTTCAAAATAGTGCCAAACCACCGCGTCCTCCACCACCGGCTTTTCGATCACCTTCATCTAATCGCCATTTATCCTTGGAGAAAAGCGATCTTAACACAGACGAGAAGAAAACAATCATCGATCATTATAAATTGGATGGAATCAACCAAGAGAATCAAAATCAATTGGAGAAAAGTCATCCAAATCTATTCTCCGATACCTCTCTTCCTCAACAACAACAACAAAGCGACAAAGTAATGTCTTCCACAAGCGATCAACAGAAACGCAATCGACCTAAATCACTATCCAATCATGATACATCATCGGTTAAACGTGATGCTATTTCTATTGAAGCAACACCGTTGGCTTCATTTTCTGAATCCGAAGAGGATGAATTAATTTTTCAATTGCCCACATCAACACAAATCAAAGGAGAATTGAAAACGATTGTAGGAGAAGATCAAATCGATAACAAGTTAACCAGTCATCCCATGCAACAACAATCATCATCAATCAGTTATCCTGATTTACCCAGTAAAATAATTTCAACATCGCAAGGATTGACCAATACTAGCGCTAATGATCATCATCAACAGACGACAACTACTGGTCGAAAAGATGAACGAGAACCTTTTTTTCGCTATTTAAAGCGTGAACAAAGTAATAATTATGTACCTGTTTTACATTTTACAAAGTCAGCAGACGATATAGTCCATGACAATAGTAATCGCCAGCAGCAGCAGCAGCGTCCATTAAATTGCGATGAGCCATCACAACAATCGCCACCGCTAAAAGCAATTGATGATTCTAATGGAACAACGACTACCACTACCACTATTACTAACACTCATACTACTACAACTGCAAATGTGGATCATTCGCCAGCCAATACCAACAATCATCCTAATAATAATCAAGTGGAGAATAAAACCAATCAATTAAATTTTGTCGAATCGTATTTCCACCAAGAAGCTGAAAAGAATTCGCGTAAAACGACCGCAAGAGCAATTCATCCACCTTTAACCAAAGCATTATCCGCTTCAGAAGGTAGCAATTTAAATAGAGTCAACGAAGATCAACATCATGATCATTTAAGATATCAAAAATCGCCCGATCGACTTCGTAACTATAAAACTAGTCAATTATCCACGACTACATCAAGCCAATCGGGTATATCGCCACCACCGACACGACGTAGTAGTGGCCCTGTTGGTGTATCATTATCGTCTTTATTGGAATCGCAAAAAGAAATGAAAGATTCTTTACCTACAATGGATTCCAATAGCAAAGATATGCCTTTCCATTTACAAAAAAATGATCCTACTTCTTCGATCAATAAAGCTGAGTTACCTACATCCAGCCATGCAGGCTTTCTAGCCAATTTACCACCATCCCTTGGTGGTCAATTCAAAAAACCAACTTTACTTGATAAATCACGTTCAAAGGCAATATCAAATACCGACCATTCCAATATATCGGCGACAGTGATCTTTGCAATATCATTTTGTATCTATAGCATTTATGCTTTGCCAATATCACCCTTTTGGCACGGATTATTAACAGGAGCTTTTGTCATGTACTTTTTACTATCCTTTTTTGTCTGGTTATCATTACCATCATTTTCACCTGAAGATACAAGTCGGCCTCCACCGCGACCACCACCATTTCATTACAGTTACATTTCACGATTACAACAGTTAACCACAGTTAAGGTAAGTTAATTTTTCTTTTTTTTCTGTATATTTCATCGTCTACGCCTGACTGGCTATACGCATACATCTATCGATATACCGACTTATGTAGAGAATAGGAAGGGAGAAATTGAAAAAAAAAAAAAATTTACAAAGTTGCAATCGAATGATTAACAATCATAATCCGTTATTGAATATTAATTTTCATATGACTGGATAGACTATACTTATTTCGGAAATAATTACAGTGTCAGTAGTTCTATTAAAGTATTAATGGGTACCGTAATACGTTTAATTTATTTTTCAAAATACATCCAAAATGAATCATTTCTAGTAGAATTAGCAAAACTAAATCTAGTCGATAGTAGATTTGATTGCTTAACGTGAGTTAAATACCATACGCGTGAAATCATAATTTTCGTTGTTGTATTAATATTCTAATATCGTAAAAAAAATTTTAATGCTTAGTATTTCGCTTTAAAAAGACAAGCAATCATGATAGTGTTAAGTCATCCATATGCAATGACGACATGATTTCAAAGGAGAAAATATTAATAAATTATTAAAGTGAAAAGTTCATTTTAACTTCATCGCATGGAATAGTACGAGCCTTATCTGACGACATAAATTACTGTATTTTTTTTTCAACTTTAGGGATGGATGTACGGAAAACGAAAATATGATCAAGATCAACATTACAAGACTGATTTACGTTGTATTTATGCTCGTTTAGATGGTAGTGTACTAAGATTATCAAAGCCACAAAGTGATGATCTAACAATACCTTTTAAACCTGAAAAGTGGAATGTCTCTTTTGTGAATCAAAAATTACTAGATATAACCAATGCAAAGATACAATTAATACCAAAAACATTAAGTAAAAATAAATTATGGAGTAAAAAATACCCAATTTGTATAACTTTAGCTGAGGGGAAAAGCTTTTCAGGAGCACCGACTGCGGCTGTTGATAAAAGTCCTTTAGAATATCAACCGGCTAGTGGTAAAGTCCAACTACCTACTGTTGATCCTTCACCAAATATCGACAGCGAAAAGGATAGGTCTTTCTATTTATTTGCAACCACGAGCCATGATAAGGAATATTGGTTTTATCGACTGCAATATGGTACAGAAAGTAAAAAGGAAGAGACACTACCAATCGATAAAGAACCAAAAGTATATCCCCCAAGCCATCCTAATGTGCAACCCAACCGATCAAAAACTTTCGCCGAGATGCAAGCAATTTATTATTCGCGTTATATGGCCAAATTAATTTTACAAGTGGATAACAAGCCTAAAAGTAAGCAACAGCAACCCGCAGCTGGTAAGAATCCGGTAGAAACGTCAGTAGTATCGTGGTTAAATGCGTTACTTGGAAGGGCGTTCTTTGATTTTTGGCGTGAAAAGTATTGGTCGGATAAAATGGTGAATATAATCCAGCGCCGTATTAGCAAATTAAATCGACCTAATTATATTAAAGAATTAATAGTGACTGATTTAGATCTTGGTGGCTCATTACCAGCTATTCGTGGTGCTTCTTCTCCTACGCTGGACGAAAGGGGATTATGGATCGATTTAGATGTTTCCTATCATGGATCATTTACTATAGCTCTAGAAACTAGTCTTAATATAACACGGCAAAAACCAGATGGTGAAATGGAGGTAACCGATCCTAAGAAAGAAACTGATCCATCCAAAAATGATTTAATTTTTACACTGCAAGGGCTAGATAAATCTGATTCTGAATCGTCTGATGATGAAGCGGATGATCCAACTCTAGAGAAACAATCTAGCTCCTCAAGTATTGGTAGTTCACAACACAACGGAAATAGTCGGTGGTCTCGCTTTATTAAAAAAGTAGGAAAATCCAAGATAGTTCAAAAAGCAACAAATTCAAGACTAGCTCAGAAAGCTGCCGAAAGGGTATCCAATATTCCAATAATTCTTGCTGTCGAGATCCAATCAGTAACTGGCATTTTAGCCCTTAATATCCCTCCTCCACCATCGGATCGTTTATGGTATGTAAAATTGATTTAAAGTTCGACGTAGTCATTAGTTTTGTTGAAGTAAAATTGAAAAGTATATGCAAGATCAGATTGTAAAAGTATTAGTAGAATACTTGCATATTAAATTACTTCATTACTTTAATCTCTCTCACTCTCTCTCTCTATGCATTATTATATAACCGGTATGTTGTTCAATACAAGTTTATATTTTAAATTGTACAGTAATATGAAATAGATATTAAAAATTTTATGGAAAATGATATAAAGCTAAACGATGGATAATAATAAATTTGACCTTGTTGTAGGTACGGTTTTCGTGGCAATCCGACTGTATTGATGTCAGTTAGACCGAAACTTGGTGAACGTAAAGTTAGATTGACAAATATTACAGATTGGATCGAGAAAAAATTGCGCCATGAAATTAAGGTTAGTTTAAAGCAACGACGATAAATATTTACGCTAATAACGATTTTGTATCGTGTCTAACATTAATTATTGTTATGATATCATGTCTTTATAGGAAACTATCGTTTTACCTCACATGATAGATTATAAGATTGCATTGATGGGCAATACAATGACAGAAATAGCAATATCTTAACTCACAATTCCAAGAATTAAACGCTTTCAAATTTATGGGGTAATACGGCGATATAGCACATTACGACTACTCAGATTGTAGCACAATTTTTATAACTTTTTCATAGGGATCTGGTATAGTCGTATATGATTATCATTGACATAAACGAAAATTTATTTTATAATGATGATCTGTCTTGTTATACTATCTATCCATAAGAAGATTGTCCTATTTGGGTAAATTCACATTTATAAGCACCAATGCCTAAAATAGTATTTAGCCGATGCGTAGTGATTGTTAGCCCATAGTTTTGCTCCTATACATAAGCAAAGAAAAATAATTCAGTATCGATTTTATTAACTTACCATTTCGTTGAAAAATTTCAATTATATGCAAATATTCTATTGACATTTATGAAGATAATAATGAATTAGCTTAAAGAGTAGCTGAAAATAGTGTTATAACGCTCTTTTTAGTTAGCCGTATCATCGATTTGAATATAAGTACTTGATCACTAGAGTGTTTTGTCAAGAACTCAACTTGACTACAAAATCATCAGGTCTTATACTATTAAAGTATAATATGGATGATTTCCTATTTAAATTATGCATGCTAAATTCATCCAGAGATAATTTTTATTTTGACATAGAGACAATTATATCAATGTTATCTGATACACCTTAGAAGATATTTATTAATCACAAGTTTGATTACCTGCAGCTAGTGCTGTATTAATTCCAAGATGCAGAACTGTCTTATGGAGTTATCATCTGCCTACTAGGATAGAGTTACTGCACAATGTATAAGAAAGAATTTATAATAATTGTAATTATGATCACTAGATGTGACAGGGTTTCACACAAAAATTTGTTGTTGATTATCTTCACGCTTGATATCGCGTATGTCTATTTTAGAATTAATTTTCATATCTGTACGTATCGACTATTTTATTATAACACTTATAAGTGTTCATTAAAGCATACTTATGTACAGTATATTCATTGCTGCTATGCAAAATTAACATAATGCAATTTTTTCTCTGACGTTTGGTGTGCTGATTAGTTTTATAACTCCTTTGTGGTAGCATTGAATAAAAGTAACCGGTGTTGTTTCAAGGGTGGTTCGTTTATACTCCACGTTGATGTTCTGTTATTACTGTAATCAATATATTTCTGTTAGAATTGGCCGATCAGAATCTAAAAAATTTCGGCTTTCTCGTATTATATTTGTCTATCGTTAAAGTTTCAATGTATGAATTAACATTTAATGACAGGTCAATCATTTCTAGGCACTAAATATAATGGTGTATGTTATCAAAGGTACTATGATTATGGAATACTTAGTGCATCTATTGAGCATTAAATTATCTATTGTTAGGTTAGTAGATCATTGAATAGTTAGGTACAGGCTACAATTAACAAGTTAAGCTAAGACTGTTTGACTTGAGTACTTAATACATGATCAAGTCTAGACTAGTGTCGCTATTTGGTATTCGTCATTTGCCATTGCAACATAAAATGGTTTTATAAAATTAGGTAACTACTGTTTGCCCCGTTTGTCATAAATTACGAAGGAAAATTATCTAGCAGTACAGGCCACGTGAATAAGAAACATCCATTAACGGATTGCATGATACTTTATAATTATAATTAATAGATTAATTCCCGACGTTTGAGATAGTTAGTCTTTTCTTGTGATATTTTACATTTGCAATTGTCTTTCATTATTGGTCGATATACAGATAATAGGACATAGTTGACTAGAAATGACCATCGATAACTATTGTTTGCTAAAGAAGACTTACTATGAAGAATTTAGAAATATAAAGTGAATTATATTCACTAAGTTAGGTGAAGGTATATAAGATCAGGAGAAGTTACTTTCTACTTTTGTTACAAATTTAAAGCTATGATGACTTCCCAAATTGCATTGCCATATAAATTGTTGCCAGTCTCACCATCCATCTTATAACTAAATTTGGGATAAAGCAAAGTATATACTGTAGAATTAAAAATCACTAAATGTAAATTGATATTCCCAGTAGGGATGAATTTATCTGAAAAAAAGCTAATGAGTTGCACTCAAATGCATCAATTCTGAAATATTTTAAGTTGTCCAGTGATTCTACACGACATAGAAACTGCTATACAATGCAGTTACATAATGTGGGTTACGTACTATGATAGCTGATATTTTACACAGTATACTACAGTTTAATGGGTCAAATTTTAAAAATACGCTATTAATCAGTTTGATGCGGCTGTATTTAAAGACAAAATTTACAAATCCTCACAATTAAAATGAAAATAGCTGGTTTATTAGAAAAGTCTTTCAAATAAAATTATTAATTGATGACTGATTTCGAATTTTAATATTGTTGCTGATCATAAAATGGGCTGCCTTGCAAGAATGAGCTTGGAGTAAATATCTTTGTGTCATCAACTGTCCTAACTGGCTTACTATCCGTATGCGACCACGCCTCCTTTCTTGTATTGGGAAAAAGACTGCTACCGTTAGGATTTAGAACACGATAATTGCTATTTATAGCCATAGTTGAATTCGTAGAGCTACTTAATTCAGGAGGATTATTATTCGCACTTGATGAGTGGTTCCATTGTAATGAATGCCCACTTTCTGTTGGCGTTATTGGTTCATTTGATGCTGGAATCTTAGTTAGTGGAAATGATGCTTCCAATGTTGAATCCATAATCTTACAATTGTTCAATCTGGATTGAGCTCTTACAGCCTCGTCTACGCTACTGTAGCTAACGAATACTGCCCGCTTTCGAGGGTCAAATACGAATTCGGTGATTCTACCATGTTGTAAGCAGAGCGCTTGGAGTAAGTTCTCATCAACCTGTACATGATGATTATTTGTGTATTATTAGTTATACAGTATGATCGTATAGCAAACTTAACATTTTGATAGCCATAATATATTATATTACAAATTTACAAAGATAGCAGCTTACCTGTGAACTAAATCCCTTTATAAGAATCGATAACGATGGCATAACATTCGGTTTGGAAATGAATTCTGATGATAGATTTTCATTTTCTAAAGGCCAACCAGATTGGCTTTTGATGCTATTGCTACTACTTTTGTTAGGTTTAATATTTAAATCACTAGAGAAATTAGATGGTTGCGAAGCATCTAACGGCCAACTTGAGAGATTATTATTTTCAATATTAACTACAGATTCTTTAGTAAAACTAGACTCTTGCGTGATACTTGATGGCCAACCTGATTGTGTTTTACTTTTATTATCATTATTAGTAATACCGAATTTAACATTAGAATCATTGGGGAACATCGATTCTTCAGCATTTGACCATATATTTTCTAAATCTTTCTCATTAGAACTTAAGTTATTCAAGTTATGAGAAAACATTAGATTAGACACAGCTGGAAAACTCGACCATTCTTGGGCCTTGCTTTTTACAGAAGTATTTGTAGTTGCAGCAATTTGATTTGAACTCATATGGGAAGATAACGGATTTGCGGCAGATGATAAACCAGGTGGTAATGAAGCAATTTTGTTGTTGTTGTTGTCACTGTCAGTAGTTCGCGTATTTTCAATCCATGAATGCAACCCTGGCTGCAAATTATCAATTGTTGAAGTTTTAATATCATTTTGAATACCTTGCATAGGCATTCGTTGGTCACTCAAAGAATATTCCAGATTATTATTTGAAGTTCTTTCATTAATTGTATGAATATCAGCGTTAAAATATTCTTCCGTAACTTCATTAATAGGCTTCCAAGGAGTACCAGGTTCAAATGGGCGGATTTCGCCTTTAGCCAATATGGATGCCATTTTTTGGGCCGTTGCTGTTGTTGCATTGGTATTGTCATCATCGAAAGGTGGCGTTTGTGTCCAGTTTACATTGTTCGATAAGTCTTTATACCATCCCTCTGACGAGTCCATAATATTATTATCTGGAATATCATTTACATCCAACGTTCGAGTCGATTTTGTTGGCAATTTCTCTGGATGAGAAGAGCCTCCTATTTGAGTTTCCATAGCTGGACTACGTATTGTATTATTATAATTATTATTATTATTATTATTACTATTATTATTTGCATTACTATTTAATGGTGAATATAACGCGTTTTTTTCTTCTCGTCTATTCATTGTGTTGCTATGGTTTGGTCTTGAGCCTGATAAATTATTTATATTCGGTAAGTTAAATACGTTGGTATCCTGAGAATTTGGATCATGACTTGAGAGATAGGTTGATGAAGTATTATCTTTTAGTTTTTGAACGTTTTGATAATCGTCAACACCATGGCTAAAATTTCGAGATTCGGTTTTTGAATTTGAATAGAATTGCTGCGATTGTTCGTTGTCAGAACTATTAATACTAATATCTCTTCTAGTGGTAGAATTAGTATTAGGTGCGTAGTTATTTAATGATACATCTCGCGTTACTGGTTCATGTAAATGCATATCCATAGTTGTATTAGGCAATAAACTTCCTGTCTGATTTTCTTGTGGAATTATTGGCGATGGTATTTGATTTGATATTTGCCATTGCATAATTGTATATTGCCGTCTTTGTATTTCAATAACTAAATTATGTAATTGTGATTGTTGAGTTAATGTTGCCTTTCCAGATTGCTGCTGGGTGATCTGTTGTAATATAATCTGTCGCATATTTTGTAATTGCAGTACTCCTTGTGATAAAGCTAATATTTCTGGAGGAACAAGTCCTTGTGGTTGTTGTACTGGCACCTGTCTCAAAGGTTGTTTAGATACGATCGTCGCAATTTGAGGCGATGACGTGTTCGATATATTTGCATAGTCGTTTGCTGAACTATCAACAGAAGATCTACTTAATTCTTCTAAAGGATCAACACCAACGTATTTACTATTTTCTGCTGCATCACTGCTTTCTTGGTGCTCAGTAATCATTCCCGATTCGTCATCTGTTGATATTACGTTGACAGGCTCATGTCCTTTATTATTTACTTCTGTCTGCATCTCCGTAGCAAAGGCTGTGGGAGATGAGGAAAGATCTTCACGTGTGCTACTGGCTGTTTCCTTATCATCCTTATAGTTTCTTGATAGCAGATAGGCTAAAAATTATTAAGCAGTAGATTAATTACTACGTAAAATTTTGTTAGCTACATAGGATCACTTAATATTGTCATTAGGAGTATTCTCATTTACCTACTGATGCTTCTACATCCATATGATTTAATTTTAAAGCCTCATTAGCATTCTCCCTCTACAAATATAAAGATTAAATCTTAATCAACATCAAAACACCAATTTTGTTGGGATCATATGTATAATGTAGCTGCTTGCGAGTGATTTTGTAATAAATTTAAATTTTTTTTGTAAAAAATAGTAATAAAATGATATTCTACCTTGAATCCCATATCAATTAATGTTTTCAACTGTTGACTATCAACATTAGCTAATTGACTTGGCTGAGAAGTTTTATAGCCCTAAAAATAACGTAATATTAAATATTAGGAAAGAATAGCCAAATCCTCAACACAGTTTATAGTTGCCTCACTTTTTTCTTTGAGGAAGCCACCATCCATCCGTCAACATCAGTTTCATTGTTATCACATTCAACTTTTGTGGTTCTTTCTGGATGCCCTTTCACATACGGATTCACAGGATGGTTACTATAGATAGTTTTCGTATTTTTATCACTACTTCCAACCCGATCGTTATAATTTTCAGTAGGTGAAGGGTAATTATCCCCACTTCTTATCGAATGTGTTAACTGAGGATTGCTCTTCCTGTCACCTTTTACTTTATTAACGCTTATGTCTTCGCTACCACAGTAATTGTTAAAGCCCTGTGTCACCCTTCTTCCTCTAAGGTCATTATTATTCTTTGAGGTCATAACCGTGTTATGCCCTTTATCTCTTAGATTGCTAGTATTATAATTTTTAGTTTTATCTTGTCTTTCATCATTCCAATTCGTATTAGCTGTTTCATCGTTGTAGTAGTACCTTTCGTTACGGCCTTCATTATTTCTATAAGCTGTGTTATCATAATTATTTCTGTAATTTGTCTTCTTTTTCGTCGTAGCTAAGGCAAAGAAAATTATACAACGTTATTGCTCAATTATGAGCACTAAAAAAAATCAAGTTACTCAAATTTACAGTATGTAATGCTATATATAGTAATACGTAATATCTAATTAAAGACATTTATGAGATTCTTACTTGTTTGGGTGGAATTATTTGCTTGATATCGTTGAGAGGGGATTTTTTTATTTCGCGGATCTTTATATAAATGTGATGTCTAAGAAAGAAATATAAATAGGCTTAATAAATAAACATGTAAATGGGTATTTTATATTAGCCATTGTTTTACCGAAGGTTTATTTTCATCTTCATTTATATCTGTAAAATTCAACAATCGTAAATATAATATAGATAACACAAGTTTTTCAGGTAAATATGATATCGTAAAACTTGACATACCATTTCCGTTAGCTAGTAACTGATCAACCTCCTAGAGAATTGAAAGAAGTTTTAGTCGATTTTTTATTAACTAATTAAGTAAAAATAAAATGACTGATGCATACTTCTTTGCATGGTTCCTTATCAGTATTACTTTCGTTATTTGGTTTAGTGTAATCATTTGATTTAGTATTTCTTTTACTATTTTGTTCCAAAGTTAATACTGCTGCTGCTTTATTTTCACTGTTATTAAAAGGAATAACGTAAGCATATGCACATCGAGAGGACAAATTGAGTGCATGTAAAACAATGTACACAGCAGCATGCAATTAAATATTGACGGAAACCTGATAGTTGTATCTTCTGCATCTTCCCTAATAAAAGTTAAGAAAGTACATGTTACTTCTATTGGCATAAAGAATGCCATTTATCAACCTAAAATAATATCTAGTTATTAATGTCCTTATTTTAAATGCGGACAAAAACACATGGTTTGACAGTTACATGTTTGACTTTTCTTCTATTTCTGATCGTTTTGCTGTCGTAGATTTTTTCTTTTGCAACTTTTCTTGTTCCATTAATAATTTTTGCTTTTCTTCTTCTCGCTATTTGATAGCCGTAGATGCAAATTGGAGCAAGCGTAATCAAAATTTGCATTGATTGATAGATTTAAAATGTATATTATTGATAAAAATCATTACCTGCTTTTTTACTTTAGCCTTTTCTTCATCGATTTTTTGTTTTTCCTCTAATTTATTGGCTATTTCAGCCATTTCCTAAGTATAAATATAGAATAATAGATATCGTTAGCAAGTCCATAACCTATCTAAATTAACAGTCATAGATTTTTACCTTTTCACGCCTTTTTTGTTCAGCTTTAAGTTGTTTCTTAGTTTTCGGTTTAGGCTAGTTTGGATGTAATAAACGTAAGGAAATAGGATTAATCCTTTGTCATCATTTAATCCAAACTGTTTACAAGCATTAAAAAAATATAATATAAAATGTTCAATTACAAATATCTTTCTTACTTTTGCAATAGGGACAACAGGTTTAGCTTTCTTGGTGACTTGCTATGATTTAAAAGTTTATTATACGAGGATATACTTATAACAGGCATTGAAGTCAATACTAAAACATATCTTTTGATGATATCATATCTATTGACAATACATATAGCTCTATAATTGCAAAGTTTAACAAAGTCGACAACCAAGGAGCTGTAGCCTATCGTAAGGTAACTAAATATTCTATGCCTGATGAGCTGTAAGGCTAAACTCTACATAATATCTCTTACTTTTTTCACTGTATCACTTCTAATATTAAGTTGTCGTTCTGCCTGTTGTTTAGCATCCTAATCAATAGCATTGAAATAGATGATATTTACATTATCTTCAAGACTTTCAAAGGATCGTGTTGAGATAAAACGTAAATCTTACAGTAATTGCATCCATTCTTTCCTTTTTTGTGGTCTTTCTTTGATACTGTTCGTTAGGAATATAATACAATATATAATAATTAGCTTAAGTACCAGCTCAACATGTAAACATTTTCTTCCAGCTGACTTTACCTCCCTATCCCGCAGAGATTTAGTGCTATTATGCCCTTTTTTGAGGCTGTTAGGGTTTGATGTTGATTTCACAGGTTATAATTATGATGGTGTGAAAAAGTTAAAAATTTCAACTCTTACATCTCAATTTTGTCTATATCCTTGATATCTTCATAGTGTGAAAAGCTTTTGCTGCTTGTGGCTGTAACAGATAAATGTTGTGAAATATCTTTCATTGCTGATTTAATCAAGTGTTATAAACAGTAAGAAACTCGCAAGTAATCGTGATCATTTGCTGATTAAGTATTTTGATAACACGATATTTTTGCTAAAGAATTTATTCATTTTGAAAGTTAATATTGTTGTAAACGGTCATACCTCCTAACAGTTCCAAGATTCCCTATAAAAATAGTACAAAAATGACAAAGGTTTATATGCTGTATAATCATATATTATATCAAGATAAGGTTAATCATATCTTGGTCAGGTTTTAGCACTAATTAAGAATAATAAATACAGTATATGGTGGTGGGTGATGGAAGTTAATTTGATGATAAATGACTAAAGAAGGTGAATCAATTAATTGGAGGATTGTATGATGTCGGATATTTATTTACACGCACTACTGTCGATACCATGCGAAGTACTGATATGGCATCCATTTGAAAGAATTGAATTGAAATTAATATTTGTCGTTACGGCTGAATTTAGAAGTTACCTTGGGATCCTGACAAATTGGCGAACCGGTCCCATCGCAGTCTCCTTCAGTTAATGAAGAAAAAACATGAAATGATTTTTTTATAATGGTACTATTCCTTCTTAGCTTTATCATACCAAGGAGTAAAATAAAATCAATTTTGGTCTAAGTCGTGAAATTACGTAAGTCAATGCTAAAAATTGTGATAGAAACTCTATTAGTAATTGTTTAAGCGAATTCACAATGACTATATCAAGTTGCAAATGCCGTTGAGAATTGGATTTAGATTTTACAGTAGTAGTTATAGAGTTACTGTACAGGACGAACAACAGCATGAAAATGATGCCATTCCTCGATGGTGTAAACTGTACAATTGTACGTGTTCACTACAGTAGTTTATTAGGCGTTAAGCTGGATAGATAAATGAACTGTTTGCAAAAGATACTCTTCTTCGATAATGTGTAAGTCTTGCTAATTCTATTTATTAATAGATGGTATCCTATTCAACTGATAAGATATTTTTAAGATATCAGAGGAAGCAAGAATAAAATATACAGTATAATTAATAATCACTAATTTGTTTTTATATCGATGAAGCAGGAAAAAAATGCCTGGTAATTTGTTTACAAGTATACCAAATGACCAACTACAAGTGCCAGCTTACTTGAAAAAAATTTAGCGTATTCATCAGGCAAGCCCAAGTTTTGAGTAGAAGAAGTACCACCATTTTCGCTATTGGTATTATTATTAGCAGCATTACAATTTTGCTTCTCCAACAAGCAAAGCAATAGTTTGAGTAAGTTGGAAGTGAAGATGATCGCCAGTCAAGTGAGTATTGTGTCGATTCCAGGGGAATGAAAATACCGATCCCAAAAAATGACGAATTAACATACAAGTCTAGATATTGAATCATTTGTTTATTTACTCTAATTAAGAAGGGAGTATGTCCAAACGATGACAACAAATAAGTGCATAGTGGATTTTGGCTTCCACGCTTTTTTATCTTTGCTATCTATAACAACTGATTAAATGAGCTGATGGACCGTGGCAGGAAGTGATTAAGTTGGGATGTGTTTGATCATTAGGCATTTAGGTAAAGTAGCCTGGCTGCGAGACTAGATAAAAAAAGTTCCTTTTCATCGACTTACTTTTCTATGGAAGGCGTCAAGAAAGTCGTGTGTGATTTGGACAAATTAGAATAAAGTATGGCAGGAAGGGCAAGTATTATGATAACAATAACAACATTGCTATCCAAATCTTGATTAATAATATGTTAAAACTGCATTGATGGATATGAAATGAAGCATTGAAATATACCCGGTCATTACAGTACGTTGTTTTGATGACAACGATGCTCCAGCGAATTATTTTATCACGTTGGATTCACAATCCATTGCTTCTTTTAAATATAGGTTAGAGTAGGAAGAGTCGTTTATACGCAAACTCTTTATATCATTGCTTGACATTTTACAACTTAATCAGTAAGGTAGAGAGCTTCATTCAAGTTCGGAAGAAGGGAGGAAAAAATTCAGAAAAATTTCTGTGAATAATTGACTTACCCTCATTCGTTCAATCCGTATCATTTGTAAGCATGCCTGTATTTCTGCGATATTTCCTATATGAATAGAAGAAGGAGGCAAGATTATTGATCATTCACTGACGATCGTTTTCAAGATGGCAGTAGTTATTACGGTCAAGATATCAATCACGGTGATGTCCAAATTGCCAGAATATTAGGTTATCTAAACAAGATGCTGTATCTTCGTTTAAAATTGTCACATCTATTAGCTGTAGTACTATAGCAATGATCTGTCTTTTAAGCTACAGGTTATTGTGTATTGTAGGTATAAAGCCATCATTTAGAAAAGCATCTCGTACTTCTTGAACTGCAGGGAGGTAAATTGACCTACGTGATATGATTTTAGGTTAGTAATGATGGAAAGAAAGATCAGTCGCAAGCAATCAAAGGTGTTATAGTGATAACAATTTTGACATCCGGTCTTCGATCAACTACTCTCATCGTGTGTTCTAACATGTTGTGTACTACTACGTTAAAGATTGTTTTGTATTTGTATGAAACGCTATTGGAAGCATGGCTTATTCAGTGAATGCAATAGCACTATGATCGAGAAATGAACTCCTTTCCATTGCTATATTAGGGATATGGATGGGATAGTATCATTCTTGTTGGTGGTATCGACATTCAAGTGGAGATTATCCTCCATGTATTTCAAGTATCTAAATATTGAGATTTTTATCGTATTCTATCATGATCCCCAAACTACCGCTGTCCAAGATGAAAACGATTGGATCGTTCGCTCAAGCTTTGATTTATCGAATGGAGGGGTTAGAAAGTAGATTATGGGATCGCTAGTTGAAGCTTTCATTTATCCAATGGAGCGTTCGAAAGGAGATTACTGTAGTGGTAGTCATAGCGTGTGATTTCGGTAACAAGAAAATGTCCCTCCATGTTGTATTCGCCATTAAAACTGTGGACGAGATCGATCACTGGCCTATACAATATTGGTGATCATCTTGCTGCCTAGCCATTGTGTAACTGTATTGCATCCCTATATTAAACCGTCT
This sequence comes from Trichoplax adhaerens, assembly GCF_000150275.1. NCBI lineage: Eukaryota > Metazoa > Placozoa > Uniplacotomia > Trichoplacea > Trichoplacidae > Trichoplax > Trichoplax adhaerens. The sequence continues at coordinate 7,465,554 of NW_002060944.1, read as the reverse complement.
AACAAAGTGTGTGTGATCGTATTTAAAAGTGATGTGTATATATATATATAAACTCAATTACTCTCCAACATCCAGTCACGCTAGTCACTCGAATAAAAAGAGTCAATAAGTGAGCGGCAATAGCATTTCTGTAAAATTAAGCTTTTAAGGCATACTTTCAGCATGAGAATCATTACTATTAGGAGAAATCTTGATGACTGTTGGATTGTGAGGCAGTCCAACTGCGCCTTCTTTGGGCATTTTTTTTTTTTTCTCCCCTCTGTTTCCTCGAACCATTGGCGACGAATCTTAGTGTAGGCGTTGTGCGAGTCAAGTGTTGGAGAAGCTTGACGCTCCAAGTAATTTGAAGCGGTTTGTCGTCGTTTTCACTTGGTACGTGTTGCTTTCTCACTGACTGATGCATTCCATAGTTGAGTAGGGCTATACTGTACACAGGAAACTGCTGTACTGTACGGAGCATACAACAGCCTTCTGTAGAAGTGATTGCAGTCTGTATTTTGATTGGATTGGATTTTACTATTTTACCGTGGACAGCTACGGTACAGTACTGTACACAGTGTACAGTACTGTACCGTGGAAAGTAACTTACTGTACTGTACACTGTAGACTAGCCACTGACAGCCCACTGTCAAGCGTTGTACAAGGTTGACGCTCCAATTAATTTGAAGTGGTTTGTCGTCGTTTTCACTTGGTACGTGTTGCTTTCTCACTGACTGATGCATTCCATAGTTGAGTAGGGCTATACTGTACACAGGAAACTGCTGTACTGTACGGAGCATACAACAGCCTTCTGTAGAAGTGATTGCAGTCTGTATTTTGATTGGATTGGATTTTACTATTTTACCGTGGACAGCTACGGTACAGTACACAGTGTACACTGTACAGTACAGTACCGTGGAAAGTAACTTACTGTACTGTACACTGTAGACTAGCCACTGACAGCCCACTGTCAAGCGTTGTACAAGGTTGACGCTCCAAGTAATTTGAAGTGGTTTGTCGTCGTTTTCACTTGGTACGTGTTGCTTTCTCACTGACTGATGCATTCCATAGTTGAGTAGGGCTATACTGTACAAAGGAAACTGCTATACTGTACGGAGCATACAACAGCCTTCTTTATACAGTAGGTGATTGCAGTCTGTACAGTATTTTGATTGGATTGATTTGACTATTTTACCATGGCCAGCAGCCAGCTACATACTGTACTGTACAGTACCGTAGAAAGTAACTTACAGTACAGTATGCAGTACTGTACAGTACACTGTCAAGCGTTGAGCAAGGTTGAAGCTCCTAGTATTTTGAAGTGGTTTGTCATCGTTTTCACTGGGTGCGTGTCTCAATGAAGGATACATTCAATACTTGACTACCAGTATAGAGACGAAACTACTGTACGGAGCCATACAGTACAATAGCCTCTAGCAGTATCGAGTACAGTAGAAAGTAGCTTATACAGTACAGTACTAGGCATTTTCTGGTACTGTACACTGTAATGTTGGCACTGTGCTCCACTGCTCGTAGTTCAGCTCTACTGTACTGTATAGTACTGTACTGTACTAGACAGTCAGGTCTATCTACAGATTTCGTAGTCATAGTAGAATACTATACGACGTAAAATAAAGCAGTCGATGTGTAAACGCGCTCTTTAATGGTACAGTAAATGAACACTCGTCAGAAGAGTAAAAGCGGTACGCCCTCCTCAGGAGTCAGCCACCGTACGTATGGGTCTTTGAGCTTGATATACAGTCCTATACAATTGTAGTCAGTACCTTGCCATGGTTCCAGTGATCAGCTTTTGACCTTTTGCTATTCTTCACTGGGAAACGGAAGCAAAAGCAAAACGTTCATAAGAAAAATCCAATTGGATCGATAATAACAGATATGGTGTTGATGACTGTCGAGTGTGTAGACAGAACAGTCAATGACAGCAGTGTCTATTTCTCTATTTTCTTCACTCTACAAACTTGTTGAAATTTTGCCATTACCAAGATTAACATGAGAGGAACCTTCCATTTTACTGTACTGCACTTCAGTCTGTGATACCTTTTTGGAAAGTATGCGCATGTACAAGGACCATCTATAATAACAGTACCATCACTGTACAGTACTGTACAGTAGGCCGTTTTTGGCTAATGTTGTTCGCTACGAAAGCAACACCGAATACAGATAGAGAAGGACCTTCCACTGTACTGTACAACAGTCCTCTACAGCGTACTGTACTATATGTTATACAGCTTTTTCGAGATATTCTTCACTGAGAATGGGAGAGCAAAACCTCAATCAAAAGTACACTAGGCTGATCCAAAGCTTTCCGCCTGCTGTGGATCAGTCATCAGGCACTCTTAAAAAGAGCTACTCTGGACGCATTTTATTTGGCTTTGTATAAAAAAATGTGTCCAGACAGTACAAGGCACAATACAATGTACTGTACAGTATACCATACAAAGTACTGGGCAGTACTTGACAAGGTTGATATAGTACACACTGAACTCTACCGTATGCCATACAGCGCTGTATATGGATCAGTTGCTGTCAAATCACCAACAAAGAAATATATTTTTGTCCGATGGCTGTTTATGATGCCATCTACTAGACGGTCGTATTTTTAGCCATTGCGGTGCTTCTTTTGATATCTCACTGTGGATACATCCATACAGGTTTTATTGCCTTCGTCATCAACATCTCTGGCCTTGCAAGCCCTACGGTGCAGTCACTGGAAAAGAACAATCTCAACTACTGTGCCCACTACTGTACTGTACAACACTACGGTATACATATACTGTTTACAGTCTTGCGCTGCAGTACTGTACGGTGTGTGTTGACGTGTTACCTCAATGGTAGCTGATCCTGCTTGCTCTCCATCACCACTTTGGATAAAATCAGCGACACGGAGACTGCCATTATAACTACCCCTTGCAGTGGCTGTGACAACAACAACAACTTCTTCAAGATTATTCCTTTCCACTCATGTCTTCTTAATCGACTCCATTGTGCATGTCGAAAAGGAAAAGAGGAAACAAATTTAACCTTGGTAATCCACTACAACGTATCTGAAGCGACGGCACAAGTGCGATTCAATTAACTTCTTGACGCTCTATGTCAAGCTACTTTCTCTATCCAACCGATTGGCCAACGATGTTGACAAGCAATTGCTGAACAATTTTTTTTCATTTTTCTACCCTCATTTTCTTGAACTTTCTCTGTCCAAAATGCTCAAGTGCTTGGTTTGGCTTGTGTTAGTGTTAACCTTTTACCAAAACTGCCATGCAAACAAGGTAATTAGGCTGTTTTCCAATCGCCATGGCCAACATCGGCGTAGAAGAGCAACCAACTCAGTCAGCAATTGCAGTCTCAATTCTGCCTGCTATAGCTTCATTATTCATTCAACAACTAGCAATAGTAGAATAATCAGTCCAGTTTACTTCTCTCTCTCTAATTCTCCATATCATAAATACATGTTGTAGCGCTCATTGGATGATGGTTATTCGGGTATTGGCTAACGGATCATAGTTGTACAACGATTCTCTTACTCCAAGTCTTGATACAAATGTTATTATGATAGAAAACTGTAATTACCATCCTCTTTATTTAACTAGCTCATTACGGTATATCAGTCATTATTGTTGTTAGCAATCATTTTCAACACACAAGTAAAATCTTCTCATTACTGTATCCTCAAACACTCTTGACCACGAGTTAAAGATAGGTCTTCAAGAAGAGTTGATGCCAAAATCTTGACTTATTGCTAGAACTACGTTGAAAGCTTAATGCAAAGTACAACAGTGATAATCATGATTACACTTGGCAAATGCAAGATTCAAACTTCAATTCCTTCAGCCATTGGCAAGAATGCCTTCTCTTCCCCCCAATTCATTACTGTACAGTACAGTATTTGAAAGATTTTTTGAACCTTTTTTACCTTTCAAGCCTTGCTTTTAGTCGTAGTAGTAACAGCCGTTGTTACACTCACCAAATTACTTTAGTCCCTTTCCATTATCGGTGCTGTCTTGCAACGATTGCTTTGTTTTTATTCTCTTTTTATATCTTAAAACAGTAAAATGCTACAAGTCTTAGTATTAGCCATCATTACACTAACCCAATCAATGAATAATGGATATACCAATAACTTCCATTCTTTCCACCATCGTTAATGTTGGCCTTGTCAAAATTCATTACTACTCAAGCTTAACTACATTCTATATTCAGCATTTGAAAGATTGTCTTTTCTCTTCTTAATTCTGTATAACATGCTTCGCTCTTCATAGGCCGATATACTGCATACACAAATAGAAGATGACACTGTACTGATATTTCTATCCATGGATGGTACATTGCATGGAGTTCGGAGGACTGGAAAACGAATTTGGACGCGTAAACAAGGTACGATTTCATCGACCAGTATTTTCAAAGTCTTGTTTAAACTATATTAAACAGCCCAAAATGATAAAATGCACAACATGATGTAGTTCTGTTATATACTACGGTACTGTTGGCACTGTACTACTTGTCTAATTTTAAAAATCACATCTTTTTTACTCAAGTATTACTCAGAATAGAATATCAAAATACACAATATTCGGTTAAGTTAATATAATCTACACGCACTACGTTGCTGCCACATCAGAACCCATAGGGCTAATTTTCCATTCATATTCCTTTCGTAATACACTACGTAAGATAGTGCTATATTTTACATTCTTATCCATATCTATTTTATATACTATATATATATATGCTATATTCATGGTATGACATATCGAATGATGAAGAATGTTTCAAATTTGTAACGTTTTATTGCTGATATTATATTAATTTACAGTGAATAACAGAATAGTACAGAAACGGTGAAGTTATAAATAGTCAGTTTTGCCACATTTTTGTGTTGCATTCTGTTATTAATCTTCAGGATAGGCAAATACAATATAGTAGCTAATTAACTATTGTTACTAAGCCGCATTACGAAAATGATACTATGTTAAAATTAGTAGCATTATCCCAGTATTAGCATACAGCAATTATAGTAGAAAATTCTTACATTTTCCACTTTATTAAATTTAGTAAAACGGAAGAATATTTTTATTTTCTGGTAGTTTAACGACATTTTAATAAGCCCTATGTTCGTAACTTACTGTACATATTCATAACACTTGGTTTAGTTTAAATTCCCATCACAATATTGGTAAGCCTCTTGTATCCAATCAATTGAGCAATTCTACTACTTTAGGAATTAAAATAGGTTAGGACATTTCTGAGATACGTTATGTAAACAGTAATTTCTTGGTTCAGTTTAAATTCCCATCACGATATTGGTAAGCCTCTTGTATCCAATCAATTGAGCAATTCTGCTACTTTAGAAATTGAAATAAGTTAGGACATTTCTGAGATACGTTACGTAAACAGCGATTTCTTGGTTCAGTTTAAATTCCCATCACGATATTGGTAAGCCTCTTGTATCCAATCAATTGAGCAATTCTGCTACTTGAAGAATTAATTGAAACAAGTTAGGACATTTCTGAGATACCTCATGTAAACAGCAATTTTAGTCAAGTGTTCTCATATGGATAGCGAGAATTAACTTCATTTTAATTAAGGTCCTTTATGCTATACAATAAAGATTGAAAAATTTTCTCTACTTGCCTTAGCTCAGAGATGTAGTAACATTTATGCTCTGCGGTACTATAAACAGTATGATGTAGAACTTTAACAGAACCAGGACAGTTTGAGGGATGATTGCATCAGCGTTATTAATCGATCAGTTATTATTTGTGATAACGAAAGTGTGCTGTAGCTATTGATGTTGTGATATGTAAGGCTCCACTGTATTATAGATGTTGTACTATGTAGATATGCTAAAGTGTACTCTTAAAACGATCTTTTTCTTCAGATCATATCGTCAAGGTTCCATCCGATACTTTCAAAGGGTACTGCAGCATTTTATATACAAAATATCTATGATAATTGCTTATCTCTAATGGGAAATAAATGAAAAATATTATCACTAATACTTTATTGAATATCTTATATACTGTACTAACAGATAGATGATAACCTTGATGTCGTAGTAATATACTGGTTACTAAATTAAAATTTTTGTGCCTTTATTGTCATGAAATACTGTACGCCTCAGACCAACGTTTATCCCGGACCCGAAGGATGGCAGCTTGTATCGTATCTCTAATAGTATTGAAGAAGAGATAAAGGTAATAATGACTTGTAAATAAATTTAATATGATGCTATAATTTTTATTCTGTGTTGATTTTCTTATCGACTTCCAAGTCTATGCTATGTGTTAATAATTGACGTTTTTGTAAAAACATTCTTTAGAAAATGCCATTTACTATACCAGAGTTAGTACAGGTATCTCCAAGCCAAAGTAAAGACGGCATTTTATATACTGGTAAGACAGTACACCAGTTAGTATACAGTACTTTCCTATTATATTTTTCGTATGATATACTGAAATTATCATGCGTTATTTTATAATTAATGAATAAAGGAAAAAAAGTTGATTTATGGTATGTCATTGATAAGAATACGGGAAAATTGATACAAGAGCTATCCCTATATCAACCAATATGTCCAGTGATTGATAAATATGCGAAACCTGTTTATATTGGAGTATCGAGTACGTTGCATATACTATAGGCTACTATAATTAAGTCACCGTGTTGTATTTTTCTTTACTAAAACGTTACTTATAATCTTATCATAAAGAATACTTAGCGACTATGTATGACACGGTATCAAGAATCTTAAAGTAAGTTAGCATTAATGGTAACTTTTTATTAGTACCTCTAATCATGTAGCATACTCTTTAAAATGCGTAATACTTTACAGGTGGAACGTTACTTTCTATGAATATGTCCCCTTCGGAAATTACTTGGGCAATTACGGTACATGATAATGCACAAATATCTATTCATTGGATTACTGTTTGCCAATATAGTGCTATCGTTTGTCTTACTTTGATAATTAATTAAAGTCATAATAAATTTATTAAATACATACAGGTATATTCCGTATACTCATAATAATTATATCATGCTATTTTTTTTTTACTCATAGATCTTAATTTTATATCGTCAACTACTAATGGACTAACGGTAGCGTTAGATAGCACTGGTAAGATTTTTACACAGTATTTTTCGATAAACGTTAAAGCTATCTTCGCTGTATTGGTGATGTTTCGAGACATTGTGTTCAACGATATGAAATAATTCCTGAAAATAATTTTCTAAAACAAATTACAGGCAACGTAGTTTTCGAAAGGGACTTTGGATCACCAATAGTTGCTGTCTATTTACCTATTAAAGGTGTAGTAAGAAAATTACCTGTAATTTCTGTTGCTGAGGAAACTGTAATAAAAATCATGAAAGGAGAAAATAAAAAGGCCAACTATCGATTAAATGAATTAAGGCTACGGTAATTTTAATACTTTGAGTATTAAGTTTATTGATGTATATTTAAATTATATTTATGTTGTGATCGTTGTTATTGCGCACGAATATTATCAACGCTAATTGACGTAGCCGGACTCTCTATATTGGAAAAAATGACGACGGATTATACGCTATGCCTTCGTTCGTTGAAGAAGGTTCTATGATTCTCAGGGTAACACTTTAGCTATGAAAGTCATTGCTTGTTATTATGATCGTAATGATTAACTCAGTTCACTGTATTTCATTCTCAGCCAAATAGATTAATGCCGAATCCTGTCCAGTCCTATTCACCTTCGGCCTCTAAAAGTGATAGTCATGAATTATCACCCTATCCTAATTATGATTTCAGTAATGACATCATTACTAATATGATTGGATATCATGAAGAACCAGATCGATTACCAAATACTCCGACAAAGAGACCTCATGCATTACACAACGAGATTACTAAGCAAAATGACACTTCTGGAATTTTATCAGAAAACTTTGATTATTCTAGAGATGGTAAGGGTCATGAAATAATACTCGTAGCTTGATATAAGTTTTCTTTACCGGATTATGCTAGCGATAACATAATAGAAATTATATTACTTTGACATTAGAACGGATACTGATATGTTATAATTAGTTTCTTTGATAATTAATGTGTAGACGTCCTGACATTAGCTCGCGTATTAGGTACGAGAGGATATTATTGTGTTGCTTATAAATTTCTCTTTAATAATATATATTAGACATTCTGGCATTAGCCCGCACGTTAGATATGACATTAAAAGTTTTGATCGCGATTTCAATTGGAATTGTTACTGCTGTAGCAGTGTATTTTTATAACCGTAATCGAAGCAAGGTCAGCTTTATGTCTTTGCGATTATATTATGCACCATATTGCATGTTTTGTAAATGTATATTCAAATTTGGATATGATGTTTCTAAATTGAATATACTGATATTAATTTCGTAGAATAAGATAACAAGTGTAACAGACTCTGTCCAAGATTCATCTGAAAGTTCTACTAGTAATTCTGGTTTAAGCAACAGCATTCTCAATTCCTCGTCTACTTCGACAGGTTTAAAGATTTAAAGTCTTTTACTGATTTTTTCTTGTTGGATTAACGTTTACTATAATCAATTTAATGTACTAGATTCGAAGCTATTCACTATTGGCAAAATCACTATTGACCTAGCGAGTGTTATTGGCAAAGGATCCTTCGGTACTTCGGTATACAGGTAAAACTATGAAAATGCCTTACTACTTATTAATTGCAGCATGTTTAAATACGTCCTTGTCATAATAGGGGAAGATTTGACAATCGTGATGTAGCTGTAAAGCGTGTTCTGCTAGATTATCAACGGTTTGCTGAGCGAGAGGTTCTTATCATATCTGCATATATAAAAAATTATTATAGTATTATATTTGACGGTACATCTGAAAGGTGGAGATTTTGAATATATAGGTGGCGCTATTAAGGAAATCGGATCAACACGATCATGTTATTAGATATTATTGCACGGTAAGTTAATAAATATTGCTTAAAATGAATGCCGGAGAGTGACAGAACTTTCTTATACTATCAGGAAAACGATGATCAATTTCAATATATTGCTTTGGAATTATGTTCTACAACGTTATCTGAGGTAAATTTATCATCTGGTACTAGTGTTTCCTTGTCTTTTATATTGCAACATAACAAGAACTTTTGCAATTATTAGTGTATCAAAGAGGATCGATTCTCCGAGTACAATCTTCAGCCAGTTGAAGCGTTATATCAATTCTTGGATGGATTGTCGCACTTGCATTCCTTAGAAATAAGTACATTTTTGCAAACCAATTATCACCGTTAAATATATATTACTCTTAATTTATTTTTTTACTATAACGTTATTTAGTCCATCGAGATGTTAAACCTCAGAATATATTAGTAAAAATGCTAAATTCATCAAAACGCGGAAAGGTGATATTATCAGATTTTGGATTATGTAAGCAAATAACACTTCAAGGATCATATGGTTACTATGCCAGTAAGTCTACTGGCTTGGTAGTTGGTACCGAAGGATGGATGGCTCCAGAATTATTCCAAGATGATGCTAAATATGTGAGTATACTTCATCATTTTCATGGACATACTCGTATGGTGCTTTATTTCGTTTAAAGATCATAGTTCAAAATTCTACCAAAACAAAGCAATTTAGCACACCAATTTTGACAAAAATTCTGATTACCTTTTCGTGTACTTTTTATAGGCTTTTTCAGCAGACATATTTTCTGCTGGTTGTGTCATATATTATACATTTTCGAAAGGAAAGCATCCATTTGGTCAAGCTGCATATCGACAATCCAATATCAGGATGGGCTATTCTATAAAGTTTGATGACGAACTTGAAGGTGCATTATCAGATATACCTTTACAACTCCCTCATTTATTATGCTATATTTTGATAATTTAAATTTTAGCGTCGTTTTTCATTTCATTGACAAAATCGTTTATTCCTCTTAAATGTTATCTTTAGGGTCATATACGGAAATAGATTTAATCAAAAAAATGATTACTGCCAATCCAAAACAAAGGTAATGTTAGCATTGTGTACTATAACCTTATCAATCGTAGGATTTCAACTAAAATAATGACAAATATTTCTTTGAAGACCAACAGCATTAGTTGCTATGCAACACCCTGTGTATTGGAGTAATGGCAAGCAGTTATCCTTCTTTTTGGTTAGTAAAAATATCGTTTGTACGCGAGTACTCTGAATAACAGTTAGTCATTGCTACTACCGTATATGTGACTGTTTTTGATTTATACGAACAATTACTGACTTAAACTTCGATCATGATAGGATATTAGTGACCGTATTGAGAAGGAACCATCGAATAGTAAGTTAGTAGAACTATTAGAGTCAAAGAGCATAACAGTCACTCGTGGTGACTGGAAGAAATACATAGGCAACGTCCTTGAAGAAGGTTTGTATCATCACATATTACAATAGAATAAGATATATTAACTTAACTACTTTAAGCATTACAGACTACTAATACCATTTCATGATCGATCATAAAAAAATCATAATGATAGATCTTAGAAAATTCAGGAGTTACAAAGGTGATTCCGTTAAAGATCTTCTGCGAGCTTTAAGAAACAAGGTAATACCGTAGCGCTAGCGTTTTATTTTATTAAAGAAAGACTGCTTCGACTTTGAAGTAAAAATTTATTCACTTACTGCGGATAGACGGCGTAACGTAAAAATAATGCTTAACTAAGTTCTAAACTTTATTATGTAGAAACATCACTATTACGAATTATCAATACCTTTACGTGAAGAACTTGGCGATCTACCTGATAGTTTTGTACAGTATTTTACATCTAAATTTCCACGCTTGCTGATTCATTGTTTTGCTACGATGTCGATTTTATCCAATGAAAGTACCTTCAAGCAGTATTACGGAAGGTAGCACAAGTTTTCTTGAACTAAATTTGTGTATACAGTTATGTAAATTTAATTTTTTATGATACCCACTCTGTGCGAAATATTATACTTATAAATATTAATCTGTCATTACGATCTCAACCACGAAAATGAAAATTGCTATATTTTATTTATTATAACGATCTCTGGATTATCATAGTTTAATGATATTTTCTAATTAGCATATGTGATGATGTACGATAAAACGGTGTCGTACTCAAGTAATAAAACAATTTGCTTATTTGTAACAAAATAAGTAATCGACTAATATGGAAGCTCAGGCATAGGATTTGCTAGGAGTAAGGTTTTAATAAATAGCCTAAATATAGAGTAGATAAATTGATACTAATTCGATTATGCTATCATGCACTAATTTTATACGGTACGTATAATGCTGCGGCTTTCTGTTATTACTGAAGATTGATCTTGCCGTATGCACCTTGTAAAGACTGTAATATCAGCTTAGCATTGTGTATGTAGTCATTCTCGTTTTTACTATTTACAAAACCTGTATAAATTTTGTGATACCGACTACCATTTTTTATCGTATCCTTCTACTCAGCATCAAATTACGTTGAGAATGTCCACTCATATGCAGAGCAGATCGTTTAATTTTAATAAAATCGGAGACATGCATGTACTCATGCTATTGTTTATATTGGTGATATTCCTACAGCTACAAAAATGCTGTCACTTAAACGTTTAACTCACTTTGTAATTAATTGGCTTTCAGCTCTCAGGTAAATTTTACAGATGCTGTAAATCTTCTATTTTCAATAAGATTTCGGTATCCTTGCTGTGTTCAAAGTTTCAAATACAGTAAATTTTGATAATTTGTGATGAAAATATTTCCTTTGTTTAGTGCTAATAGATACCGTCTGTTTTGATGGAATTTGCAATCTACAATCTGTAATTTCGTATATACTCTTTTCTACGAATGCTGGCTGTATGGGTGGCAGAATCTTGAAGCTAATGACAGATTTTACATGATCATTGTTAAACTAAAACAAATCGGATTGAGTTATTACTGTACTGCATGGGTCTTACTTACACGGGTACTGTTTAACTAATACCATATTCAGTTCATTTTAAGCGCGATAATAAAACCAAATTATTTTTCATCTACTACTGCAGATGTTGTCATTATCTTGCATATGTAGTAAGGCAAATAGTTTGCACAGTTTCCTTCTATCTCTTTATGCCGTAAGTTAGGCTTAACTGATACTAAAAAGATCATCTTTTACATTCTTTGTGATGTGGGCTAAGGTACAATGAAATATCGTAAACATTAAATGTATCATATTGAAGGAAAAAATTTTTTAAAAGTCCTCTTTGCCTTTTCTTAATAATTGATATAAAAGTAAATATAAAACTCTAGTAACGACTGGATGCTATTTCAATATCTGCTATAGCCACTTCGAAATGCTATCTAAGATCGCTTCAAAGAAAAATTTATTAGTTTTCACTAAATTGTTTTTGTTGCATCAACAGATACTTGCTTAGTATCTATCGTCAAATATAATTTATCCGTAAAAATTTAATTAAATAATTGAATCATAACTGTCATAAAGTCCCCATTTGATACGGTTGCAAATAACTATGAACACCGATATATAAACTTAATTATAGCAATTTTTTTATAGATTTTAATGCTATCTTAAGAAGTTTCGCTGTTCGTAGCATATACTTTGAGCTATGTTGCTACACTGAGATCTCTTATACACTGTAAACCAGTCAAGCTGGCATAAAATTATTCGATTCATCATCTGCTTCATATTTACATTCAAACTGCGTTCCAGAATAGTTAAGAACATCTTACGTATACAATACGTATAACAGTTATCACAATGGATATATAAAATAGAAGAAAATGGAGTACAAAAATTTTTCGCTATATAGAAACTATGACGACCATAGCTTGAGTAGTTTCGTTCTTTCAGATTCTAAGTTGATAAAACATACATTCTTAGGATTGAAATCTATGTGTTCATAATGAATACCCGCAGCATCTATAAAAAAATATAAAAAATTAGTCTACAGTCAGTTATGTAATTCGTGTTTTGCTGTAATTTAATGAGAAACAGATGTGGAATGAAGACTTCAAAATTCGGCAAGACTATATAGCAATGTTGCAGTAGCACAAGTGGAAAGTAAACTTCTAATACTAAGTTTTACTTTCGTTTACATGATGTGTAACATACCCAGCTCTGACATAAAGAAATTGTATGTATTTTCGCTCCTAACGGTGGAACATATATAGGCAACTGGCTTCGTCTCCGATTTATTTGTATCTGTATTTCTACAAATATACAATTGGTATAAGACAAGAAGGTTATTAATTAATCATTTATTGATCGGTTACTTTATTCTACTTGCGCATCCAAAATAATTTTCAATAATTACAGATCTAGAGAACGCAATATATAGGGGTATGCATATATTTGATGAAGATATTTAATGTATTTTCTCTTAATACGTCTTTACTTAAAATAGGTAACTCTTTAAGGGAAATTATAATTTGGCAGTTTGTCTATCATTAGTAATGCTGAAGTGTTTCAAGATCTGATGATACGCGGTGCAGTAGGCGTATTAACTATACAATCTTTTTTAATGAAATTTCATATGAATCATACCTTAGCAAGCACTGCAAAGTTCTTACCAATGAGCTAATTAGCCTCATGTCGAAGATTAAATCTGTAAATTTACGAAATTAAAAATTGACAATGCTGGTAATATAAAAAAATAGTACTTTCTATCTCACTATGCTAGATTAATAAATGAATCTAACCAGATGCTAAAATAATGTCGGATTGAAGCTTAGAAAGATCGTGTTCGCTTGCAGTTTCGCAGTTCAAACCGATCAATTCAACGGTGCTTTTAGCTGTTTTATGTATGCCATTTTGGATAATATCATCAGAGGAATACTTGATATCAAGGTTATAGTTATCCAAATCCTTCAAATTGATGGTAAGATTTTTTTCCAAGCGTTGTAAAACCATGCAATGGCAATCGGAGAGAGTATAACGACGAGGTTTACATTCTAAGCAAGTAAAGATACCGGTTAAGCCAACACCAGATCCAAGTTCTAAAACTGATCTAAAAGATTAATAGTTAATCAAGATAATCAGTTGTGCGATTTCTATCAATCATTACAAAAAACATGATATTGCTTTATATAGCTAAGATTTTCATGATTTTCGCACTAAACTCTTTAATCATAAATTACTAAATGATGCGTTTAATTATCCATCCTTAATTATCGTATAAACTTATTCAGTGGTTCTTCATTTTCAATTAACATTACCGATTATCGAAAATGCTCTTGTTTTGATAAATCCATTCGTTGAGAGCAAATGAGGCCTATATTAGCAAATTACAGTAATATCACTTTAAGTTGTCGTTAATGTGATAATAATAAAATATTACCTATTAATTTACTGGTAAATTTGTTTAAAAAATTGACTATGACTTCAAGTAGATGCTATACTCACGGGCCAAATGTTAAGACCAGTCGTACCATGGGCAACGAATTGCGGAGCGGTAGAAATTGATATCGTTTTTCCAGACGGCTTTTAGGAAAGTTAGTTGTAGTTATTGGAGGTAAAAAAAAATTAGAATTGGCAGATTGTAATAGGCTATTTAGTTGTTCTATTGATATATGTGCATCAATCTGACATTACACTAATATTGAGTTCTTGCTTAACTCATTATTTACCAGTAGATAGGACTTATAAAAGTATTGTTCTGGTTTTAATTTCACGCTGATGTATCCAGTATAGATTTCGTATAATTCGTCAATTATTTCACATCCTGCCTTCTCACACTAGTGCCAATCAATCAGCGTCAATTAGTGCATGATCAGAACAAAGTAATCGTTTACGTTAAGGGAAATCATCATTTATCAATTGCGCTATATCGCTGATAGCGTACGTATAGCGTTGTAATTTTGATCAACAAATTTAAAGAAAGATTACGGTAGAAATTCATTAAAAAGTTATAAGTTATCTTGTTCTAAACAGCAAGGAATCTACCGCTGCAGAGTATAAAGTAAATATTATCACTCAATATTTTTTGTCTAATAATTTATGAAAATCTTACTGAAGAAAAAGGACCTACCTTACTGATAAACTCGTTTAGAAATGCTATTGTATAGCGCTTAGAAACAGGATAATTGTCGTGAAGCTTGAATTTGATAGTCTGTTAAAATGGATACATACATATATATAAATGGATGTGATGGCATTTACATCAACATTATGGATAATACTCATGTGTTAAAGTATATTTATCGGTCATTCTCAATGCAATCGGTTAGGATTGTTCTACTGTATTCAAATTGATTGATAAACTAACCTTGTATAGAATTTTTGTTTGGATATCAACATCCAGAGTTATGTCCTAAAGAATAGAAATGGTAAGGGAAATAAAAATATCGAGTTAAATCAAACAAAGTATTTTCACCTCGTTTTGAACTGTGATTAGTCATCTGTACAAAATATAGGATAC
The DNA here is from genome assembly GCF_000150275.1 of Trichoplax adhaerens. Lineage (NCBI taxonomy): Eukaryota > Metazoa > Placozoa > Uniplacotomia > Trichoplacea > Trichoplacidae > Trichoplax > Trichoplax adhaerens. The sequence continues at coordinate 7,450,152 of NW_002060944.1, read as the reverse complement.
GGAATGGAATAAATCACTCAACTTGATTATGTAATAAAAATTATTCACGTAATTAATTTACATTATCATTACCTTGTGCGTAAATTGATTACGGCAATTTAATTTGGCAGTGTCGAAATATAGTAGTCAGATATTGTATAATTTAACATTATATCAATCAATTTGTAGCATCATGTGAAAATCGGATATCAACGATCACAGCAGAGATTGAAGATTACTCTTATTCGATTTGATCGTTTCAACAACATAGATTTTGCAATGTCTGTAGCTATATTGGAAGATGTTGTTATTTCAGTCGTAACTTAACTGTCCGTAGGTTTTTTCTATGTATTTGTATGCTGACATTGATATTTATTGGTAATTCACTTTGATCAACAATCCGTTCAGAGTAAAATAAACTCGTTGCAGATTAGTTGACAATCGTAGTGATTTTGTACTCCATGTAACTACCAACACACAGTACAAGTTGGTTTTAGGGTTTTAACTATGTTTATCGATCGCAATGCTCTACAACTACTATTTTGACTGCTGTCAGCATTGTGTGATTATATCATATAATCATTAAAATTTGAAAAAAAATTGCTGCCATTTTAGTCTATGCTCCCTCCTACACATGCGTTAGAATGAGCAGGCTCGCAATAGGTCATTGGGTCAAAGTACTGTATGTCTGCACTTGTAAATATTGCCATCTCACAGGTCATATCGGCTAATAAATAAACATGTTCAAAGATTGTAAGGTATATGATAGAACATTGAACTATGATTAAGTTAGAAAGACGATTGATACTACGTTGGATAATTAATTGAGGAAATAAAACGGCGACCATTCACTTGTGTCACCATTTTTCAAGTGGTATATTGTACTGTATATCATTATCGTCTATATGAGACAATCCGTATGTATTTACGTTAATAACCATACTACTGTATAAGTGTATAGGGTAATAGTCAAAAATGACCGTTGATCTCGTTCAAAATGCTAAGTTCAAGCGCTATCTAGTTTCTTTTTACGTTATTTCTACATACATCAATTTCTCTGGAACATATAAATGATGGTCAGATAACAGTCGAGAACTGTTGGCAAATACAAGAATTTTCTGTGACGTGGGTTTAATGTCTACCGTATTGAAAGAATTATTTGCAATTCAAAGATTCTTTCTATGATGCTGATTCAATCTCTACCGTGATGACCGAAGGGCATGAGTACGAAAGGATAATCCATGCCTACGTAGAACAAAATAGACCCTGAATGAATCGTATCGATCGATATGCGATCAACTTCGAACTTTGGATATCCTCATTGCATTTTACGGCGTCTATGTATACACAATCCCATCAGCAAGACATCAAATAGCAGTAAGAAAGTAGAAAAAGCTGTTCACTACTCAAAGATTGATTCAATCTTGACCTTCAGAGGGATGTGAAGATGCTCAAAGATACAGGCCAAGAACAAATAGATATTATACAATTTTTCGATTGCGCCGATCAACTGTAAATTCCGGTATCCAATCATACTACATTATCGTACAATCTATCATTTGGCCTCCATGACTACCTTGACAGAGCTAAAAATGGTAAGAAAGTCATGAAAAAAGTAATTCACAACTCAAAAGATTCAATCTCAACCGTTACAATGGAAGGATGTCAGAATGCTCGTTGATACATAGCAAGATCAAATAGATACTAAGGCATTCTTGATTGTGCCAATCAAGGGCAAATTTAGAGGTTATCCAGTCATACTGTCTTAGTAGAATCTATCATGTGTCTCCTACCTTGATCGATCCAAAAACAAATCGTAGTGGAATCATGGAAAAGTATTCCCGTTGTAGCATTTCGATACTTTTGTCTATTTCACCCATTTTACAGTTAATTTTGATTTTTCTTCTTTTCTTTTACGATCGCTAAAAGATGATGATGATAAAATAATATTGATGATCGAGTTGTTCGCAGGTGGCAATTACCTTTCGCTCATCGACAGTTAGAACGCTGCTTAGCTTAAGGTCGATGGAGAAAATTGGAATATCTGATTTGATCGTTTCGAGTGATGATGACAACTTAGAACATTCTACTGTCTGATCGGTGCGATGAATGTAATTAGAATGAGTAAACATCTGACCAGTGTTGTTTTATATTTATATTCCAGGGGTCAGAGCGTATTAATGTATTAACTAGCAATTGACAGATTTGCATGTTTTTATTTAGCGTTGATTGTATGATTTTTGGGGCGTGTACTGATCTATCAGACAATTAGATTGTAGGTTATAGATTGGATAGAAGGGCACGCTCCTCTTTTGCAGTATTGTCCTTTCCATCATGGCGGACAATGGCCTACGTGCTGGTTGATGCTTGCAACTAGGATTGGTTAGACTGGATATAAAACTTTGAAAATTCTAGAGTGGAATCGAATCTTCTACCTCGCTATGTGACGTAATAGCGACCTATATTGCGTAGGTAGGGCCAACAAGTAAAAATCTCCTTAATTATAATAATTATTATTGTCCACTGTTTTGATATTCGTATGGGTGCATCGCTAGTTTTGCCTGCCCAGTATAGGTTTCCAATATAAAACTTGAACTGAATAACGGAATACAACAGAACTGATTAATTTACTTATTTAATTCCCCCAAAAGAATAAAAAATAATAAATATAAACCTTCTCATGGCAGCGCATAATGAGTTGTATGGTATGATTGGAAGCGTACGTATACGATATGCTTGAAATTGATTAGGAATAGAATTTGTAAGTCTCTGTGAACTTAGTTTTCACTGGCCATCGTTTAACCCCTAACTTTATTTTGTACGTTAATTTTTCTACAGCTCAATAGATGACACATAAAGACATTTTAACACATTACAGTCTACTGCAGTCAAAATGTTTCTATCTTGAATTTCTATTATATAGATTTAACTTAGAAAATACAACAAGCATCGGAAATTTACTCCTTGCCTACGTGCAGTACTGTACGTGATTATAAAAATATCTTGGGTAGAGTTTCAATGAAAAATAATAAATAATTACATTGAAACAAAGATAAAAGATCTTTTATAGTCTAGTAGCAATCGGATATGAAAATAAATATGGTCAAATATTGAATTGATTTCTTATACTCGTGTATCTATCCAGATGACTTAATGAGTAAAATGTGCGCATGCTGTATATAGAAGCCCCTAGGCGTTAGGCCTCTTAACTTAACTCTTTAAATTAAAGAGAGATAAAAAATCATTCTGTAGTGATTTCAGCTAATTGCAGTAGTTTTTAGGGCTAATAACCCGTACACTACACGTTCAATCAAGAAATGACTCTCGACAGCTTTGATTCAACGAAAATCGTTTTGATTTTATTCGGTATCGATCGATCTTCGTCCGCATAAAATTGAGGAAGGGTTTTTAACAATGGCTTTATTAAAATTTTCTGTGATCATTTTCTGTAAGGTCCCACGGCCATACCTAGACTTCCGACTACTGTTCTATACTATTCATTACATCTATATTGAATGAAATGATTTAAATCGTGTACTAGAATAAACTCCATATCGAACAGTGTACAAATACTGTACTGTGCTCATTTTAGCATATGGTGCTACTTACCCATTTCATCTTCATAAATACTGTACAAATCGATGATCAAATTTAGACGCTACATAGAGTGGCTAATGAATTCTATCGATCTCCATTATTTCGTAAATTCAAATGCAACCATAGTACTACAGTATACTGTAGTGGTACAATAACGACATAATGATTTATCTAGACCCCTGTAGCCAAATACTGTAGGTTACAATGTCAATTTTCGTACTGGAAAATTAAAATGTTGATGCCAATCAAAATCTACTAGTCGAACAGCGATCAAGAAGGATAAAATGATTCATTTAGACAGTTATAGCCAAATAGGTTGTAATGTCAATTTTCATACCCGAAAATTAAAATAAGTCCAAAATTAGTAGTGGAAAAGCGATCAATAACGGCAGCATGATTTATTTAGACAGCTATAGCCAGATAGGTTGCAATGTCAACTTTCATAATGGAAAATTAAAATGACGCAAGTCAAAATGGACTAGTCGAAAAGCGATCAATAGCGATAAAATAATTTATGTAGGCAGCTATAGCTAGATAGGTTACAATGTCAATTTTTATAACGGAAATTAAAATAAGTCAAAATCTACTAGTCGAAAAACAATCAATAGCGACAAAATAATTCATCTAGGCAGCTACAGTCAAATAGGTTGCAAAGCCAATTTTTATACGTAAAAACTGAAGTGAAACAAGTCCAAATCGACTAGTCGAAAAGCGATCAGTAACGATAAAATGGTTTATCTAGACAGCTATAGCCAGATAGGTTGCAATATCAATTTTTACATTGGAAAATTTATTAGAATAATATAAGTCCTAATAGACTAGTTGGAAATCGATCATATTTAAGTCAGAGCTAAATTGTAAATAAGGATAGAATTTGAACTCGAAGACGGGTTGCGCATGCGTGATGGGCCGGCGCAGTCTTGCCTTCGTTACTCCTGGAAACCGAATGCACATTCTTGTTTCTTAATATTTCTGGTAATAGGCATTACTATGAGTAGCTAAGATTGATCGTTATAGCCAGGAATTAAACGAAGATCTTGATGAGATAACAGTATAGCGCCATAACGTGTGCATATTAATTCGTGTCTCAAATCAAGTACTATATATTGGCAGATTTACGACTGACTGTATACTTGTTTTACTCTAGTTTAATAAGGCGAGTGATATAACATAAATTTTGGAATTGGCAGTCTTCCAAAAATAGTTGGTAGAGTACTTTGTCGCTTATTATTAGTTGGTTATTTGCTACACCATATTATACTTTGTAATATATAATACACGCTTACACACGATTGAGTCATCCACTTCAGCTGGTATCTAGAAAATATGAATCCTCCAACGCAAATTAAAGAAGGCGAATACACGGTTAAAATCTATAGCTTGGTAAGTATATCATATATTAATCATATTAGATATACGCTAATGAGAAGTTATTTCTTGAACTAACGACCGTAATTGTGATTTACCAATTTATCAGCGATTCAAAAGTTCAGTTAATAAAAAATTTTCCCTAAAAAGGGTTTAATTTTGAATGAATAAATTCTAGAGATGTCAATCTTATCCTTTACTTACCCATGATAGAAGGGATTTCCACTCGGAATTTTTTGATAGTACAAATAATCTTAAACTACGATATAGAAACTTACGCCTTTCGATATAATTTATTATATGAACCATGCCTTATTAAGCGTATCTCAATTAGGCCCTTACAAGAGAAGTACTTACTTTCATGTTTCAAATTGAATCAGCCCACTGTTAGATCCTAACGGAAAGAATTTAGTAAAAACCTTATCCTTCCTATCGACTATCTATAATTCAATAGACTTATAATATTAAGCAGATTTAATGAAATACATAGATGAAGAGCGATGAAACCAACTCTTAAAATGAAAATGATACCGTTACTGTCAACATATAAAATATCAGATTGTTATTCGCATGTATTTCTGTAGGAAATTATAACGATATCGCCAACATAATACAAATAAGGGTTAATGATAATATATTACGAAATCTTTAAAGTTATTGTTACATTCATGGATTAAATTGCGTCTAAAGACGCTAAGTGAATTAAGTAATTCTAAAATTATTTTGTACTTATGATATCAATTAAAAATCATATCTAACTTAGATACGAGATCAAAAATATCATGAAGCGATCGAAATTCTATCAAGTGAATTAGAAAATCATCCTAAATCTCGTGCTGCACTTTCAATTCTAGCATACTGCCATTATTACCTACAAGATTTTGCTGCTGCAGCAGATTGGTAAGAATTGCAAATAAAATATCATCTAATCGGCTAATCAAATGATTCATGCAAGACTCCGCTAGCCATAAACACTAATATTTCTCGTTTAATTCATGTCTAATTATAATAGTTATAAACAATTGGTGCAAATACAACCCGATAACGTGGAGTACAGAGTAAATTATGCACAGGTTAGAGTAAAATATATTCACTTGCATTTAGCATATAAAATTGATACACTTAAAGTAATGCTGAGTAATAACATTATCACCATAGTCATTATATAAAGCCAATATGTTTGCTGAAGCAACAAAGGCAACTTTTAGTATTCCTACGAATACTGAAACCCAATCAAAGGTATGAGATATAAGTACACAGAGCTGTAGTCATTTCTTCACTTTGTCATACTGTATGTGATATCATTTTACATGAATCAATAAAAGCATGCAATTAGTGTATCATAATATATTTTTTGTTGTATTTATTGCTTCTACAGATTTTGAAATTACAATCTGCAATCAAATTCGGTGAACAAGACTATTCTGGTTCAAAAGTGAGATCATAAACATATTTTTGAATATCGTCTTTTAAACTAGTACGGTAGCTTACATGATAGTTTATATTATATGCAGGCATTAATAGATCAGTGTACGAGCGATGATGTAGACGTTGAAATTAACAATGGATGTCTTCTTTTCATGGTATGTTTTGCGATTTCTAAATGACATATGCCTAATATACGAAAGTAACTTAACCAAGACTACTTGATATTCTTTAACTTACTAGGAGGACCGCTACGAAGAAGCTTGTCGGCGATTTCTAACGGCGCAGCAAATGATTGGCTTCCAAGCAGGTAGCTTAAGTCACAAATGTGTTAGAACGTATAGTAATGTAGTATTAAATAGATTAATAGTCTTGTCTTAGCTTATTATATCTTGTAAATTTTTAAATGACATGTCTGCAAAACATTTTTCTTAGAAAATTATTAATATTATTGGTATTAACTTTAGGATTATCGTACAATATCGCTTTGTGCTATTACCACATGAAACAATTTGCCCCATCTCTTAAGAACATTGCCGATATTATTGAACGTGGTATTAGAGAACATCCAGGTTAGATTAGAATCATCAAGTATTTGCTATTCGAAGTATTGCTTTAAGGGTAAATGTACTTACATACGTGTATGTGAAAATTTTACAGAACTTAGTGTTGGTATGACAACTGAAGGAATCGAAGTACGAAGTGTAGGAAATACTCTGGTAAGATCATTCTTATAAATTATCTGATATATGACCCTGAAATTGAAAAAATTTAAAGCGATAACGTTGCATTTCTAATATCCAGGTATTACATGAAACTGCTTTAATCGAAGCTTTTAATCTTAAGGCTGCAATTGAACATCAACTAAAGAACTGTAAGTATATAATAACTTTACTTTGTGTATGTTAGATAGGTGATAATTACGTAATTGATGCTGTCTATTGTACGTAAGATGATGCTGCTATGGATGCCTTAACTGATATGCCTCCAAGATCTGAAGAGGTACGTTTTAAGCTTTCTATAACATGAGCAGTACATCCAATTTTGTTGTGGAAAGTGAGTAAAAATTTACGATCCCATTCGAATCTTTTATTAGGAATTAGATCCTGTAACTTTACATAATCAAGCCTTAATTAATTTTGATGCCAATCCAACATCGGTAAAAGGATAAAGAAACCTTAAGTTATGCATTGATCGAATTATACGCTAGCGTGTACCGTAATCTAATGATATATTTAACTGACACAGATTCCTCATCTTCTTGCTTGTTTATGATTTAATAAATCTTGATCAACTGTTATTAGGGATTCGAAAAACTGCAATTTTTACTCCAGCAAAATCCGTTTCCACCTGGTAATATTCATTATCTTGTTATTACTATTATTCTTTTTTATCAAATAAATTTACTATTATACTTGATTAATAACAGAGACATTTGGAAACCTACTACTACTATATTGCAAATATGAGGTAAATTGATATCACAGATTAAACATTTTGACAAAAGTTCACTTTTGTTATCATGATACTAAGGTACTATAAGTTGTTATAGCGTATTAATAGGAGTTTTTAATCTACCAATTTTTCATGTTATAGTACTTTGATTTAGCTGCTGATGTGCTTGCTGAAAATGCCCACCTAACCTTTAAATATCTTTCACAAGTTAGTAAATTCTCCTTTATTACTGTGAAATATAGCATGAAGGTTCTTTTTATAGTTTTTCCTTCTATTATATTTTCTATCTCTTTAATTCCACCTCTGATTTCTTTTAAATATTTCTTCGAATCTACAGTACCTCTATGGATTTCTGGATGCTCTTATTACACAACAGACATCTCCTGAAGAGGTTATCTATTGCAGTAGTTATAATATAAACTTTCTGTTATCTTTAATTGACAAAATATTGATCATTGCAGGCATATCGTAAATTTGATGATATAGCATCTAAGCATACTGATGCGTTAAGGAAGCTTACAAAACAGGTAATGAAAAAAGTATAAAGTATAAATACTTTAGACGTATACATTTACGCTTATTGCCGCTTTATAAATACCATAGGTACAGGAGTCCAGACAAAATCACGATGATGAAGCTGTTAAAAGAGCTGTTAATGAATATGATGAAGCATTAGAGAGGTTTGATAAATAATTAATTGTTTTTCCTTAAGTCTTTAATGAACGAAGTTGTAATAAAGTATCGTTCTATAACTGAGCAATTTTAGTCATGTTATAATCTGCTTCTCGATTTACAGGTATATCCCAGTGCTTATGGCGCAAGCCAAAATATACTGGGACAGAGAAAATTATGCTCAAGTTGAAAAGATATTTCGAAAATCAGTGGAATTTTGCAATGAACATGATACTTGGAAGTTAAATGTTGCCCATGTTTTATTCATGCAGGTTGATAATATAGATCTATTTCTTAGATCGAATTTATTCATATATGTAGTTGTCCATCGTAGTTGTTAGCAAAACCATGAAACCGTTATAAATAGCTGTTAGTGTTGTGCCAATAAGATTTGTTAAGGATAAGGTATTAGCAGTGAAAGTATAGTTATTATGTGGGATACTATTGCCAAAATAATCTATTTATCAGAACCATGGTCATCTTTATTATAGCCTTAATCGAGAACTTATAGAAACTCTTTAAAATTATTTTGTTAAAATTTAGGAAAGCAAATACAAAGAAGGCATCAGTTTTTATGAACCCATAGTGAAGAAAAATTATCAACACGTAAGTAGTAAACGAGGGAATATTGTAAAAATTTAGACATTATTCGTAATAAAATCATATATACAACGTATAATAAGCTACTTGAAGTGTACTGATGATACTTATGATTGTATGTTAATTTCATGTATTATCTTTTTATACTAGATATTGAATATAAGTGCCATAGTTCTGGCAAATCTTTGTGTGTCTTACATTATGACCAGTCAAAATGAAGAGGTATTTTGAGCAGCAATATAGATCAATAGCATACTATTTGATTCAATTTATGTATTGAGCATTCCTTCGCATTTCTTAGGCTGAAGAATTAATGCGAAAAATTGAAAAAGAGGAGGTATACTTTAGATTCCTTTAGTGTTTCTTATTTTAACTTACAACAAGTATTTCGCTTCGATGTAATCAGTCCGTACTGTATGATTATCGTTCAAAATGATAGGAACAAGTTTCTTACACCGATCCAGAAAAGAAGATATTCCACTTATGTATTGTTAATTTAGTTATTGGGTAAATCTAATTGAATACCAATCAGAATTTGTAGCAATGCTACTTCCTAGCTTATTTCACCATGTCTAGCTTGAATCAACTTTAGCTATGGCTTATTAACTAAATACGTACATGTGTATATATTGATCATTAGAACATTATACTGCGCAAAAGGGAATTACGAATTTGGAATATCTCGCGTTATGAAAAGCTTGGAGCCATATAATAAAAAGGTAGGCTATTATCATCATTGCATGGAAGTAGTGCAAAGTGTTAAGAAGCAGCGTATACTATACTACAGTAGGACACGTTCAATAGCAGCTTCGGACAATTTATATTAACATAGAATTCTTTTTGTAGCTCGGTACCGACACTTGGTTTTATGCTAAACGTTGCTTTTGCTCTTTATTAGAAAATATGGTGAGTACTCAAGCATACTTAATTATACTCTACGTGTACTGTACTTTGCACTAATTTTGATTCTTCTGAAAGGCGAAACATATGATCCTCGTCAGAGATAGTGTCTTGCAAGAAATTATTCAGTTTTTTGAACATTGTGAAGGTACTTGTGACAAAAATTCATGGAAAAGATTCTCTTTTTCAAATTTAATTCTAGAATCATTCTTTACTGTAGTATATTGACTAATAATGAATCAAGTCGTACTACAGTACGTATTAAATTAAGAAATCTCGTCATTTCTAGTTATCAGCTTTAATTTAATGAATTCAGAAATTTTGTTATTTCTAGTTATCAGTACCAATTAATTTAGTAATTTTTGAGTGATAGAGTGTACCTATACTGTATGATCTGATAATTAAGCTGCACTGTCTTCTACGTTAGGGGATTTTCGTATTTCTAGTTACCAGCTCTAATGTATTTCTAATTATTCAGTGACAGAATGGATATATAATTTGCTTATATTATTCGTTGTTCTAGCCTATGGTAAAACTATACCAAGTATCATTGAACAACCACTACAAAGTACGGTAATCCAACCTGGTACGAGGACCGTAGCTTTCGAAGCTCGCTATATGAAGAGTTTATTCCTAAAATTTGTTTAAGATGATTAAGTCAAATATTTGTAGTTATTATTATGGCGATTGTTCATGGCACATACCTATTTCATCGAATGTTCTGACTCATACTTCTATAAACTTCAGATGATTTATTTATTACTCTCAAGGCAAATTATTGCTTGATGCTTGTTTTAAATGATGTCAATTCAAAAGCTATTCCTAGTTGCCTGACGCTAACGTACCAACGTTTATGATTCAAGTATCCTAGACCGCAACTTTCGCCGTCTAAATTTAGAATTGATCAAGTTATTACTTTTCTTTGTGACTATGCTGTGTATCTGTCATGACATATCGATCGCTAACATAGCTATAGTCTTCAATGAGTATCCTATTATAGAATTAAATCTGTTGTTCAAAATACTGTAAATGAACTGCATAGCCTTCTTTTGGCTATGTACTTTATGAAACAATAAAGATTCTTTCCACATGGTAGATACTAATTCTTGGAAATTTCATTGCGTTTCTAATAGCGCAGTCTTTTAATTTTGCCTGGTTCCCGCAGTAACCCCAAGTAAGAAATCATCCTTTCCTTTATTACGATGATAATTTATTTTTACAAGGAGTCGATGTATCACACTTCAAGTTCCGGGCTCGGCTATATTGTAGAATGAGATCTCTTTGCACATGATGTTCATTTTTGAAATTTTTCTTCCGTTTCTACTAGCATAGCCTTTTATTTTCCTAGCTCCGGTAGAGATCCCTAATAAGAAATTCTCCTTTCCCTTACAATATACAGCATAATTATTATTGAAACAGCAACTAGCTATTAATATAGTAATATCTTTATAGAAATAATGGGTCCATGTATCTCATTGAAAGTTCTGGGCTCGGCTATAATAGCGTAGGCCTTTTAACTTCTCCTACCTCTTGCAGGTATCCGGTATCCTCAATACTAATTTCCCCTAGCTCGTGCAGTGGTCGCCAATAAGAAAAACATTCTCCTTTCCCTTCTAGTAGAGTATATAAAATCATTACAGTATTACAGAAATAATCCCTAGCTATTACTATGGTAATATCTTTGTAGAATTGAATATTTTCATGCATCTCCTATGAAGTTTGGGGTTCGGTGTAGCCTATTCATTTTCCCCTCGCTGCTGCAGGGATTCCCCATAAGAAATTATCCTTATTCTTTGAAATACTGAAACAACCGCTAGCTATTAATATAGTCATTTCTTTCTACAGTAGAATTCAATTATCTAAATTATAGAGGAAAGTCTGGCTGAGACTGCGTAGATGGACCACGTGTGCGAATCTTCTATTTTAATAAATTTGGGCTAATTTTGTCTTTTATCTTAACAATTGATAAAATTTGATCTTCTATTTTAATAATTTTCCCTTCTTTGAAATACTGAAACAACGGCTAGCTATACTGTAGTCATTTCTTTCTACACTAGAATTCAATTATCCTTATTCCTTGAAATACTGAAACAACCGCTAGCTATTAATATAGTCATTTCTTTCTACAGTAGAATTCAAGGTCCATGCTGGGTAGAATGAGCTTTGCTCTTAAGGGTACAGTGATGTATCTGATAACTACATTCTACCTTCGAGACTGCATTAGCACGCTAATATTAATTTTGGGAAGCCCATTCCTGAAGAAAGAGTCTGCATTCTGCAGAAATACACAATCCAGTCTTTACTTCAGTTAAAGTCTTCTTAGACGAAGCCGTAGTACAGTACTATTTTAAAGACTTGTAAGACGAAGCCATAGTACATTACTGTTTTAAAGACTTGTAAGACGAAGGCGTAGCACAGTACTGATTTAAAGACTTGTTAGACGAAGCCGTAGTACAGTACCATTTTAAAGACTTGTAAGACGAAGCCTTAGTACAGTACAGTACTGTTTTAAAGACTTGTAAGACGAAGCCTTAGTACAGTATTGTTAGTCTCCGAAGTTGGTCCCTGGTGACAATGAGTAACAACAGTAAACGTCGAGCAGACGGTATGACGTTAATTAAACGTTCATCGACCGTACAGTGTACAGTGTACAGTCAGTGTACTGTAGAGTACTGTACACTGTACAGTACAGTAGTGTACAGTACATACTTGTAATAGAGAAAAACTACCATACAGTACTGTGCAGTATACAGTACTGTACAGTGCAGTGCAATGTTTTAGTCCTGCCTACAGTATAGTACCGTAATTTACAGCAGTCTGTACTGTAGTCCACATTGACGCGGCTGGTTGTCCTTGTGGTACTGTCTAGTACTATAACAAGAATGACGGCATCTCTATAGGGCACAGTATATAAAGTAAACTCATGTTTGAGTGGTTTGAAATAGAAAAGTGTTTTGGCTTTTTTTTGCCCTTTTTTGACCGCTCAACTGCCATACCAGTACCGTACCACTACCGCAGTTCAGTAATAAGTGTATATACAATTGGGTCGTCAAGTTCAGACGGTTAAAAACATTGCTTTGACCGCCATTTTTTCGCATTTGCACCTTTTTTTTCCTTGACTCCCTTTCTTGTCTTGAACGTTTATTACCGCATCGAAAGTAAATTAAATCATTTCAATATGGCAACAGAGAAGATTGATATGTCTTTAGACGATATTATTAAGAAGTCTGGTGGCCGTGGTCGCGGACGTGGCCGAGGCAGAGGCAGAGGAGGCAGAGGCGGAAGAGGCCGAGGCACCATGTCAGGACGTGGACGTGGTGGCAACATGACGGGGCGAAATCGACAACGAATGACGCCGTTCTCTCGTGTACGTATTGGAAAGAAAGACATCTTCGTACTACTTCAGTACATCATTGCTGAAGATATTAATCTTTCAAATTAAAACTAATCTAACTAAAATATGCCCCAAATTGTATGATTGACGGGCAATCCATATGCAACTAGACACGATGAAAATCATTCTATAGCACCACTTGCTTTTACAACGCATACACCAAATTTGCAGCATTTTTTTCTTTTTTTCGCTGAGCAAGCAATTCTTCTACAACTGTTATTCTCTGTAGTCAAGAACTTTACCCGATAAATGGGACCACGATATGTATAAAGGCGGTGGACTTGGCCCAAATCGAATCAGCACAAGCAGCAAGTTATTGATTTCAAATTTGGATTACGGTGTTTCTGATAATGATATTAAGGTTAGGATGAGACAGGACGATAGTGGCGTTTCCTAACTCAATTTCTTAATAGGCAATCATGATACTCGTGCAATGCGTACTTAACAAAAAAAACTAGCGTCGTCACTGTCTGCCGTATACCAAAACATGATGTTGTATACGGCATTTCCGTAGTAGATATTCGAGCATTCGCTCTGAATGGCAGGTTGTTTTTTTTACAATCATGCTCTACTTCACGCCGGTAGAAGTACTCAAAAGCATAAACGTGTGCTTCTTACTACGTATGTACGCTACTACTGTACAATGTTGTACTAAATTAAGCCTTAAGACAAAGGCATATCTAGAGGAATAACTAGCTGATGGCACAAAGTCGTTTATCATATTTTGGCCAAATCACTGGCTGATTACTCATTATCGCCGCTCGCCGTTAGAAGGGATGGTTCGGCTCTTCCCTGGTCTTAGGTGTATAATTCAATATTTCTACTTCATTATTAGGAACTCTTTAGTGAATTTGGTAACTTGAAAAAAGGTTCCGTTCACTACGACCGCTCGGGGAGATCACTAGGAACTGCTGAGGTCATTTTTGATCGGAAAGAAGGGGCTGTTGCTGCCTTAAAAAAATACAACAACATACCATTGGACGGTCGGTCATAACTTGTTTCGTAGAAAATACTTTGAATCAAGTATCGTATATCGTCTAACTGGGCTTCAATTGAAAAACAATGTAGGAAGGCCAATGAAAATTCAATTAGTTAATGAGGCTGTGTCAACTAGAGGAACTACTGGACGCGTGGGAAATAACAGAAGTAACAACTTTAACAGGTAAATTTATCTGTTCAGCTAAAAACCTTTCCAAATACTATTGTGCCTTTTGAGTGATTCCATCATGATAGTGTTACGCACTTGCAGATAACACTTTCAGTTCGTAGTTCGTATGGCTTTTAATGACAGTTACAATATAGTGCTCCACACTAGTCCAAGTTGTTTTAATGTGTATCAACTGAAACATATTGATCATCAATCCAACTCGATGCTCTATAATTAATAGTAGAGGAGGTAATGCCGGCCGACGAGGACGCGGTGGCGTCTTTAGACGTGGTCGAGGTGGAGGCCGAGGCCGCGGTAGAGGAAGAGGAGGAAGCAGACAAAAGCCTGTCTCAGCGACGGATCTGGATGCGCAATTGGATGCATATAAATCAGGAGTAAGTGATACGATATTTATTTATTTTAAAATGCGATTTCCTCAATTGATTGTTTTCCTTGATCTTATTACAATGCAGGAACAAATGGAAGTGGACTAAAAAATTAAGCTTCTTCTGTTGTAATAACTACTAGTATTTATCCGATGTTTCTTATTGCGAAAATGTGATTAAAACCATCCTACTTTTAGCAAACTAGCTAGACCTATGTTAAAAGTGTTAGAAAATACTCTAGTTATTAGAAAATTGTATTTTATGATTGGAAATCTATTTCTAGTTCCTTTCGCTCGAGTTGACAGTGCAGTAATACTTGTAGTGCTCTATACTTTGCAGTAAATTTTTTTCCCAGCGTGATCAATTTGACTACGGTAATTAAAACATTATCTTACGTAATGATGCTGTGCTCGACTAATGCGAATCACTGTACTGTATTCACCTTTGGTACGTTTGGATTGAAGGGCTATCCGCAACGCGGTGTATTATAAATTAAAAAAATCAACTTTTCTCACTTTTTATTTGGTACTTTGATACACACCATTTGATCTGTTTTTGGCGAAAATGGTTTACTTCTGTGGTCTGTGTTACGAATAGCAAAAATGCAAAGAGAGATACTGTAGCATTTTTAGGAGGATACAAATACATTACTAAGCCATTAAGATAATAATTCACTCTTCCTATAGCTATACCTAGACGGTCAACAAGATTGAAGTGATAGCCTGATCTAATATTGTTGGGTTGTACAATTAATGAATGAATGATCACTTCTAAATTTGCATATGATGGTGTCGTGGCTTGGTGCCATTTCCTGTAATGAATGATTGTAGCTATTTCATTCGTTGTCATAATAAAAAGCAAGATACTGTAAGGCTATTACAGTGTATCTTTTTTGAAAATTGTGGCTGTAATGCGTTGAGTTTCAAACAAATCGATACAAAAAGTGTAGAAAACGAGTAGTTTCCGTTACTTTGGACAGTATGTAGAAATTTCGATTGACTCCGCAATATCTCATCTTAATGCATATATGTAGTTTCTGTGGCTTTCAATTGGCCATACCACATATAATATGGCATGTTTGGCTGAAAGTTAAAATCTTGCGGATGAAAGTAGTAAAGGTAACTTTGTACTGTAGCAGACAAGGCTAATAAGAATCAATCAAACGACTACAAAAATTGTGTAGAATCAAATGAAGGGCAACTTTAATACATCAGGAAGAACGCAACTTTACAGTGGCACAGTCATAAAACGACTGCTTGAAAATTTGACAATACAAACAAGAAGTACAAATGTATCTCGCATCACTGTACTATTTGGAATTGTGGAATTCATAACAGAAATATTGTTACTTTTGCCATCAATTCTGCATCAAAACATGAAGAAGCAGATGACAGGGATGACTACAGTGTTGTGATACTAAAGCTAGTAAAAAGCATTCCATTTTCATGTTTTCATAAAGCTATCATAGACATGAATCGCATGATCGCGCCGGAGGCAATACTGTACATAGGTAGATTTCTCGGCAGATAAGTTAAACAATCTTGTAGAACAAATTAACGACTTCTAGAGCGATCACGGTTGCGTCTACGATACCGCGGACTACGACTACGAGAACGCCGAGATCGGCCAACTGGACTTCTCCTACGAGGTGAATGCGATCTGGATTTACGAGGTGATGCTCGACGCCGAGGAGAGCGGGACCTAGATCGACGAGGTGATCCTCTCCGACGAGGAGAATATGACCTAGATCTTCTACGATAACGTGGAGAGTGATTCCTTCTTGCTGGGCGGAAACGTTGAGGTGGAGAACGTCGTGGTTTTCGCTCTTTAACAGTCATTGGTAATACCAGAGCAACAGTGACAGCCTGTCCATCAATTTGTCCACCATTCATGTACTTTATAGCATTTTCTGCAGATTTACCATTTTCAAATTCTATATAAGCAAAACCTCTTGGTAACCCATTGGCGCGATCCGTGGGTACGTCGACGTTTTTAACTTTACCGTAATTGGAAAAGATTTCTTGTACATGATCTTTGGTTGCATTTCGTGTTAATCTACCGAGGTGAATTTTGCATTGTTCAGGTTGTGGAGATGGACTACGTTTCCTTGGTGACCGACTACGACGTTTGGGAGATTTCTCTTTCTGATCACGGTATCGATCAGCCGGAGAGCGATTTCTTCGCCGACGATAGCTTGACCGACTGGCGCTACTACTTGAGTAGCTGGAGCTGCTACTGCTAGCGGAATTGCTACGACTAGACGAAGATGAATAACTGCACCAAGATGAAGATCAAGCACGTCCAATTAGGCAAAAAAATGAGGTAAAATAAGAAGGGAAAAGTAGTAAAAGTAGGATGTTACCTGCCAGATGTACTGTATGAACCACTGCTACTGCTACCACTGCTGCTGCTACTGTCTGTGGAATGACTGCGACGTTTACTTTTGGACGAATTCTTTGCCTTGTCAGCTTTCTTCTTGGAATCCTTGTCTTCGCTAGAATTGACAAATAATAATAGCATTTATGATAGTGTCATGGCAAGTTGACTTTAAAAAATGATGACATAAGAAAGTGCAAAAGCACCATCAATGCATTCAATCCACAAGGAGGATAAAATTCAATACGATGACTATCGATAAGCGTCAGATGGCAATAGTCAACTTACCTTTCAGGTTGGGTAGACATTTTTCTTTTCTGTCGAGCGTCCCCGTTAGAGCCTTCGTCAGTGCAGTTGGCTGTTACAGTCCATAGGGTCGCTCGCTGTAGTCACTACTCTTGCGCATGACCACTTTGGTATGATACGATGGGTGTCGATCGTGGGGAAGTGAAACCATTGACAGGTGAAGCAATGTTTGGAGCGCTCTATCAAGACACTGCACTGCTGCCAAGGACTAGTGTAGTGTATAGTACTGAACTGCACTGTACTGTGCACACAGTAGATGCTTTGGTATGATACGATGGGTGTCGATCGTGGGGAAGTGAACCATTGACAGGTGAAGCAATGTTTGGAACGCTCTATCAAGACACAGCGCTGCTGCCAAGGACAAGCGGTGTACTATACTGTACTGTACAGTACTCTACTGTACTCTACTCAGTATACGGTACTCTACTGTACTGTACTGTCCACACAGTAGAAGCGAGCTACAGTACATGTCTACTGTACTTACTACTGTGACATTACAGTACAGTACTGTACTGTGCTGCACTGTACTGTACTGTAGTACTGTACTAGGGTCCATGGTACAGTACAATGTACTGTACCCGACTCTACAGTACTGTCTGTACAGTACAGACTCTCACAGTTGCATGCTACTGGACGCTATTTTCAAAGCCTGACTGCCCGCACATGCGGATTTTCCATAACTGTACAAGTGAGTTGATACGAGTCAGGGCCAGGGCATGGACTTTTCAAAGAAAGAGGAAACTCTTTTAAAGTCCCTGGCTTCTTACTGATGCAATACTGCATGAATACACTTCATGCAATAGTGGCGTAAGCCGCTGACCCGACTTTGCCCATGCTCCATTGGAACACCTTTTAGACAAGTCGGAGTGCAAAACCAGGTAAAACGGTGCGCGGCTAGATGGCTTTCCCGGGCTGGAGAGTACAGTACTGAGTACTGTAGCAGGGGCTTCAAGTACTGTACTGTACAGTACTGTACAGTAATGTAGTAACCTTTTAGGCGTCACGTTTAGCCCTTGTCTTCCAGTGTCCTTGACGAAGACAAAAATACAGGATTTGACTGAAGTCTTTATGGTAGTCCTGAAAAAAGTTCGCCGTGTGGACGGATCTTATTCTACTGTACAGTACTGTACTGTACACTGTACAGTACAGTACAGTAGAAGTTAGACAGTCGGACTGCAAAACCAAGTAAAACGGTGCTTCCCGTGCTGGCGACTACAGTACCGAGTACTGTAGCAACGACTTCACGTACTGTACATTGTAGAGTACTGGACGAAACCCTCTTCCGCCAGGACAGTGGACAGACTGACAGAGTCCTCGCGACCAGGGTAACACTAGTCTACACATACGCCTTGACGTCCTGTATGCGTACAGTAGATGCGCCCTCAATCTGTAGTATCAGGCAAGATTGAATCGTCACGACAGGGGCTTAGCGTTTCTCCAACCGATTTGAAGTCATCATCTAGATCGGAAGCAATCTGTAGCCATCCGACATTCTATTTTACTTTACTATTGATATTATTAACACTATTTAATCAATCATGTCTATGGCAGCGCCTTCCTTGGCATTTGATGAATATGGGCGACCTTTCATTATTATGAAAGATCAAGAGCGGCGTAAGAGATTGAGTGGTTTAGCTGCTCAAAAGGTAAATGCAGTAAACTGTCTTTTTGTACCATCATTCAAAGTAAATCACCAGCAATCAACTCAGATTAGAGTTATTCAAGTAGAAAATGAGCTTTATTTCAGTCAGGGAATAACATCTTGACATCTTAATTCATGTCATAGTTCACGTTTTATTCTTACTGTATAATAAGAAGTCTACAAGTACCCTCAAGTTTTGCACCTTGACAACGAGGTCAATCAAGCGTCAATCATCATGGATTACTAATGGAATTTATGTCGTTCCTTTTTAGACACATATCCTTGCTGCTCGAACTATAGCCAACACGTTGAAATCATCTTTAGGCCCTAAAGGTAAAAATGATCCATTTATAATTGTTTCTACATGCCATCTAAAGTCATCATCACTCAACATGTCAATATCTTGGTCTGTTGTATGATATCTGTAGGAATGGACAAGATCATGGTTAGTCCTGATGGTGACGTAACGGTTACCAACGATGGTGCAACCATTTTGTCCATGATGACTATAGAGCATCAAATTGCTAAATTAATGGTTGATTTATCGAAATCACAAGATGAAGAGATTGGTGATGGTACCACAGGTGTAGTAGGTATGGATGATATCGATTATTTCATCATGGTAACGCTGTCTTGTCTTGATCCATTGAAATACACGTGTACTACTAACTAAGCAATACTCGTATCATCCAGTCTATCCCTAAATTGTCTTCTCTGTATTCGGATTTTGCAGTTTTAGCTGGTGCATTGTTAGAGCAAGCTGAAATATTACTAGAGAAGGGAATTCATCCTATTCGTGTTGCTGATGGCTTTGAAATAGCATCTGAAATTGCACTCAAGAATCTAGATGCAATCAGTGACGACTTTCCCATTACTGCCAATAATCGTGAACGTCTAATAGAAACAGCAATGACATCTTTAGGATCGAAAATGTGAGTTGAATCCTATTATTTGTTTTCAAATACCTTGCTCTGTCAAGTGTTGTATTGCTCGTATACATATCAGTATTCAAACTACAATACATTGATTTTACAAGCGATCGAGTTGGTCAATTTTTATCTTATGCGCTTATAAAAGCATCTGACAGGCAATGTTGTAATCATTTTATTTAGAGTCAATCGTTGTCTCCGCCAATTTGCTGAAATGGCAGTTGATGCCGTTCTGAACGTAGCAGATTTTAAAACAAAAGATGTCAATTTCGAATTGATCAAAGTCGACGGAAAAGTTGGTGGTAAATTAGACGATAGTAGACTTGTGAAAGGCGTCGTAATTGACAAAGATTTTAGCCATCCACAAATGCCCAAGGTAAGCATGGAAATCGTCAATACGTTGATTGAATTGTTTACTGTTATAGCAGTAGGGTAAAGATGCATGAAACAGGATTCCTTTATGATAACTTTTGTCGTATCATCGAGGCCAGACATCATGCAATATCAATAAATGACTGAAAACGATTGCTATCTGTAATATTTATCGGATTACAGCACTGATGCAGTCATATATGAATATAAACTATTGTAATAACTACCAGCGTCTTTTCAATATTGTAATGATTATGAACCTCGTATATCGTACAAGTGATCCTATTTGCATCATATTCACATCAATTCACTATAATTAATAGATTGTAAGAGACGCCAAGATTGCAATCTTAACCTGTCCTTTTGAGCCTCCAAAACCGAAAACAAAACATCATTTAGATGTAACTTCAGTACAAGATTATAAAGATCTTCGAAAGTATGAAATGGAAAAGTTTGAAGAAATGATAGCTGATGTCAAAAAAGCCGGTGCTAACGTAGCTATTTGTCAGTGGGGATTTGATGATGAAGCTAATCATTTGTTGTTACAAAATAATTTACCTGCGGTCAGATGGGTTGGTGGGCCTGAGATCGAGGTATAGTAGCGATAATAGCTAACCTGATTAACGTACTGCGCTATTCTATTTCATACCGTTAAGAATAGCTATCCTAAAAGAATGACTTCAATCTTGTTGTCTAGCTGATTGCAATTGCTACAGGTGGTCGTATCGTACCAAGATTTAGCGAATTGAGCGAGAGTAAACTAGGAAAAGCAGGCGTTATCAAGGAACTATCGTTTGGAACCACAAAGGAAAAAATGCTAGTGGTGGAAGAGTGTCTTAACAGTAAAGCTGTGACAATATTTATTCGAGGCGGCAATAAAATGGTATATGAAAATATTTCAACCATTTCTCTGAAGAAATTGATTATTCTAATCAAGATTTATCTACCTTTTTAAATGTCTTATTAGATTATTGAAGAAGCTAAAAGAAGTATCCACGATGCTTTATGTGTTATTCGTAACCTGGTTCGAGATAGTCACATTGTGTATGGTGGAGGTGCTGCAGAAATATCTTGTGCTATTGCCGTTAGTAACGAAGCAGAAAAGGTAATATTGAAGAAGGAGCTACAATTAGATATACTCGCGCTATAGAGTCTTTTAGTGATAATAATTATAAATTACAGAAAGGATTTCTTGCGGTAGTGCATTATGACTTAACTTGTACTTTATCTTTGTTACACACTTGTAGATATCAACGATAGAACAGTATGCTATGAGAGGTTTCGCCGATGCTTTAGAAGCCATTCCGATGGCTTTAGCTGAAAATTCCGGTTTACATCCGATTATGAATCTTGCTGAAGTAAAATCGAGGCAGGTGTCTGAGAAAAATCCTTATCTTGGAATCGATTGTATGCGAAACAGCACCAACGGTACGTTAGGTGTATAGTACTGTACAAAGCATTTCTTTTCTTCATAAGTCGGACAAGCTATTCTTGTAACTTTATCACCTATTCCCTTTACGTCTACATGTCCGCTTGTATGTTAGTTCCTTTAATTGATTATCCTGCAAAAACGTTACAGCCATCTAATGCAGCATAACTTATATATCTTTTTATAGATATGAAAAAGCAACATGTTATAGAAACATTGCTTGCAAAAAAGAAACAAATTAGTTTGGCTACTCAGCTGGTACGAATGATATTGAAGATCGATGATATTCGAGTAATTGAAGAAAATTATGCATAAACAATTTCTTTTTTGATGTTTGACCGTAAATGTGGTCGATAGTCTTGTTTAATTTCTTTATTATTATTATATCAATTTCCTTTATTAATATTATAAAAGGTAAAAATGACAAATTTTTTTTGACTTCTTCAAATGAATCATAATGTACACGAACATTTTACTATTATGGTATTTTCTTAAGTGTAGATGAAATTGTAAAAGTAAATACCTGATGCAAAATAAAATTTGATCTAAAATACTGTTTATTTGGACTTCGAATTGATTTAACCGAGTTACTGAAGTTGTTTTAAGAACATCAATTTTGAAATTGTACAAAGTTGTTTAGTTAGGATAATTATGCACCAGCCTTGTTTCTGATAGTGGCACGTCTCTTATTTATTTGTTAGTACGCTTCAAAGATGATAGATTTCGAAACGTCCAGTGACGATACGTATATTGATCGGAGTAAAATTGATGATTAGCTTAGATTAGTGTTTCGAGGCTGATGTGATAAGTTACATGTACAGTTCAGCACAAATAAGGTAAGTTTTATGACATTGTTAATAATGCATTGCCGGATAAGTTTAAGTTTCAATAACGATCTCACCGTAGAAACCTTGGACTTACGGGAGTGCACTAATCTTTATAGTTTATTATTTATTTACAGTCTGATATACTTTTTACGCAACAAAAAGCCCTTGTACGTATTTTTATGTGACTATTAGTACCCCCTCTCCACAACATTAGCTATTGTGATTGTGAATCAACTATTTCTCCTATACGCATTTTAGTAAAGCATAGCCATGTAATCCCGTATCTGCACTTTTCTAACATTGTAATATTGATCTGGTTTATCTTGAAATTAATTCGTAAGTGAAATGAGATCGTTAATTAGTTGAAGCTATGTTAGGAGTGTTTATCAGTTTTGCTGCCCTTTAACATTGATTTAAGCTCACAGTTGCACAGTATTGTTAAGACTTTCTTAACTACAACTGAGTTAATGTCTTATTGACAGCAACATGACATTTAGCAACTTTAAATTGTTTAAGAACATACATTGTCTTATGACATCCTGTAAATTACTACCTTAAATATTATGTGTTGTGTATTTATTCAATATTAATACATGCGATGTTAAATAATAAATAGTATTGAAAGAACTCTTCATATAGTGTAGTGGATAGTAGAAATAGATAGGATAACCTAGGAAATAAATTTAGAAGATTAATGATCAGACTAAGGTAAGGAACGTTAGCCTCTTGCTAATCTGATAAATTTGTAGCATTTGTGTCGCTATTGTTACCAGTGGATCCATTATACTCTTCGTAAGTAGATTGCTAATAGCAAGGTACTATTATAGCAATATTTTCGCTAATAGTCTACGCAGAAAAGAATCGAGATATAAACACAGGCACATATGCATCTACATAATCTCACTACAGTAAAGCATAACTTTATCTTTAATAGATCGAAAAAGGAAACGCTTTAAACCAAGATAATATTATTAAATTAAATGGAGATTAACTATGCTTATAAGTTATAACACAGGCCGTAAACATTAGACAAGAAACTAAAAGTAATGCTGTACAATCATCGATATCTTAAAAATTTGTTTTAAGGCCTAGAAAATTATAATTCATCTTTATTTTCATTGTTTTTTTCACTGGTTAATTTTGAGTCCTTGCCAGTAGTATTTCCACCGCAGGCTTTAGAAAGTTCGAAGCAAATCTTTTGTTCAGGATCCTCAACTTTCTTCATTAATAGCATTTCGATTTCTTCCTCATATTTGTCTAGGATATAAAGGTGACAGCAATAAAAATCCATGTATTAGTTATTTAATTCTTTCCTATCCTTCTAGCCAACTAATAATTAATAGAAATTAATTATTGGATTTTAAGTTTAAGCAGCCATGTACTGTACGTACATAATGTATCTATCAATAAAAATCAAGATTACGATCTAAACTAATTTTTGAGAATCCAATCTACAATCTATGCTAGAACATTGAGTTTATGATACTAAACAAGAATATAAGAAGTGCAGAAGAATGACTAAAATTTTAAAGGATTACTGTATTTTTGAAAGTAAGGTATTGTTCCTAACGTCCTACTGTAAGAGTCAGTTCTCATTCTGTTCCCTCATCCGTAACCTATCCTTTATCATCTATCGCTAATACTCTTTAAATTTGATAAATGGAAATGCTAACCACTTACCGAGAAGGTGATTACAGACTTTTAAGTTATCAGGTGGTGGATACTCGTATTTCCTAAATAGGTCAACAGATGAACATACTTCGAAGGCTTCTACCACAGCCACATCCAGTGGTTCGGACATTTTTCTTTTATGGATAACCGCCATCATTTCTAAATCGTACGAAAAGTAAACAATAAATAATGCAATATCGATGAATCGATATAACAACATTGAAAAAAGCTAACTGCATTAATACTACAGACAACGAGAAACAATGAAATTGGGCCACTCTATTTTGTATTGAGAACCATAACTTACACAAGTATGACAGCATGTAATCCTATTTTAAAATGATGTGGTAGCCGTGTTCGTAAGAACATGGTAAACAAATTTGCCTTCATGTTGCAAGAATCGCAAATAAATGTATAGTATGCATTCCTATGAGTACGTATACTATATAGGCTGTACTGGATCCAAGAAAGTAATTGAATACTATTCAAGTACATTCGATGGGCATCTGTGGTGTCTTTTAAAGATTACCATTTCTTATTTATTTGATCTGAATTATCTACGAGTACTACGATCGATAACCAAGTTCAAATCTTTTTAGTAATTAATGCTACAGTAACAGGATCTTATTTTTAGATTTAGTCTTTTAAATTCATTTACCTTTAACCGTCGCTTTACATCCATCACAATATAATTTTGTACCTAGAAAAGAGAATAATACAGTCGTTGAGTTCCATTCTTTGTACTGTTGTATACTACTTATACAGCAAAGATATTTCAACTTTCTTGTTATTGTACAGAATGAAATGATCATGATGATGGACTAGCCCCTACTAATAGGTGATAAATAGATATTGAAGATTAGACAAGTTAACTTTCTTGGTGTGCTGTTACTATAGATGATTGATTTACAACGATGGTAAGCCAAGTAATTCGAAGTAGAAAGCAGGCATAATAGGATGTCAGTAACGATCAGGGTTGGATGCTTTAATGCATTTATTCATGACAAACAAGAACCCCTAGAAAGTAATGCAGCAACTGTAGGAAACGATGCACAGCTATAAAAATGCGTTCTCTCCGAAATGCAGCAACAACGATCTGTATGGAGAAGGAATGGTCTAGACTAGTCAGGATTATCAGTTTGCCTGCGATGTTGTCCGATATAGTACGTATGAAAGCTATAATAGATACAACATTTTGACGGTCTCTGACAGTAGAAAGCATCCGTAGCATGTTACCTTCTAGTTGGCCAAACGCTGTAGTAAATGTCAGATATGAAATGAAGATGATTAACGCAGTCCAATGGATTGCATTCATGCTTTTCTTTTTGAATGGATTGAATTATGGACGATAAATGAAGATGGAAAGTTGCAAATTTAAAATTAGCAGGTAAAAGAGAAACTCTTCCGATTCTGATATCAATGTAGTATACTGCACAGTTGTGGATACTTTTTGTTTAGTTGTTGTAATTGATCATCTCATACAATACGATTAAAAATTAATGGTGAAAGTTGAAGAGAGCCAGTGTACAGTAGAGTCAAAAAATTGCTAACTGGTTATGCCGTTAAATATGGAGAAGATGGTATATGAACTACTATAGACTACGGGTACAATACACCATCTAGTATACCAGTGGAAATTGTGTTAAGCCAATATAAGCTGGTATAAAAGCTTGCGGAAATAAAAAAGACTTTTGAATGAATTAATTAGTTCATTAATTACTGTCATTATTTGACCCAACCAACCACAGAAGGCCACGATGTTTTGGGAAAGCTGCCTCTGCTCTTTGATAGCAACGTAGTTATTCAAGATGCAACGTTAAACAGGGAAGGATAGAACAATCTTTCAGCTACAACAGTGTAGTTAGAATGAACATGATGAAGCAAGAAGGACTAGTTGAAAGAAATGGATCGAGATTACATCTGTTTCGGCGGATTAGTAACTTCTGAGATGGCCGATATTGTATTCACAGAGTATAGAAGATACGCAGTGGAAAATGTTACTACTGTCTAGAGTGTAACTTTCATTTTAAAAATTTGAATGACTGGTTAATATGAATATTTGTTGTCATAATGAAATGGATAATATTCACGGAATGGCTGCTAGACTGCCAAACTTTAATGGCTTAAACAACGCTTCCTGTCAGTTCAATTATATCTTTACTGAACTAGCATCGAATTCAGGCACTGGCTCTTATGGGAGCGGACATTGGTTGTTACGATGAAATGGATATAATTCATTGAATGGTTGCCAAACTGCCAAATTTTGATGACTCAAACAACGCTTTCTATCAGCTAAACTATATCTTTACTGAACTCCTATCGAATTCAGGCACTAGGCAATATGAGAATGGACATTGGTTGTTACAATAAAATGGATAAAATTCATCGCTACTGTACTGTCGAATTCAGCTACTGGCCAATATGAGAGTTTGACGATAAATTACAGCGTAGAACTATAGACATAGTCAAAGTTGGCCAATGCCTGAATTATTTTGGAATTCTGAGTAATTATTACCCTTATTGATATCATCTTATGCAATGGAAAATGGAGCTATGACATGATATCATTTTCTTCCATAAAATGGAAATCATTTTCCCCTATTTTTTAAATGTTAGTCATTCATTGCCTTTATTGATACGTGCATTATTCTATGTAGTGGAAATGGTACCTGCCATGATGTGACTTTCGTCTATAAAATGTGCGTTACTGTAATAAAAGTCGACATTCTTCCTCATGACAAAATGCATCAATTCCACGGGATAGCTCCTATACCGAAAAGTTTTTTTTTGTGGTACAAATAACACTTGTAGTCCATCCAATGGAGCCCAAGTTAAATGACATCTTGATAATCCAGTACTGTCATTTAGGATTTTACTAGTGGCGCTAGCGACTATCTTGAGTATTACTTTGGACAGTACTTTTACTCATTCAAACTTTTTATCATTGGATTGGCTTTCGTAGACTTTGTAGGATGATGATGTACATGAAGGTAATGACTTCATCAAATTTCGAACTTTTACCGTTCGTACATTATTCATTGGACTTCTTTTTGATAGATTAATTACTCTTCCTTAATACTCAAGTACTGAGCTATTGGATTGGCATTTACCCTCTGTCAGTTGTAGCCTAAAGGTAATAAACCTTTCATCTACAACCTTTGAACATGTCCAAAACTTTAGGGGCCAGGGTTATCGATAGTGCTTTTGCAGCAAACAGGGCTTCACATCTGCTAGAAGCTATCAGCAACCCAATCCGTTATGCTGCATGAGCAAGCCTTAAGCCATTAAGAGTGGACCATTAATCCAATAAAAAAGGCTAAATTGTTATAATGAATTATATAATAAATAATTATATAAAAATGAGCTATCTCCATGCCTACATATTTATTCCAGTGTAATTCTTTACTATCAACGCGTTGCAATGCTAGCTCATGGACCAACGCAAGGACTACGAGAAAGAGATCTAGCACAGGCGAATGGACGCCCAACATGATATCAATGCTAGAATTGTGTCCTACTGAAGGATAAATATCTTCAATGAGCTCCACAATACTGTGCTGTATACCTGCATCGTAGAAAGGGATCATGTAGGCAATCGCAAAAGTTCACAAATTACGTGTTATGATGGATTCCTGTAACAGCTAGCAGGCATTAACGCCTGCATGAGCTATGCTGTGCAGCAAAATGGTCCATCAACACAGTAGTAATGCTAACTAACATTGTTGTAGCCAATGATGGATGTTTAAAAAACATGAGCTCGATTACACGTCAGAATACTAGAAGGGGGCTATAAACGCAATAAAAAAATGTTCAAATTCTATGTTTCTCGCCAATTCTTGTGCTAGCGCGTTGCAATATTCGTTGATGAGCTCTGCAACATAGACCATCAACATCATAGGAATGCTGCAATTGTTCTAGCAAATTATAAATATCTAAAAGGAGCTGTATTGCATGCCTTTATAGTACAAGGGGCTATAAACGTAATTAAAAAATGCCATCTACTAACGCGTTGCAACTTGCAAAGTAAGTTATCCATCTTGTAACACTACGCTGCCATGGTGAAGGCAGTCATGGCTAACAACAGTCTTCTCATGCACCAACACTACTCAATTTGAGTGTCAATTATTCTTCTACATTGCTCAAGTAAGACCTCGAAGGGATCATTCTTACATGCAGCAGGACTACACAACAACTTAATGACTACTAGAGGAAAGAAAATCCACTTGCAGTAGTAGTAGAAGAAATTCAAGTGGATAAATAGCTGGAAAAAAATAAATAATCAGCGGACATCAAGTCTTTACTTACTAGTCGTTGGACATTTTTGACTACGCCTACAGAAGTATATAATAAAATGCACTGTATCGTACAGTATACAGCATCGTATTCAGTCTATCCTGTCCGTCCGGCAAAGTGCCGTAGTAGTCAAAAACTGATATTAAAGTATACAATAAGGTGCCCAAATCAGTTGACTGCGACTATTCCACCACTGCTAGCAGCACTTTCAACTTCTAAATCAAGAAAATAATTGGTTAAAGGCTGATTATTTCAGCTTTATCAACACCTTATTAGCAAGAATGATCACGCTATCGTAGGGAAATACTATTACTTTTGGTGTAGGATAGCGTCAATAGCAATGATCGGTCTGTAAAAGTCTCTATTCGACTGTGCAATCTTCCTGTTGTCAAATTTGTTGATGCAATCAATATTACACCGGTTCGTGCAAGATCGTCAATTAACATTATGGAGGAAGAATTGAAAGATAATCCAGCAGTTCTCCAATGCAATAATTGCTTCAATATTGTCGGTGATACTCTATCTGCTGTCGATTCTAACGACGACATCGAATTTATTACTCTCGATTCAGTCACCGATGCTGTCGATGTTGGCACCAAGTTAGTGACATTAAAGAGAGGCTCTCGCAAAGGTTGCTCCTATCAACGTTTAGCTTGCTATCATTGCAACACTGTTTTAGGTCGAAAATATCAATCACCATTTCAGTCAAAATCGCCAATTCAATCAAGATATGCTTTCAAACTCAATAAATTGAAAATTTATCATTTAGGCCAGTTTATATCCAAGCAAGAGACCGATGTCACGGATAATAGTGTCTCTGCAGTCAGTACAGCCAGTGATACCAACATGGAAAAGATCAGCTCCGATCTATTTAAGATGAAACATCTACTGCTTTTGCTATCCCAACGTGTCGATAGGCTAGAAGCATCTGCTGGCATACCATAGTGTTACAAGTCTCCTGCTAGAGTCCGTGCGATGGCATCCAAAAAAGGCCAACGTATCACATTTGGAAGTAAAGGAAGGACCTTGTTCCTATCATAAGCAAATGAATGTTTACATTTGGCATACTAGACATGGGCAATTGGGCATGCAAACCATGACTCTAACTTTGCCCAAGCACTTTTGCTATGGTACCGATCGCAAGTAATGCCTTTTCATTCTATTTTTTGCTTATTACTTTGAATGGTTGTTAAAATATTTACTACAGGTAGCAGTAATGATATGCATTATAAGACGTAGTAGACCTTTCTTCATGGATGTACATAATAATATTTCGTCTTTTTGGACGCATGTACAGTAGGGATAGAGAGAGATTTATACTACTGTACTGTGTGTGGAATACGATAGAGTTTAGTCAATATGCGTAAGCTTTATGATTTGTTATTATCTGGTCGATATGCTACTGGTAACCTTTCCAAATGGACAGCATTGTAATATCTTAGGTAGATACTGTATTATAATAAAAGGAGGCCAAAAATTGCAGATATATGGATGAACTTTCCTATCGACGATGTAATCAAGTTGTCATCTAGGCAAAAGATTATTTACCTCCAACTTACAGTACATGCACACTTGCACAGGCGATACGTCTAAATTGTAAGTAGATTAGACATTTCCTTACTCTAATAACATCGCAAAAGTAATTGCAGTTGTATTATGCCCGCTGACTGGATCTATGCAATAGCGAATCATTACTATCATGCTGGTAAATTAGAAATATGGTCAATCATTCTCGTAGACATTGGAGCAGTTCTATGCTGTAGTTAACATACGTGTTAGCCAATGTGATTTTGTTTGCCAATTATGAGGATGTACAAAAGTTACTCGCAAGGAATTGCTATTTCTCCACAGGAATATCTTACATGAGAATCTATCACTCCTTCACGTGATTACAAATCATAAATCAAATGGATTACAGTATCTGCTTCTCTATAACAATAATTCGCTAGATATTCGTATCAGTCGATATCACGTAGAACAGGCAGTCAATCGTAAGTATCATCGATGTAAATATTCGTTATATGATTGCATTTGAAATGGATGCAATAATGGTCTCACTAACCAAGTGTTAGAATTATTAGGTTAGAGTGGTGGTAAGTGTGCTGTGCCGCCTATCAGTGCCTACGTTGCAAACTATAAATAACAATCTCTCAGTTTGTTGGTTAAATATTCACTGGTAGACGATACTTTCACCCGTATTATGTAAACTAAAATAGCTTGATTGTTGAAAATGAGGAGAGAGAGAAATACTGTTTACTTTTTGTGTAATTGATACTATCCAACATAGCTAATGTACTTGTGCTAGGTTGGATAATGTCAATGACATGTACAGTTGAGTATTTATTCCCTTTGCGAACACGTATGGTGAAGAAATTGTTCTTATTTTAACTAATCAAAACTTTAAATTTTCATACGGTAGATTATACGCATGTATGTGTGTGTGTGTATGCAGGATTTTAACCTACATAACCATTTCTTCCATCGCGAAGACGTATTAGGCAAAAAGCGGACACTCCAATTTGAATATATGCGTATATACATAGAGGATATAGGATGTGCTCCATTTTTTTAAGGCGTTTAGGAACATTTGATTTATTCCAACATTAATACAGCAGACAGATATAAATTCATGTGGTAGTGGCGAACAAAAACATCTATTATTTTGTCCAATCAGCTATAAATAACAAGATTAGCATCTAGGAAATTGCTATACCAAAAGAATCTATAATAGTGAAATTTCTACTATTGAAAATACAGTTAATCCGTAAATATCGTGAAATACATTTTTTAAACATTGGTATTATCGCTATCCTTGCATGTAATGACTGATAAATAGAATCATCTTTTCATACTATTCAATAGCAGATAAATTATCATGACTGACGTTGAAAAATGAAATCGATTGCTTTTAAACTCAAAATTAAAACAGAAATATCCTGCCATATAGTTTACTAAGTTTAAAAATATTTTTAGCAGGAGTTATGGTGGCGCATAAAGTATGCGAGTACAATATAAAAAAATGCCGATTGCAGATGGATAATATAAGTCGCTGGGACTTGTTTAAACTTTAAAGACTTCAAATTTCTAACGGTCAAACAGCTATGACGGATCAAATTGCCCAAGCAAAGGGATAATTCTATTCATATTGAGTAATTTCTGGTATCACATGAAGGATACAGATAAAATAATTATTGTAAAAGATTATAAAGTAGTAGTATAATTCAAGATATCGTATCGAATGCAACTAGCTTTAATTGAACTATACTCCACTGTAATTTTATATGATAAAGCTGAAGTAGAAGACCATTAATATCAATGCTAATATAAAAAGTAAGATACCAGTGCAGTGGACTCTATTTAACTTAATCTTTTCACTAGAATTACTCTAGTGCTAATCATGTGGAAATGTACCCAAGGACATGTCCTTGATATACAATATTCTTCCAATAAAAAGATTCAACGTTATCTACTGCCCATATCATAATAGGATTGCAATTTGAGAAAATAATTCGATCCAAATTAGTGTAACGCTATTTCAATAAATTATTCGATCAATCTTATAGATACAACGCCACGCTTGGCAATAAAATAATTCACTTAAGTTGATCACTTTCTGTTAGGCATGTTGATTTCCATTTCCATGATGGTGACCGGCAGTCCCGGAATAAGTTGGATTGGAAACGCCGAGATCCTAATAATATACGAGAATACCAAGTAAATCATGAATGTATCTTATAAAGACGATGCAAGAGAATAAAAATAATACAACATAATAAATCATTCCGATAAATCTTCCCGAGGTCAACTTTCTTCAATTACTATTTATTTTCATGATTGTAAGTAAATTTAAAATGGGTGATTGCCAGAATACGATGAAAATCTTACATGTTCGTCATGTAGATTGGGTTGTCTGGTACCGCTTTGACGGACTCGAGAATGTGTATTACTGTGAGAATCATTTAATCCTGCTTCTCGTCTATATTTCTTCGTTAATAATTCTATTTCTGCTGAGGCAGATTGCCTAAATATACGACAGTCATGATTATGTAAATGTTACATCTTATCATTCAACAGATAACGACTAAAATTCTTTCTGCAATAGTGTTTTTTTACGGAGTATTTTGCTATATAGAAAGAATATTGATATATCTTTTAATTTAAAACTTTCTTCTATTTTAGTTCGATGTGCTGTAGGTATAAGCTTATGTACAGTATATAAACTATCTATTCGAAAGTTTTATAAAGGATTATTTAATTTCTATTTATAAAATTTCGTCAGTTTATTGAGCAACAGTTATATCAAAAACTTACGGCTTAGCTCTGCAACTGTGAATTAACAAGCCCGCAAGAATAACAGCCAGAATGCAACTAATTGCAATAAAAATGCAGGCCACTGCCCTCCAGTCTAACAACAGCAGTAAAAATAGGCGTCATTATTGGCAGTGATTCTAAGACTTTAATCGACCACAGTATTTTCTTGCTAATTAATTAGACAAATGAATCTTTCCATAGCTTACTATTATCTTCAAAATACTTTCGAAGTGCAAGCTCGTCACGAAATTGACAGTTATTTCCAAAATAACCAATCTCACATCTATAAATGTAGTAAAAGAATCATTACAGTTCAATCTTTTAGTTACCTGAGTAATGAACTTAATATTGCATTCAGTTAATAAAGGTAAAACTAGAAATTTTCTTATCGACTAATCATTAGAAGTCTTCTGTAAAAATACATTTCATAACAGTCATGAATTAATTCAATATGTGTTACTTTTACAGTTATAATTTTCATGCATCTAACGCTATTTGTTCGCTATTTATCTTAATGACCTGCAGATTTTATGATTGATGTCAGTAATATTTATGCATGGCCCTCGATCATTACAATCAGCTCGGGAAACGCAAAGATCGCCTAATATTTCGGAAGATATTGATTTTAGTAACAAGTCATTTAGGTTATACGAGTATACGTTAAATTGCCATTAATTTTATAGTAAAATAATTAATCGATGTATCCTCTATTGTTGCTATTCCTAATAGTGACGGCGTCACTTTAAATGTAATTCGATGTACTATAATGAAGGATATCCACTCTATTTCTACTTTTCGAACACCGATATATTCAACTTTATCCAAACAAGATCCGAACATCATAGTTATATAGTCAATGCATAAATAACCTGAAGGAGGCATGGTAGTGGTCGAAATTGGCATACTAGTTGTTACTATAGTATAGTAGAATTATCGTAGTTAGAATGATTAGTGATTATATTAGTTTAAATATGATAAATCATCTAAACAGTAATACAAAACATAGAATACATAGATTTTCTAACGTCCATAAGATTTCTTGAATATTAGAGAACCTGAAGGAGGATTTGTAGCTTGTACAGGGGTTGGTATTTCTGTCACTGTCGACGACAAGACTGTTTCTTGTGAGCTGGTCAAGACTATAATAAATATAAATTTAGAGATCGACTGCTGCTTTACAATATAGTATACCATAGTATAGTGATTATATCAGTTTAAATATGATAAATCATCTTAACAGTAATACATCACATAGAATACATAGATATTCTAACATCCATAAGATTTCTTGAATATTAGAGAACCTGAAGGAGGATTTGTAGCTTGTACAGGGGTTGGTATTTTTGTCACTGTCGACGACAAGACTGTTTCTTGTGAGCTGTTCAAGACTATAATAAATAAAAATTTAGAGATCGACTGCTGCTTTACAATATAGTATACCTTAATATCAACATTAAGTAACCTAAAGAAGAATTAGTAGCCATTGTAGAGCCAGGTACTATAGTTCCTACAGAAGAATTAGTAGCCATTGTGAAGCCAGATACCATAGTTCCTAAAGAAGAATCAATAGCCAATGGAGAACTAGGTGCCATAGTTCCTAGAGAAGAATCAGTAGCCATTATAGAGCCAGGTACCATAGTTGATAACTTGCTTGCGCTCTGAGTTGCAGGAGTATTACCTATATATTAAAATATTATTATAATCAGATGGAAAGGTAAATGCCCGTAACTCTTTTACACTCGAAACAAAATAAGCCACTATTTAATTTTAAATGACCTATTAGTAGATCATCAGTGGATACAGAGGTTTTCATCAGAACATTTATCAATTCTGAAGTAGATGACATGAGTACTCTGGATGCTTGAAAGCTCTCGATTAACGTAAACTTGGTAGTATCATCTGTCGAGATAATTATATAAATGTTAGTAACCACATGCAAAGATATTGGAAAAAGAAAGTCAATAAACATTTGTTACTTATAAGTTATGGTACAACTTTATTTTATTACTCAATAATATTGCAAAAGATCAGCCACAGACGAAGACAAAGGTAAATCGAAAAATTGATCTGCTATTTAATTTGTCAAAGAAGAATCTACTGCATGCATTAATAGTAGAAATTTCAGTATAGATTGAGATAGAAAATGGTAAACAATTAATTTACTGTGAATCACAGTGCAAGATGATAATTTTTTAAGGTCAAACAAGGCCAAATTATTTTCAGTCATGTAATGCACAGACTCTATGTCAACTTTTAAGCCCTAGTTGTACATTAGCTAGATATAGATTACCTAACTGCGAACTAATCACTATACTCAGATTGGGATAGAAATGGTGAACGTCTAATTTGCTATGAAATATACGATGATAGTTAGTTTTAAGATCAAACAACGCTAAATTATTTTCAGTTATGTAATATACAGACTCAGTCAGCTCCTGCTTTAATTTAGGTTCATGACAACTTTTAAGCCCTAGTTATAGATTAGGTAGATAGATATTATATGAATATCTTACTAATCGTAAACTAATCACTGTGCTCAGTCATATAAAAATTTACACTAGTATGCTGAAGGTATTTAGACAAGGAATTAGTTTAACTTTAATGTGATAATGAGGAAAGTTTAAAAGTATAGAAATAGTATCGAATTATAAATTGATATATAGGTATTATGTCTGCTCTATATCATGAAATTTGAAGTGGTTTAAGGCTTTACGGTAGTTGTAGTAGCGAAAATTTAGCCCCTGCTAAGGACTCCGTATTTTCATGATAAAATTAGTTTAGCTTAAACATAATAGGGAAAGTACTAAAAAAAGTGTAAGAATAGTTCAGTATACTTATAAGACACTATCATTTACTATTTTAACAATTTTAAGTGTGGTTGATTAGGTTGGATGTTATTAGTTAATCATTTCAATTGAAATTCGACGGTATCCGTAAGTAAAAGCAAATTTTATATGAGTAAGGATGCATTTAGATATAAGAATAGCTAAATCAGTTGAATATCAGAATAAGTCTGTTTATAATCAATACAGTAACTCTTTGAGATATTATGAATTTACGATATACTGCAAATCTTTAATCAGATAACGGGCTTGGTATACTCATATATCACATTAGAATATTAAATTATACATTAGGGTAAAGTATGAAAGCAGATTTATTTCTAGAGAAGAACAACATGAACTAGCGAATAAGTTTATTAAATTAAATGCTAACTTGCTATACCTTCTTACCGCTTGAAGAAATTTCCGATGTACCTGTTGCTTCGACAGATTCAAGTTCTTCCAGCACGAGAGATGTTTCAGGAGTAACAGTTTGCCAATACAGGGTAGACTGAATTACTAGCATGAAGAAAAATTAACTTTCAAATAAATATTTCTAAGTTGATTATCCTCTTAAAAAATAAATCCTCAACACAGAATAGTTACTGCAGTAAAATTATTTATTCCTACTAAATTTCTTAATCTTAGTGTTGATATATGGTAATAATATCACGATTAATTCGATAAGCTGTTACTAATGCAACTTTGTCAATTACGTGATAGATTCACAAAATGGATCAGATTTGTATAGGCGTAAATTTAAAAGTTTACCGGTTATCCAAAGTATTATAGTCAAGTAATTGGAAACATAGGATAGATAAACCTGAATAGAAAATAAAGCAGCCAAAAAAATGATCAATCTCTGATGCGAGACAATATATAGATGTCAAGTAAATCGAACTGCTGTTACAAATATTTGGGATTTAGATGGTCGTCTTTTGGCAAAACAATGTAGCCTAACATTAGCTGATATATCAAAGATATCTTCTTGATCTACTTGTGCTTTGAGAATCTGCTTTATCTATCATTTAATACACGGGCTAAATATCTTATATAGTTATTTATTTTTCTAGTATAAGTTACTTGTAGAGACTCTTCGAAAGATTGCTGAAATTTTAACTACTATCTCGAATAATTATCTAATTTTAAAAAATATAACAAAATTGAAAGTGTTACGAGTCTGTTCATGATCTAATATGATACTACCTTTCCTGTATAGTAAAATTCGATAAATAATGACGTCTAGATATGACATCAATCTATCGTTAATTTATAATCGATTTGCACTTTATCAAAGCTATCCGTTACAAATTTAAAGATATATTCAAGTTAGATATACTCTGAAATTAAAAAATACTTGTGAGTATCATATTTTACCATGATCAAATTCTAAATCCCAGAGGTTAAATCCGTCTTTTCTTCAACTAAAATTCAGTCTAAAAGTTTATTATACAGTTAGAGCTGAATTAATCAATCCATTATAAGGAATTAAAATCAATTGTTGATTCGATAACAATATCAAAATCACTTTTCGTTTTGCCATTTATGGCCTAGTAGGTGATGATATTAGCTAATCATAATAACAAAAAACGATACTGTAATGGACAGCATATTACTATTTTAGGTTGTATCAATGATATTGGCATAATTGGAGCAATTACAATTATTTTATGTTCCTAATAGCTTCTTTACCACATCGATCGGACTATCGCGTACGATGCAATAGACGTAGAGAGTAAAATGGGTCTATTTTACTATAGGGACAGCCATAGTTTCTGACTAATATGCGCATATTAGCTACTTTAACTTCATTGAAATGATAGTTTAGCAGACTTACACATATATATTTGCTTAGATTATGTTTAGACATAAAGAGCCAATTTGTGATGCTAGATTGTAATTTAAATGAGTCAACGGATATTAATAGTATTAATGGAAATAAATATTTCGATATGAATATCTAGTAACTCTTCCGATAATATGCATTCTAATTCCTTGTCGCTACTTAAAAAATCCAATCAGTTATGTTATATAACATACAAGCACATATATATGTATTCTAGATTTATCATGTCAATCGTCATATTCGTCTATTTGATCTAGGATAAAAAGAGAACTTAGACTTATTTCAATTAGATGAATGCCTAGTCTTTAGGATCAACGTGATGGCGAAAATATCACGAAAGAGTATAAAATGTTCGCTAGACAATATTGATGACTGAAATACTGATAGGGTAAGTTCGTGTTCTATATAGCATGGTATTGTAGCTCGAATTTGCACATTCATGATACTGATATGCACACGATACATAAATAATAAATATAATAAATATAGCACCGAGTAGAATACATTCAATACAGTCTCTGCAAAGGAAGTACCTACAGTTGCGCTTGTATAAATAGGTAAAGCCAACCCAATAAGGGGTTCGTTGACTAACTAAGCATAAATCTGTAACTATATCACTGGCTAAAGAGCTCTTAATAGCAATTGGACATAACAGTAAAGAGTAACATTACAATGACGATAAATTTAAACTATCACTTATTTTGTGAGATTCTAAGTCGATTTAAAATAGAGCAGTTAGGTTCTTGGTGTAATAGAGTTTCAATATCAGATAATATAATTTTTTAACATTCACTACCTGAGCTAGATTTCAATTGAATTCTATTTCATTTATCAATTTAATTTATTATATCGTATTGCATACTGATTGACTCAGCATACGAAAGAGTTACTAAAACTATCATCTGATGATGTGAACTGAAAAAAGTGATAAGTTACCGTATGTGGTAATAATAAGATTCCTATCTTACATTGATATTACCGGCGCAGGCAAGCTAACTGTTGTAAATCTATTCAATTCTTTTTTTCCCTTTTGAAAATAAGGAATATTCTATCCCTTTATCCAATTTGGGGTATCTGCTTGAATTTTGAGTAAAGATTTAAGAACGATTTTGCCTTTATGAAGCCCAATAGAAATGATACAGTTGCTAACGATAATACCGTCTGAATTAATTATTATTAGTTTAAGTGAATTCAGTTTGAAATTCTTATAATTATTATCGTATTATCGTAGGTTTAGGCGAATACAGTTGACGTAATCTTAGGAGTGGTTATAATTGAATTAAGTGAATTACAGACGCTGCTTATTACTGGCTATTAAATTAAAATTAACCTTATGGCTGCGCTGTATAATTAAAATCATTGGAGTCCGCTATTATCCTTATATAGCCAATCGATGGAGATAGATGTTACCACTTTAAAATCGTGTCATCACGACGTGATATTTGAGTAAAAAGTAACGATAAATATTTTAAATTCCCTTTTCAAGAATATTTTAAGACATGGATGGATGGATCGGTAAAACGTGTAAATGTTACAGCAATTTTCTAATTACCATTTATAATTCAACTTAGATCAGTATTTATTAGTTACTTGGTACTACCGCTGATATTCTTTTTCAAGTTAAGAATAATAAAAACGATCAAGACGGCAAAATCGACTCTGCACGTTATAAAGATGACAATTTTTTTATTTACTACCAAATAATCTGATTTGCCCATAATAATTGATTAGATCTAATATCTTCCTTTGATAATTACTACTTAAGACAATCAGTAGATGAATCAGCTATATACGCGTATGTCATAGAAATAGTTATGTACACCTTATAATTAATTTAAAGTATATTGGTAATGGTTATACGAGAAGTGCGACTACTGATGTCTTGTAGTAATATTAAGGAAACCAAAATGGTCCACCTGTATATTTCTATATCATGGCAAAATTAGAGTAGCACTACGGGTATAATGTATATATACAGTGCATTAAATATTATTACTTGCATAGAGTTTAAGCTATAATTACACTAGTACAGCGATCTTGCAGTAAGTAACTTATTAATTAGTGTATGAGATACAGTACAAAATAGAGATTTTATGAAAATGTCATACCTGTTATTATAATCTTCTAATAGAAAATTTATACCGATAACTAATTCATTGATCTGCTTCCAGTAATTTTTATATTATTTATTCTATTAAATTATTGCGCATATCGCATACGTACTAGGGTATCGCGTTGTCGATATATTAAGATACAGTACAGCGGATAAATACTAATATCCATTGTCTTCCAATCAGTTAAGACAAAATGATTAATGCTTAAAAAATATTATATATACGTATTAAAGCCAAGAAGCTGAAAATATAAACTGCTTCTTCAGATGCCAACTGTATATAATTTATAAGTATATAAAATACATTTGATATTATCTGTTCTTCAGAGTCACTTGACCTTCAAGTTTAGATGCTGTAAAAAACAAAATAATTAAATGCAAAATCTGAAATGGGCTATAAAGATTAATACCAGTATGTAATAAAAGGAACTAGTGGTCTATATAAACTTCGACATTCGAGATCATTGATTATAAACTATTAAATTGCGATGATATATAACTTTATAAGTCATATTACTCTTATACATAGAGATCGCAAATATTTTATATGAATCATGATAATTATACAACTATTGATTCTCTGTAGTGTTGGCATCAAAACTTGTGTAACTATCGTAATCAGATGTTTTGGAAAGCCAAAAGCAACTTCGCCGATTTGGACGTGCTTGTTGAGCAGTGCTACGGGAGCTAGAACGACTCGAGCCATGATCACTATTATCTTGATTGTCGGCATCATTTCTGTCGTCAGCATCGCTGCTACTTAGGTTTACTACATCACTAACTTTGTATCTGTTATAAAGATCGATAAAAGGCTTAATTGAAAAGCAATGTCATTAATGGTAAGAATGTTCTGTTTGTACTACGATATATGCATACAGTTTATACGTACGTTGAATAAAATTTCTTCCACAAATAAATGGCCAATAGAATTATAACTAGAGCCGCTACCACTGACCCGAGAGCAATTCCGATCACTGCGACTGTATTAACTATCGTAGAAAATAATTATCTAAATATTTTACATATTTTAAGATATTTCTACGAGAGAAATAATTTAGCCATTATTGTAATATCTTAGTGAAGTATATATAATTTTAGACTTTACCTGTTGATACAGCATTTTCACAGCTTGGACCATAAAATTCACTTGTACAACTAGTATTAGTCGTAAGGTATGTTAATAACTATTCTATTAATGTCGACCCTGTAGTTTATTATTGTTAAATAACTATGCAACTGATATTACCGTAGGATCAAGGTCATATATATATATTAAAGATATGAATATAACTTACTTGCAGATAAAACTGTCGTTCAAGTAAAGACATTGTCCATCATTTTGACAGAAATGCAACGGACATAAGGCTAAGAAGATATTAAATTAATCCCGTTAATTTTACTATTATGTTTTTGATTTGGAGTTGCTATTGTCAAGTGATTTACTGAAAATCAATACTTAACAAGTTTGTATAATTAGTGCTTTCTTACAAAAGTAAAATAAAGCGACAAAACAGTATCATCTAACATAGATCTATATGATTTAAGAAATTGTGGATTGAGTACAGTATTTAGTAGTGTAGGTGATCGAAAGGAGCTAAGATCAGTTATATTGTTAACTGCATCATGCATTTCATCCACTAATGCTATATAGCTTTACTCTGCTATTTTTCGCATTGACAAGAATTATTAGGTAAAGTACGATTACGCTTAAAAAGTCTTAGAAATAGACTTAACGTATATATTGGTACATCATGAATTCAAAACTAGGTATTGATAGACTTAGATTGTACTAGTAGTTTAAACATCATTTAGAACTTACAGGAGCAGTTACGCAAACCATTACCAGTGTAACCTTTCTCACATTGGCATTTAAATCCTCCGAAAATGTTAACGCAAATAGCGTTAGATGCGCATGTTGCATTGAGTAAACATTCGTTTATATCTATAATTAAAAATTAAAAGGGGTATTAAGGAATTAATAAATCGATTTTGTACAGTTCATTTTGTATATTAATACTTGATACTTTACAATCTGCATTCCTTTTGAGTAAATATCTATTTACCTTCGCATTGGTTACTCTCTGAATTCCAACTATAACCAGAAATGCACTGGCAGCTAAATGTTCCCATCGTATTAGTACATGATTGCAAGCTGGAACAAGTATTAGCTTGAGGGTCAACACAGTCATTGTAATCTTGATAAGAAAGAAGATGACTGTAAACTTAATCAGCAGTAATTTTGTTTTCAAATCGTCGATAACGGATTAAGATTGATAATTTATAATACTTTTAATTGAGTAGTAAAGTAACATTACATTGGCTACAAGTTCTTCATACCTTTAATGTGAAAAGACGTCACAGGGTAGTCACCGATTCTCGTAATACCATTTTCAGCTATTTCTCTAATAATATCCGTAGTAACTGAAGTAGCATTTTGGAGTAACGTCAAAGTAAAATTGACTAAAATACTCCCAGGTCTGTTGAATTACAATTTCAAAATTATATTTACTTGACAATCAAACGCCAGTATTAAATATTTAATTCTATTATAATCGTTATTGAGCAAAATGAGGCAAGCATAACTTGTTATATTGTGTGTCTTCGCGATCAAGCTAAAATTTTAAGTTAAAATCTGCTTAAACACGGAACACTAGAAGATATGAGACAAAAAATGAATACAGTATATACCTAATACTTAATATTGAGATCT
Source organism: Trichoplax adhaerens (assembly GCF_000150275.1). NCBI lineage: Eukaryota > Metazoa > Placozoa > Uniplacotomia > Trichoplacea > Trichoplacidae > Trichoplax > Trichoplax adhaerens. Next base: position 7,407,582 of record NW_002060944.1, on the reverse strand, counting down.
GCTGAACGCGATCTTGTGTTCTGCTATCATTGGAGAAGACGACCGTCAACTAGTTTTTATCATCGATGTAAAAAAAAAAAAAAATTATATTTTCTTAACAACAATTAATATCGTATAAGAATCTACTACTTCAATATTTCTATCTTACTTTAGTTACGACTTCCGTTTTGAGTAAGACATAAGCTTGGCTTTCTGGGTTATCCAACGCAACTGTGTAAGTGCCGTTCAGTCTAATCAATCCTGTATACAGCAGGCCGTCTTGTAACGATATGATGAATCGATTAGAATAGCATAAACCACTAAATGGTTCTAGATCGCTCCTTTTACGATAACGACAATGACACAACAGTATGAAGTATTTAGTACATAATAAGGACTATATATTTGTTAAAATACCTTGGCACTGACTTATGCCCGTCGTTACATTTCGATATAAATAAAATCCTTTTTTACATGAACAATAATACCCTCCAATTGTATTATGGCAAATGCTTTCTGTATTGCAACTAAATGCATTTTGGCATTCATCGACATCTGTAATCAAACGATAGCGTAGTTTAAACAAACTTATCTCAACTTTAGAGTTCTGACTTGCAAAAACGATTGCTAGTTGTACAGATGACGGAAACATAGGATTTAGCAATAAGTAATATAATTTTAAAGTAATAAGGTTTGCTATTAAAGTTTACATTATGAACATTATCTGCTTAGTAATAATAACGGCATGTAATTAAGCTAAATTAGCCAATGAAATCCAATTAATTTTAACAATTTTTCGATTGTAGTAGATTTTTGAACTGTAGTAATTATACTAGTAAACTGATGAGCAATGTGATATGATAGACCTTTTATAGTATCTCCAAATAATGAATCATCGTAAAATCATAACTATGAGTGTTTGATACTTTAGTCAATAGAAAATTCTAACATAGAAGGAAAAGATATCTAGAATCATAATTGTTATAGCAGCGCTCTTGACCTTGACAAACTAATCCATTGCCAGTAAATCCTGCCTTACAACTACAGTTGTAGCTCCCAGGAAGATTAGAACATACAGCATCCTTCGAACAATTATTTGCATTTCCACATTCGTTTATATCTATTAGTAAAATCAAACATTATATGCTATATATATGCTATATATACTCCGAAAAATTTGACTGTCAGAGACAATATTGCCACTGATCTTTTTATTACGTTAATTCGTTTTGTATGCAGTTATAAAAATACAAAAAAATATAATATTCTTCGCCAATATTGGATAATATGCTATTAAACTTTAAGATTGTTTAAGGTACTCCTTTGTGTTTTTGATCTCAGAGAAATCACCACAATACTCTTAAACTTACCCATACACTCAATTCCATTTCCATTAAATCCTTCTTTACAGATACAGTTGTAGGTTCCTTCCATGTTAATACAATTAGCATTACGGTCACATTCATTTAAATTTGAAGTAGAGCATTCATCGATATCTATCGCAGCGAAATCATAGACACAGTGTTAGAAATACAGGCTGGGACTGATTGGATTAGATTGCTTCATTAATTAACGCATCATGTCGATTTTAAATTACATAAAAAAGGAATTGAGGCTGCCAGTGTATACCTTCGCAAAGTTTTCCTGATAGCTTAAAGCCTTCATCACATTCACAAAAGTATGATCCAGGTAGGTTCGTGCAAAGAGAATTTTCGTGACATAAAGTTGAATTCTCCGTCTCACATTCATCTATATCTATATGAAAAACGAAAGCATTTAAATTTCAGTAAAAATGTTTTCTCAAATACTAGTTGTGAAACCCCTACTATCGAGTATCATTGGCTTAGGCGATGCTTTCAAGTATTTAAAGTATGCAAGACAGCATACGTAATTCTATGCAGTTAGTTCGTTACGATGGCTAAGTATCGAGCGAAAAGGATTGTTACATATCATATATATTATACCTTATAATTAAATTACAACTATGTAGTGGGGTCAAATTGTTATTAAATGTGAAAAATTTTTGCTATTTTAGTAAGCAGAAAAGTACAGCGAATTTAAGGTTACGAAAGAGTATTTCATTATATAATACAATGATTTTCAGTCCTACCTTGACAATTTCTACCATCACTGCTAAGCTGGTAGCCATTTTTACAGCTACATAAGTAACTTCCAATAGTATTAGTACACAAGTGGGCACATATCGAAGGATTAGCACATTCGTTGTGGTCTTGATAGTTAAATTGCAATATGTCAGTATTACTCGTAAAATAATTATCCTCAAGGTAATAATATAAAGTGGAAATACTGTAGGTACTAGGTCATTTATCTAAACGAAAAACCAAGCAATAGTTACCATCACATGTAGTATTATCCTCAGCTAGATGATATCCTTTATTGCAGCTACAGATTGCTGAATCATTGATCACCGCACAAATTTGAGTGCAGTTGCTTAAACCCGGGTCGCATGAAATCAGGGCTAAAACATATGAACAATTTTAAAAGAAGCCTCGATAATAATAAGCGCTATTAAATTCATTTTCAAACGAATCAATTAAATAATCAACGAACTTAATTTGCGCTATGAGTATGGATACAAGGTCTGTGATAATAACAAATCGTAAAATAAATTTAAACATGACCAAAAAATTATTTCTTTACGCTAAGATTAAACATTATGGCGTACTATGAGTGAATTTGTATAATCATAATTTTACGGCCTAATACGTCAGTAAGCTATTGTATATCGAAAAATGATTAATAATGATTGTGCATTTTATTAGATACAAAATTAATGAATTCTATATTAATTATACGTGTGCGTATTCTTCATAATACTCACGTAAGCAGGTTGAATTATTATCATCTAATTCAAATCCAGGATTGCAAGCACAGCGATAATGTCCATATTCGTTGTTACAAATTTGATGGCAAGGTTCAGATTGTACGCATTCATCAATATCTGATCATTGCATTTAAATTATAATGCGCATAAATATAACAACAACTTTGTTATTGCTGAATGGAGTTTTACAGGTAAATTAAAATGTATTTGGCGGTATTTAAAATAAATTTGCTAACTCTTACCCTCGCAGTCACGTTGATTTGTAGCTATTTTGAAGCCGATATTGCACTGACATGTATAGCTACCAATCGAATTAATGCAGGTTTGATTACAACTGTGTACTCCCATAAGGCATTCATCAACATCTAAATAAGGGTAAAAGTTATGTGTAAGAATAGACTTGATAAAAATGCATACCAAAATCCTAGTTATCATATATATACAGTATTAAATGGATGATATCGATGATACTTTAATACCTAAACATGAAACATTTACTATAACTGCCTTACTAAATGTTTGCGTGTAGCTTCGTAATAAACGCATCGTTTTACTCTATCTAATTACAACGTAAACTGCTAACAATTTCCGTAAATCGTTATTACCATAGCATTTCTCGCCATCTCCTTCCAGGCCGTTAGGACATGATCCACAGCTGTATCCACTCTCTGGGGCAATCTTTCCGGTGCAATTGACGCCTTCGTAACAAGGGTTTCCAGCACATTCATCAAAATCTTCGTTACAAAAACGTCCAGTCCAAGCAGTAGTACACCGACACCCAGCATATTCTTCGCCATTAACAGTCGTAATCTCAAACCTACCAAATAATTTCAAGAGTACATATTAAATGTTTTCAATTTCGCCTGTAGCTGTTCGATACATCACTAGTTTCCCAACTGTTTAATAGACAAATTAGTAATGAAATATTTTCAAGCACACAATCTTTAATTTTATGTTGCGCAAGAATAACTATGAATTCTTTTTAGAGCCTAGTTATCAAGAATTCAATTGTCATCTATTGCAATGATTTCACAATCATGATATGAAATTTTTCTCTACTATATAGCATACAGCTATCCAACACCGTTTAAAATGAGAAATATAGCGGTGCCTGAATAAAAGCAAATTGATTACTGAAACATGAAATACTAGTATTTACTATCTTCAACTCTATCTTTCGACATGTTACAAAATTAAAATATTAACTAACTCGTATTGGCAGGTACCACCATTAGCACAATAGCACATAACAATCGTCGGTTTAAAAACAGTTGTTAAGTTCTTTGAATCAGTAGCAATAAATTCGAAAGAGATATTACTATAGGTAGTAACATTCCATGTAAATCTGGAAGTGTCTCTGTTAAACGAAGCATCAGAGGGTAAATTACTGATTTGTATTGTTAAGTTGTCGTTGACGTTTTGATCAGTGATGTTTAACTTCGTAGTAAATTGCTGGCCATAAGTTACATTATAGATCTTTTGACCGGTTATATTCGGTGGAAAATTTTCTGAGCGCATAAAAAGAAACAAAATCATATAAAAGTAGACAAAAATAATCTAACGTAAAACCGAATAGCTATCAGAGTTATTAAAAGATTATTCGATATTATGAAAAGTCCGCATTACCAATGTCTTTCTGTACCCTTTCGTATTGTTGATCTATATCTTTGCTCCGAGCAGCTAACTGCAAGTTGGCAGTTTCAGCGACATCATATAAACATGTCCTGTCACTACCACAAATTTTTAGAGCTTTTTCTTTTAATTCAGTATCATTTTTGAATAGAACTTCTGGATCCTTAGAGAAATTAGGCACATAATTCGGATCCGTAAAATTGTCTGTACTAATGCCAGTTGGATATGTAAATAGTGATTCTTCATCAGTTATTCTCCCTATAGATATATATAGTAAATAGAATATAGGAAAAAGTCATAATATCAAATATTACAAAAAACAACATTAGTATTGCAGCTATATAACATACATTCTTCACCAAAACTGTAATATATATCTTCTTCGGTGGCATTTACATCAAGATATGTCCCATCAGGTCGTAGGAAGTCATCTGAAACATTACCGTTCCATGTACCAAGCAGTCCTTTAGTGGTCTCACGGAAAGACTGAGGAGCTGCAAAAGCTATTGTCAGCATTTTAGTTAAGTGACTAATTTCCAACGATATCCCAGATGAGAAGACAACAAGGTAAGATCCGTTCGATTTTGATATATCGACGTTATTATAGGATAATGTGACATTGGTAAGATTATCATCATTAATAGAAATAGTTCTATTAATTAACAATGAAACAGTATCCGAAGTGTCGTTAAGAGTCAATTGAACAATATCGGAATCATTTTGTGTCGCCGCAAAAGCAGAAAATACGGTTGCTTTGGCTCTTTCAGTGCTATTAGCTACCACAGATCTCATAGTACGCCCTTGAAGGACAAAGTATTTATTGCTAGCATCTACCAACGTATATTCTCCAAGCCCATTAAATGTATACCTTTTGCCATCGAGAGTTTGAACATGCGGATCACCCCAGAACCAAGCTAAATATAATAACAGAGGTTGACGTATAAATGCTACAGAATCAAAACATTCTTACTATCTGTGTACAGTTGAGAAGAGAATTAAGCTCAACTGATAAAGACTATTGTATCTAAAACATGTTAAAAGCTGATTTAAGCGACTTACACCACCAGGGAGGCCAGTAGCCTGCACAAGAATTGATTGGTCGTCTTGTTATATATAAGTGGCACAGGTCAGTTTGACGACAGCATGAGTCGTATGCTTTCTCATCAAGTCGCCTTAAATACCAAGAATTGTATCTAAAAGAGCTACCGTCAGGATAATTGCGCAATAAGGCTCCCCAAGAATATTTTTGTGTTGAATAGCAACATCGCTGCCGTACCTATCGTTCGAAGGATACATTATAATTTTTACAGTATAAATTTGACCTCAATTATCCTGTAATTTATTCAGGTATAGTAACAGAAGTAGAATTCTAATATTAATCTTAACGAGAGTAATCCAACCTTCAATCATAAATTACATCCATAATAAAAGTTTATTGAATCTCTTGCAACAGATAGTTTCCTCTATGAAAACTTTAAAATTACTGCAGTTTACTACTCTACTTCTATATTTATGGTAATACTGCAACGTCATACCGGAGATGGCGAAGTCCAACGTCCCGTATAGATCCAATACCACCAATACCACCACCATCCCCAACCAGGAACTGAGATCCTAGATGTAGCACATTGAGTTCTCCAATCGAATCTAAATCTTGGATCCCAAATAGCTTGCCAGCTTCTACAAGGACAAGGCTGTAAAAATATTTGGTACCAATAGGAATAGCTCTGACCATAATACCATCGATAGCATTGATAAGCATGATTTACATGTCGGCTATTGGGATCATCAAGACGGAATGCCCATTTACCGAGTTCACCAGTGTTACCACGATAACGATCAATCATACTGACTCTTTGGTGCCTTCGCCGCGATATCGGTATTTCATAAAAATAAGGCTTTACGCCGTAGGAATAACCGACACGTGGCCTTATCCACCAAAATCTTTTCCACCAATTTATGCCATTTTCTTCGTAATTATAAAGAGCAAACAGATTTTCTCCGTTTGACACTAAGACGAGTTGGAAGGTGTTATACTACAATCGACAAAATTTGATTCGAGAAATTAAATGTTCGCAGCTGCAATATACGCTAACTGTAAAATATTCCTAAAATATATTTCTTTGCAGCCATGAAAGATGAACTAATTTTACTAACAATTACACGATCAATTTAAAACAGATCGATTTTCGGTAGGGACGAAAGTAAAACGTGATAAAGATTTTACTAGGGAAAATTTTAAATTTTAATAGTTGACACAATTTATGAGCATTTTGTGTTAATTGATGATAAGATTAAATAGGGTAAATAAAAGCAGCTAAATTAGTTTCTAATTTAGCATCATTAATTAAAGTAAAATAAACATTTCCACAATAAAAAATTTATTGCAAGTTCAAATTACTAACTTGGCGATAATACGGGTAGTACCAGTAGTACCAAGCAGGGTATGGAGTCATTTTGTGCCAAGTGATTATGATCACATGAGCAGCCTCAAAATTTGCGACAACTTGTCGAAATCGTCCATACTTTGCTTTTTGATTATCAAATCTCATTCGATGTTGAAAGCGATTAACATCATTGGTTGCATTCTTTATTATTTCTTGTGCTAACGGATCGTTTTGATGACTATAGTATTGTTTATAATAAACTTTTGAGGTACTCTGGTATCGAACGTCACAGTCAGCATAGTAAGGAGCTATAATCGAACGGCGAAGAGGTTCGGGAAAGGGCTTTGGCCAATATCCCACATAAGGCCACTTCAGTGAAACATATCCGTCAATTGATATCTGTAATAATTTTAACTGATTAATTACAATAGGCATAGTTTACACTTCCTTTTTGTGGGCTATTCTTTAAATTAGGTCAGATCGCATGTGTGGCGAAAAATGCAAAATTTTACATACATATAATCGTCTATACAATGATCGCACGAAGTATATGCCTTCGGGTATGTAAAGGTATGCGTAACCCTGATCAGTTCTACCAAACCAATTATGTCCAAATTGCGTACCATAAGGATATAAGCGAGTGCCTATTTAACCCATTTGAAAATGGGTAACATTATGCCAATTGATTATTTAATTTAATATATGATTACTTGAAACAAGCTGAATAATAAGTACCTGTCTGGCCACACCAATGCCCATCGCCTTGCAGCCCGTACTTACAAACGCAGTCATACGAACCATATGTGTTGTAGCAGTTAGCTAATTTACTACACTTATTTGAAATACGGCATTCATTTATATCTAATAAAAACATTAATTGTTAACGTGAAGCCTTTGTTGATATAATGATTTAATCACAACATCCTAATATTATCATATAACGAACCGGTACAGTATTTTCCGCTACCAGTAAAGCCGGTCTTACAGGTACACTTATAAGAACCAATCGTATTAGAACAAAATGCTTTACTATGGCATACAAAGTTGCTAGCTGTACACTCATTGATATCTGTTTAAAATCAGAGTCTTAGATATAAAAATAGTACACGAAGCAAATTCTAGCTAGAATAATAACGAATTATGACCTTGACATTGAAATCCATTGCCTGTAAACCCTGATTTACATGTACAAATATATGAACCGATCGTATTACTGCAGATTCCATCACTGTGGCAGTTATTCAGATTATTCAGACATTCATTAACATCTAAAAAAATATTGAGTTAAAGGCATAGATAAATTATCTATGAAGATCATATAAATTATTCTAGTTACTCAAGATTATGTTTATTATTACAAATAATTCTCAGCTATATAGGCGATTGTGGCAATGCGAAAAAAAGAATATCTAAATATATTATCGGTATTACCTAAACATATTTTACCATCACCACTAAAGCCAGGTTTGCAAGTACACGAGTATGAACCAATGGTGTTATTACAAATGCTATTAATACCGCAGTTGTGCTGGTTTTGTGAACATTCATTTAAATCTAATTTAAATTCAATTTCAATTTAGTCAGTTTTAAGGCGTAATAATTGCTATAGAACTCAACATAGTATTAAGATTTCAGAAAAGCTATTAAAAGTATAGTACCTTCGCAAACTTTACCATTTCCTGTAAATCCAGTTTTACAGGTGCAGTGATACGAACCAAAGGTATTATAGCATACGCTATTATTATGGCAGTAGAGTTCCATAGCTGCACATTCATTCAAATCTAAGCAACAAATATAGACAACAATCCTAGTAATATTAGTAAAATTAGCTTGATTTACTAATGGTTGTATATAGCAACGAGTTAGAAAGCTCTTCTCGTCACCTTGGCATGTAACGCCATCGCCAATGAATCCAACTTTACAAGCACAAAAATAGGAACCAATGGTATTATTACAAGCAGCATTGCTAGAGCAATCATTTTTTGTTTCCGTACATTCGTTTATATCTAGATATCATAATAAATTACCCAAAAAAATCTATCAAAACAGACTGATGTACTTGTAACTATTAGATAAGCAATACAAACCGTTGCAGAATGTGCCGTTGCCCGTAAATCCTGTATTACAAGAACAGGTATAAGAACCAATGGTATTATGGCATGCTGCATTTGCATCGCAGTTATGCTTATTTTCCAAGCATTCATCAATATCTATATTTATTAAGCGTACAATTCTTATTAGAAATATAAACTTTAAATTTTAATAAAATTGTATAATACCTTGACAGTAACTGCCATTACCAACGAACCCATGTTTGCAGGAACATTCATAGGAGCCAACAGTATCAATGCATATGGAGTAAATGTTACAATCGTGCAAACCAAGTGAACACTCATCGATATCTAAATAGGATAAGCATAAATTTTTAATGTAGTTTTAGTAAAATTGTGCAAACGTGCACATAAGCTACCTAAATGCAATTTAGAATCAAATAAGAATTGATTCAACACTATTGTGGTTTGTCTATATTTTCAATAACATAATGAATTACTCATATTTAATTAGCTATAAAATATCAGGCAAACCGTAGCATGCAGTTCCATTGCCAGTATAGCCATCCTTGCATGAGCAAAAATATGAGCCGTTGGTATTGATACAGACAGCATTTCGATCGCATGCATGACTACCCTCGCGACATTCGTTAATATCTGTTTCGAAATAAGGGCTATATTTAGAAAACTCACAAGCCGATATTAACGCTTTTATTGTAGCGCAGTGCAATCTTGGCAGAGATAATTTAGGTTTTTGTAATAATTTCTACTATTCACTGAAATTGTACCTTCGCACACAAAACCGTTACCAGTATATCCCATTTTACAGAGACATGAATAAGATCCTTTCGTATTAGTGCAAATAGCTTGCGAATGACATTGATCCTGCTTGAAAGAGCATTCATCTATATCTGCACGGTAAGGGTTGAGAGGAAAGTGATTAAAACATATTTGGTTGCGTCGGCCTTGAAACCGCCTATACGCAATAGTATTATGGTAACTAAGTTATGCGCACCTAAGCAGTTAGTTCCATTGCCAAAAAAGCCAACTTTACACGAACAGACAAACGAACCATCCGTATTGTTGCAATGGGCATCTGGATGACAATTATCTTGACTTTCTTGACATTCATTAATGTCTTATTGATATAGGTTAAATATATTTTCATATCAGTCTTGTCCTTACTTTTATCGCTATATAGCACACAATTTATTGATTAATTAAATGCAGATCATACCAAAGCAGTCTACTCCGTTTCCTTGATAACCAGTTTTGCAGGAACAATTATATGAACCATTAAAGTTCACACAATTTGCATTTAAATCACAAAGACTACCGTTTCCAGTGCATTCGTTTATATCTGCGATTTTGCAGGTTAATGGTACATTGGCCATAACAAAATGTTACGATTTATAATTAGTACGGTATTTATATAGTAAAACTGCGACAATTTTATACGCTACTGTCAGCTTTTACAAGAAGTCAATTTCAGAAAATTAATGTTAGTTAATGAAGAATCCTTTCTTTACATAATTTATTTATCATAAAAATAATACTGTGCTTCTAAGAAATATTCTTATTCCAGATATTGGTATTAGAGAAAGTGTAAATATAAAGATTGAAATTCCTTACCTTCACAAAATGTTCCATTGCCTGTGAATCCTGTAACACAAGAGCATATAAATGACCCAAGAGTGTTAGTACATATCGCATTTGTATCACATAAGTTCATATTCGTAGAACAATCTTCGATTGTCTGTTGTTTCGAAATTGTTTCAGTGTCTAAGGAATAATGCAGGATAACTAAGGTTATTAATTAAGTTTCAAATCGTTGTATGTAAAGTATGACGCCATAACATCTTACTCTCTAGGACGGAAGAAGGCTCTGGGGCAATATTATCGTCAATCATTGAATTGGTAGAACTTTGATCATAGATATTACCATCACCACTATAAAAGCTACTAAAGAAAGTTGGAGAAAAAGCCACAATTGAAGAAGAGGTTTCAACATTATCCAGCCCGTCAGAACCTGTTACGTTTACTATCTGTGCTAAATTAGAACTTTGAACGAAAGATGTAACGTTAGATTTATGATCCAATAATATTGAGGCTGGAGATTCGCGATAGCTTTCGCCATAATGTGTATGAGTACTTGATTGCGTTTCATGGGGATCTAACGGGAACGGATACGTAGAGCTTGATAGCATTGAATAGTTGTTCATGCTGATAGTTAAGGTATCTACAGCAGAGCTTGAAATGGAACCTTATAAAAATATTGCGATGTAGCAATAAAACATTTTATAAGTAAAGGCACACTTTATCCAGCAAGCGTATCAGAAACTTTCACACATGGGCTAAATACCTCGAATTTCAGAATAGATGTCATCTGGTGCGCTACTATTACTTTCAGATGAGGAATCTAGAAATAACAGTTGCATGAAATTAGCTCATCCAGATTAAAACAAAATTTACCATTCTATAGATGAAACGATAACGAAGTAGGACTTCGTAGCACTATACTGGTTTCTATATAATTTTGCAATCGATTTATTACATCTCGAAATGTTATCTGATGTAGTGCAGAATAGCAGATTACTCTCTTTTAATTCTAACTACTTACCAGTCGATGCCATAATCAGAATAGACTGCGTCTCGTGATTTATTGTATGTGAATAATGATCTGAACTTACTGATCCCACAAAAGCGATGAGTGGATCGGAAGTAGTTACTGCGTATGAGGCCCCCGCAATATTATTCCATTGCGATAGAGAAATATCATTACGAGAATTAAAGATAGATTGAAAGGGTCCGACAGCATTAGTGAATGTAACAGCGTCGTTTACAGATTCCATCGAAGATATACCACTCTCTGGTACAGAGGCTATCTGCTCGAAATTCCCATTCGATGACACACTATCTACCAGGGAAGATAAGCTATTGAACATCGTAAAGCCATTAATACTGTCAGATGAAGCTTGTAGTAAGTAAGTTTCATGATTGCTACGACTTGCATATTCTTCTATTTAAATTAAAATTTTAGTAGAACAAAGTGTCAATTTTGAAAAAAAGTATAGTAACGGCTAAAAATTTTATCCTCTGGACTAAAGCAATTGGCTTACAGTAAGACAAAAAACAAAATTACGTACGAGTTGAAAGTTCAATAGGTGGAAGAGATGCATAGCCATTTGTCGATATTATATTGCTTAGTTCAAAATCAGAGTTTTCTTGTATCGTTTGAAAATTAGAATGGTTTACAGAGATACTAAGTGCATTGTTAAATATTTCGACTGAAGAAAATTCATCAGTTACGGCCGATTGATCAGAACTATGGTACATAAATCCGATACTTTTTGTTACTACGATTTCGTTACCACCTATTGAGTTAGAAAAGTACAATAAGAGATCAATCTCAAACGATAGTTATTGATATATATTTTTAATCTGAACTTAGTTAGCTACTATATCCGCTATAACATAGCTTACATTTGTGATTAAACAACAAAATGATTTTTATTTATTTGATTAACGTAGGTGATACTTAATTACCTGTTGGAGATATAATGTTGTCGATGTTAGTCGATTCTTTTTCTTCTTCTTCGTTTCCAATTGTACTACTTAGTTCTATATCGACGTCAGATATTAGCGTAGTGCTTCGTGTTTCTTGTAAATTTTCGTCTTGACTTGTTATATCTGCTATTATATCGCTCCCTGTTTGTATCGATGCTTCCGGTGTATACATGATGTTTTGTGTAATCGTTTGTAATAATCCATCAGAATAAATTGAAACTTTATCTGATATGATATCGATAGAATTAGATTCGATATTATCAACAGATGATGAAATTTTGAAATTATCTATTGTTGATTGTAGAGTATGTAATATCGGTTGATCTTCACTTGATTCTTGTATATCTACACAATATTTAATAACATATACGTATTAATTATAAAATTTCTAAAATTCTTAATCTATTTTGCGTTTAACTTATTAGTATATATATATATATATATATATACAAAGAATAGCTTAATTCTACATGTAGATGGTATTATACAGTATTCTTCTATAACATGGTTGATAATCGAGTGATTGACTATATAGCGTAATATATCTGACAAACGGTGTATTAAGTGAACTGCAGTTGATGGGTAAATTACCAGTTGTCAATATGCTGTTATCGATATTAGTCGATTTTTCTTCTTCGCTTTGAATAGTATTGCTTAATTCTATACTGACATCAGATATTAGTGTAGTACTTTGCGTTTCTTGTAAGTGTTCGTCTTGACTTGTTATATCTGCTATTATATCGCTCTCTGTTTGTATCGATGCTTCCGGTGTATACATGATGTTTTGTGTATTCGTTTGTGATAATCCATCAGAATAAATTGAAATTTTATCTGATATAATATCGATAGAATTAGATTCGATATTATTAACAGGCGATGAAACTTCGAAATTATCTATTGTTGATTGTAGAGTATATAATATCGATTGATCTTTACTTGATTCTTGTATATCTATAGTATGTAATATAGTGCATATATCTTAAGTATGTAATCTATTTTGAGTTTAATTAGTTATTACGAATATTGAATAATGTCTTTAATACTATATATACACTATGTACAAATTTTACTATATGTCTACTAAAATAATTATAAGTATAATAGTTATGTGATTACGAGTACTTTATATACAGTAGTATGATCTTATTATGTGTTTATTATTATAGTAGATACTTTATTACCTGTTGCAGATATAATGTTGTCGATATTAGTCGATTCTTTTTCTTCCTCTTCGTTTCCAATGGTACTACTTAGTTCTATATCGACGTCAGATATTAGTATTGTACTTCGTGTTTCTTTTAAATTTTCGTCTTGACTTGTTATATCTGCTATTATATCGCTCTCTGTTTGTATCGATGCTTCCGGTGTATACATGACGTTTTGTGTAATCGTTTGTAATAATCCATCAGAATAAATTGAAACTTTATCTGATATGATATCGATAGAACTAGATTCGATATTATTAACAGGCGATGAAACTTCGAAATTATCTATTGTTGATTGTAGAGTATGTAATATCGATTGATCTTTACTTGATTCTTGTATGTCTATAGTATGTAATATAGTACGTATACCTTAAGTACGTAATTTATTCTGAGTTTAACTGGTTATTATACATATTGAATAGTGTCTTTAATACTATCTATAGTATACATGAGTTTTACTATATGTCTACTACAGTAACTATAAATATAATAGATAACTATGTAATTGCGGATATTATATATATAGTATGATTTTATTGCGTATTTATAATAATTATTATAATAGATACTTTATTACCTGTTGCAGATATAATGTTGTCGATATTAGTCGATTCTTTATCTTCTTCTTCGTTTCCAATTGTACTACTTAGTTCTATATCGACGTCAGATAATAGTATTGTACTTCGTGTTTCTTTTAAATTTTCGTCTTGACTTGTTATATCTGCTATTATATCGCTCTCTGTTTGTATCGATGCTTCCGGTGTATACATGACGTTTTGTGTAATCGTTTGTAATAATCCATCAGAATAAATTGAAACTTTATCTGATATGATATCGATAGAACTAGATTCGATATTATTAACAGGCGATGAAACTTCGAAATTATCTATTGTTGATTGTAGCGTATGTAATATCGATTGATCTTTACTTGATTCTTGTATGTCTATAGTATGTAATATAGTACGTATACCTTAAGTACGTAATTTATTCTGAGTTTAACTGGTTATTATACATATTGAATAGTGTCTTTAATACTATCTATAGTATACATGAGTTTTACTATATGTTTACTACAGTAACTATAAATATAATACATAACTATGTAATTGCGGATATTATATATATAGTATGATTTTATTGCATATTTATAATAATTATTATAATAGATACTTTATACCTGTG